>NC_142505.1:92883611-93191666 GCF_057876585.1 Rhinolophus sinicus | reverse complement strand
CAGGTTTCCTGAGTCCTGTTTGGTTCCTACCCTTTCCCAAACCCAGTCCTCCAGCCTGTCTTGTATTCCGAGAACCTGCCATAGTTTCCCCAGTCGATGCCATTTGCTTCAGCAACTAGAGTCTTTGCAACCAAGGGTCCTTTACAGCTGGACCTCTCATGGCAGACGTGTAAACCACCAAAGCTCTCCTCAGTCCAGGTCACATCCTCCTTGCCAAAGAGGACATGTTTCCTTCCTCTACTACCTTCACGCTCCGCTTATCTTTCATCTTCCCCATCAGGTGTGCAGCAGCTCAGTTCCTCATTTGAAAATCTACGGCCTCAAGACCCCAGAAGTTATTTTACATGGGAATTTTACAAGATCCCAGAAGTTATTTTCCATAGACACTGGTTGCTCCTGAGGCAGGCATCCACCTTCCCAAGCCTTTGAATGCCATTAAATGTCATGTGGCAGGGTTGCCCACATAGAGATTACGGAGCTGGACATGATGTTAGACCTCAAGTCTCCTCGCTTCAGTTGTATAGGTAACTGAAGCTGAAAGTGCTGCCAGGGCTTGAGGAACCCATTCAACTGCATGTATGGAAGAGAATCTCCATCTCCACAACTTGGGGGCTTCTGGTCCAGATGGAGTGGCGGTGAGAGCTTCATGCCCGCCTCCATACACAGAATAAATGTGCTAACCGCAGGGTTGTTGCGGAGAATAATAAGCAGTTGCCACTACTATTTATCAAGTGTTTCAAGAGGGCAGGGACCAAATCTACTTTGTTCACTGCCGAATCCCCAACGACTCACACACACGTTGGAGCAAGAGCTCATTATGCAGTTTTTGAATCAATGAACGTCAGGCATGGAGCTAAACACTTTACATTATCTCATTTCATCCTCTCAACTTGGTGGCAGGTATTACCCTCCATCTATAGCAGATGTGACAGTAGAGGCTCTGAGAAGTTAAGTAACTAGGAAATGATGGCGTTGGGACTTGAATCCAGGCCCGAGTGACTCCGGCTTATGTTGCTGGGCGCCAGCCACGTGGTGCTGTGGCGCCCTCTGCTGCCTGCGCAGCGCCATCAGGGAGCCCACTGTCAGGTGGGGGAGGAAGGACGGTGACTCCAGTTAAGTAGCATGGAGTTGAGGAAGGAGCCACAGGGGACGCTCACGTGCCTGCTGCCACTCCCTTAGCTGACAGTGTCACGTGACTGTCTGGTGCCACCCTCTCCTCACTGATTTCCACCTTCAGGTTTGTTCACCTTTGTTGAAGACCTATGAAGCTTCCATTCATCACACTGCTAGACACGGGATATTCCTACCCCACAGAGAGGTCTTTCCTTCTCCTTCCTAAAACATTTCCATGGTTTCGCCAACGCCAGTAGGATAAAGTCAAAAGCCTTTTCTGCTCAAAGAGTGGCCCATGGACCATTAGCACAGGTATCCCCTAGGAGCCTGCTAGAAATGGAGACCCTTGGGTTCCAACCCAGAACTTCTGAGTCCAAATCTGCATTTTTAACTAGATCTGCAACTGATTCATAAGCAGATTAAAGTTTGAGAAGGCATGTATTTCAAATGTCTAATGAATCCTTCGAGGTCATATGACCTGGCTACCTCTGCAGCCAAATTTCCAACCTCTTCATACGTCACATTCAAGCCCAGCCCCTCTAACTATCTCCCTGTTCCTTGCATGTGCCGGCTCTCTCCATGCTCCCCTACCTCAGATGTGCTCTTCCAGCCTCCCCTCCTTTGGCCTTGGCAGCACCTTCCTTATTCCTTCAGGTTTAGTTTTTAAACATCCCTCTTCTCCAGAAGCCACCGTGCCCATCCCCCCTGCCTCCAGCCCTAGCTGTGTGAGATGCCCCTGCCCTGCGTGCAGTTGTGTGTTAAATTGTATCCCTCTCCAGCAAACCAGGAAAGGATCACGTCTATCTGTGTTCTCGTCACATCCCTAGTGACTAGAACAAGGCTGGCATAAACTACTTAATAAAATCAATCACTCTATTAAAAAGACAATGTTCATCCTCCTAATTGTACTATCACCCAGCCCACATGTCTACCTTTAATCCCCTTCAAATTGAAAAAATTTTAAAAACTGTGTAAAACCTATTTAAACAGCATTTCTCTCCCTATTGACTTTTGTGAGGTATCGACAGCAGAGGTGACTGATAGCTGATGCCAACACACACACTCATGAATGCTCACCTATACAGAATCACAGCAGTTGTTATTCAGATAAAGGGAGAAAGAATTCATACACTGGAGTCAGAAGGGCTAGGCGCAGGAGCATTAGAAAGGAAAATTAAGTCCCTGCCACATGTGCTAAGTCAGGAAGCTATTGTGCAAAGACCTATGAAGCTTCAAGAAGTAAGGATGGAAAGGTAAGAAAATATGTAACAGACAGGATACAAAAAAAGAAATGTGATGGGTTTATCCAGTGTCGTCTGTCTCTAATTTTCTTAAGAGCTCAGTTGGACTCTGGGGAATAAATGAAAAATTAGAGAATGTTTTAAAACTTGAGACAAAACGCAGCCAGAGAGAGATTACATTAAAATGGCAGAATATGGAAGATTCTTCACACGCATGGTGACAACCTAAATTACTTCTTTTTGCCTATTCCAACAAGGTTGTCTTTATACTATTTTGCACAAATTTATGCATGAATTAACGTGAAGTCACTGACACATTCATATAACAGAAAATAAATTTTAATTGGATTGTCATCAAAACCCCGAGGAAGAGTCACCAAGGCGGTATGAGAGAAGAGACGCTAACTAACTTCAAAACTTACAAAGACCTTACTTTGAGCCACTTCCAAGATGCTAGCCCATGCCTTCAGGCTCCGCGTTTGACAGAGTAGCTCCCCAGCTCTGGGAGGGAGGGTAAGCATGTGGCCAGCATACAGCCTCTGTCCACCCTTCCCAGGACGTGACTTCCAAAGGCTCGTCCATGTCCTGTTCCAGGCAGTCACCATTAACTGATCAGGACCAGCATGCAAATAGAACGCCCTTTGCCTTTGTTCATTTAGAACATGATGGCCTTCTCAACTATAAAGTGAATTCTCTCCCTCCTCCCCATGGAGCTGTACGTTTGGCTCAAGTCCCCTGATCTGTCAACCAAGCATTTTTACTTGAATCAAAGTACCCTGTCCACATACATCTTGAACATAGAGTCTCCTCTGAATCAAGTCAAATGTTAATCCATTGAATGCCTTTCTTTTTATTGTGTTTTTCACATTTTTGAAAGCATTCTAAATTACATCACTATTTCATTCTCAGAAAAATCCCTGTGAGCTAGGTTAGCCAAGTAGTGTTATAGCCAAGAGGAGTAGGGCCCAGAAAGTTGAAATGAATCATAGAAAATCATCCAGAGAGTTAGAGGGAAAACTGGGTTGGACACTCAGGTTGCCTAGCTGCCACTTCACACCCTTCACACATCACCACACTTCTTATATTCAGCTACATCTCTCAGGGGTATGCTTCCTCCTCTCAGCTTACTCTTGTTCACGTGAACTCCACACACACACGCACACACACACACACACACAGACACACTCATGCAGTCGGAGATATGTACATGCACACAGAGAAACCTGTGTACAAAAAGAGGTACCTGCACAGAAGGAGATATACCCTCTGCCCTCACACAGAAATACATACTTGCCCAGAGAGAGACAGACAGACAGACAGACAGACAGACAGACAGAAAGATACAGAGGCATACACTCAGAAAGACACACACAGGGACACAAAAAGATACAGACATGTGGACACACAAAGAGATATACACAGCGACCCACACACAGAGACAAACAGACAAACAGAGGTAGACGTACACACACACTTTCTAACAACTTTCATTTCATCAGTCCGGGGTGAAAAGCCCATTTTTCTGTGGGACTTTACCAATGTAAGTTGTGGAGAACATCCCAGCCCCCGACTTTGTTCCATAAAGAACAGGTCTCCCTCTGTGAGCTCAGTGATAAGAGCATGTTAGATGGGAGATTATGGCTCTTAGCAGAACGGGCATGTGGCGATCTGTACAGCCATCATCCACTTATTAATCAATCATTTATAACCTAGTTTGTGTTGAGATACTCTCAGAGGCTGTTATGCTTATTATAAGGAAACAGGGATCCATTGTAGCTGTCACATTGGGTTCTGATGACCCCATCTGGGGGCCGAATCCCTATTGCTAACTGTCACATTTGCTTTAAGAACGTGTTATTTCTTCCATTATCTGATTTCTCAAGAACAGAAGCATTTGCTCTTGGTACTAAAATTGTAATGGATCTCTGTAGAGAGGTAAGAGGAGAGAAGGACCAGATATAAGAGTGAGAAAGTGTAAGAGTAATAAAGAATTCAAACTGGTCTTTTTTTAGGGTTTTAGGCGATGGAAATAATAAAAGCCACCATTATCTCCTTTCTTCAATACTTCCTCATTAGGCAGCCTCTCCTTATGGAAAGTCCGTGCAGACACTGTTGGTCACCTACCCAAATCCATTCTCTCTTGAGGCTGTTTTGTGGTGGCCGAACCCCAAGTTGAAGAGCATTTGCCTATCTCTGTGTGGCCTTGTGCTCAAGGAAAGTCATCCTATCTTCAGCCCGAGGCGGGTGTGTCTTGATTAAGCTAAGCTGAGAATTGCTAATTACATTCTTTTTGCCAACGATTGTCTTGGAGAAGGGCATATGACCCAATTCTGGTCATGCGATGTGGAGAGAAGCCTGTTGGTACAGCTTCTGGGAAATGTTTTCTTTTTCTACTTCTGGACGTTGGTGTGTGAGAGGAGGATTCAGAGCTGTTGCCCTCTTAACAGTCACAAGAGGAGCTAGCTCACGTGTTGAACGTGGAGTGACGATTTTGTTTTAAATGGCTGACAATTCTTTGACACTCCTCCCACAAGAGATGGCACCTATGGCCTGCCCTGGAATATAGGAGGGCTTTTGAATATGTCAGCCAACATAATATGACAGAAGTGACACCAGGTCATAAACGGTCATGCACCTTCTGCCCGGTTCTCTTTGAACACTCACTCTTGGCATGCTCGTTCTGAGGAAAGCCATCCACCATGTAAGACTTCTGACTACCCTGAGATCACCATGCTGGAGAAGCCAAGGGTAGTTATTCTGGCTGACGGCCTCAGCGAAGTGCAGCCCTCGAGCATCCCATGGTTCCAGACATGTGAGTGAAGAAGCCATCTCAGAAGTGGAACTTCCAGACCTTGCTGTCCCAATTCCCAGCCATTTGAATCATCTTCAGTCGTTCAAGTCACCCCTGGCTTTTCAAGGCATCCCAGCTGAGGGCCCAGAATCATGAAGCAAAAACAAACCATCCCCGCTACGCCCTGTCAAAAGTCCTGAGCCACAGAATCCATGCGTGAAATAAAATGGATTTACATGCCGCTATGTTTTGAAGTCGTTTGTTTAACTGGAACAAATGGCAAAGTAAAAAGATGGGAAAACCTGGCTCCTTGATGGCAACACCATGTGTTTAAAATTAACCAACCCAGGAGCTGCCTCATCTCTGGACTTCTGGTTATCGAGCTAATTAGTTCCTCCAGTGTTTATGCCCTTTGGAGATGGTGTGCTAGTGTGCTGGGGCTGCCATAACACACTACCACAGACGGGGTGTCATAAACAACAGGAGTTTATTTTCTCACAGTTCTGGAAGTCCAAGATTAAGGTGTCGGCAGGGTTGGTTTCTTCTGAGGCCTCTCTCCACGGCTCGCAGATGGCCGCCTTCTTGCTGTGTCCTCACAAAGTCCTTTCTCTGTACCCACACAATCCTGATGTTTCTCTGTATATCCAAATTTCCCCTTCTTATAAGTCCACCAGTCAGATTGGATTAGGGCCCACCCTGACGGTCTCATTTTAACTGAATCACCTTGTTAAATGCCCACTCTTCAAATAAAGTCACATTCCATGGTACTGAGGGTTAGGCTTTCAACATATGAATTGCAGGGTGGGGATGGGGAGAAACAATTCAGACCATAATAGATGGGTTCCTTGCTGCTGAAATCATGCTTAAAAATCAATGAAAGGAAAAAGAAATCATGCTAACGTAAGCAAATGCTGGAATAGATCAAGATTTAAAGAAAAACCAACGTGCCAGAGCAACTCCAAGAATGTCAGTGACTAGAACTGAGAGTTCAGTGACATAAAAACACACGTTCACTTCTCTTTTTCACTCTGACATCTCTGATTCTCTCTGGGGTTTGCCTTCATTCTCTTGAGTCATCACATTAAACATTATCTTGTCACTCTCATACTGAAAAACATCAATCTCTCAGTGAACTATGGGGCTGTTGAGGGAATGAAGCTAGACTTGGCCGAGTTCCACACACCTGAGCAGGGAGAGCAGTAAGACTCTTAGTGCTATGTGAAAGGAGTAATCAGGCTTCTTGGCTTCCCAGAACTGCCTGCCATATGCCTACCCACCTTTTGTCCCAGCCAAAGACATGCTCCACCTTGTGATACCAAGAGAAAAATGAACCATGAACTAATCTGGTGAGAGCAAAGGAAAAGGCACTTAAAGAAAACAACAACAACAAAAAATTCCCAGATTGGATGAAACCCAGAGATCCAACAAATTCAATGAACCCCAAACAAGAACGCCAAGGCACATCATGATCAAACTGTCTAAAACCAATGAAAGGGAGAAAACCTTAAAAGAAGCGAGAAAGAAAAAGATAGATTAAGTACAAAGGAAGTGAAATAAGAATGACAGCAGACAGAAAACCAGAAGACAGTAGAGCAACGTCTTTCAAGCACTGAAAGAAGAAACGTCAGCCTAGAATTCTGGAGCCCGTGAAGATACCTTTTGAAAATAAAGGCAAAATAAAGATTTCTGGTGAAAAAAGAAAAAAGCTGAAACTTCATCACGAGCAGTCATACACTACAAAAAATGTAAAAGGAAGTCCATCAGGCAGAAGGAAAATGGTACCAGATGGAAATCATGATGTACCCAGAGGAATGAAAAGACTTGGAAATGGTAAATGTGTGGGTAAACATATATTAATCTGTTCTTATTTTTAAATCTCTTTAAAATGTTTAAATAATAAAAATAAAGTATGAAGATGCATTTTACTGTAAAAGTATTACATGAATTCCTACATGATGGCAATACAGAAATCCTTTAATGATCAATCAGTTGAAACGGAATGCTAAAAATCAACTGAATTCAGTAATAGTTTTCAGTGGGTGTATTTTTAACTGTAACCGTAATATCATCTACATACACTTAAAAATAGTCATGCATTTATGTGTAAGTGCATAGGTATAAATATATTTGTGCATGTTACTTACTCTTCGTGAACATAGGGATTTGTGAACTTCTTGCAACAACTCACTGCCAAGAGTGTTCTACAAGCCACAGACAGAGAATCATAGGACTAAGATTTTTTTTGTAAATCAGACAAGAACTCTATGGCAGTATAAACATTGATACTTTCCCTCTCATTATCGCCTTGATAATAGACCATTTTACATATTTGAGTTTCCATTATTTTATATATGAAATCTACTTTGTCATCATATCTGCTCTACCACGAAGCAGAGCCTTCCACATAACAGGCACTCAGCAAACAGCTGTCCAATAATGCCTGGCTTCTCCAATATCACCAGTATACAGCAACTATTTTCTGATGGCTACCAAAGAAACGTAAGTCCTGAGTCAGAAGTGTCAGGACCAATAGCTAAACTTGAATTGCTCTTCTCAATTATTTCTGCCTTTCCCAATGCATATCTTCAAGCTCTTCACACCACGTCTCCAACAACTCCAGCCACATTCCCTGAGGATACGCGGCATTGGCAGAACCCACCGCAGCAAATCAATCTTCAGAGGTAGACTCAAGGGGATACATTTAAATCACAGAAGAGTGCAGGTTGGAGTTGCAATCATGATCAGTGAAGCAGACCTCAGTATGTTGTGCACAGTTAAAAATGACTGTAGGACTGCTCTGCATGTATCAGCTGGGAAAAATGTCTCTTTCTATATGAGCATTAAAATGAGACATGAACAGCCTGTTGTGCCTAGGTGAAAATCTGACCTTGAAATAACTTTACCATTCCCATACCCTGCTAATGAAGAGTACACCTACCTCACCTGTTGTCTTTGGCCTTGATAATTTCAAGATGTTAGAAATACTATACTCATAAACCGCTCAGAAGGGCAAAGATTGAGGCCTGGTCAGAACTCGGATTGCCAGGCCTCCTTAAAACACAAAGGGGGTTATAAAAGAAGCTCTTGCTTTTCCTCTGGGAAGTTCCCAGTACTTACAACAATTTAGAACACATCTGCAATAAACAATGGATTCTCACCCAAGCTTTATCTTATTCACACCTATTACTTACTGCCTATCAATTTTCCTCATCAGTGCCCCACTCATCCCCACCACATGGCTGGAACTGAAGAAATTCTTGTATCATTTGCTCAGTCAGCTTCATGGGAACAAGGAAGTATTATCCATACTCTTCCTAAAACATTGGCTTTGGCAGAGTAGGAGCAGTAAGCAAGCCTCGTTTTTTTAAATTTTATATTTGATAAAACAATATTAAAAGAACTGTTAAAGTTATGAAACTCCATGCTCATATTAGGGGGTGGCTAAGTATACATATGAAAAGAGTTATTTCACTTCTTTTCTTAGAGATAACATTTAGCAATCAGATACTGCTTTTTATCTCCATCACTCTTTACAAACATTAACTGTACCATTTCACTACATTAACTGCAAAGAGGGAGTCAGTCAGAAGTAGTCTTATAATTCTGTAGTCACTTTGGTAACATTTCTCAAAATGATATATTATAGCCAAGAGTCTATGTTTTACGCTGGTGTAAGTAGGAAAGTCAGAAAGGAGGGAAGGAGAAAAAAGGTCATATTCTAAAATAACAGAGATCTCAGAAGCCTACCTAGTATTTTAGGGTTATATCCTGTAAATTTAGAACATGGAATTGGAATAGTGAGATGAATGACATAACTAAATTTTGAATAATAGTATTAGGATGAGCATATTATAATTTGCATTAAAAAAAAAAAAAAAAACAGGAAACGTTTCCAAATCCCTCCTGGCAGATAAAAGTGCCTTCAAACTAAAAAAAAAAAAAGTTGAAACAGAAACTCATAGACACAGACAATAGTTTAGTGGTTGCCAGAGGGTAAGGGGGGCGGGGGGTGGGGGGTGGGAGATGAGGGTAAGGGGGATCGAATATATGGTGATGGAAGGAGAACTGACTCTGGGTGATGAACACACAATGGGATTTATAGATGATGTAATACAGAATTGTACACCTGAAATCTATGTAATTTTACTAATAATTGTCACACCAATAAATTTAATAAAATAAAATTTAAAAAAAAAAGAAAATGCAAAGATTAAAAAAAAAAAGTTGAATATAGTGAGTAAATGAATTTAACATAAAAGGCATACTATTACTGTCATCATTGTTGGTAATAATCTTACAGCTCACTTATCCCTTGAATCATTTTTTTTAGGGAAAGACCCTCCAAATAATAAAAAATAGCTACCATTTGTTGAATATATACTATGTGCAAGGCACCATGCTAACTGCTTCAAATACACTGATTTGACTCAGTTTCCCCACATGCAAAATGAAGGAATTTGTCTAGAGCAGAGGTCAGCAAACTACAGCCCACAGGCTAAATCCGAATACTATTTTGTAGATGAGGCTTTCCTGGAATGCAGCCATGTCTGTTCCTTTACACATCGTATTTGACTGCTTCCCCACCAACAGGGCAGAGTCGAGTATTTTCAACAAAAACCATATGGCCTGCAAAGCTTAAATATTTACTATCTGTTCTTTTACAGAAAAGTTGCCATCCTCTGATCTAGAAATGGCTTCAAAGAACCTTCGAATACTAACATCCTCGTCCTCTGACTTTGTGTTGAGAACGTGCTCCACTTTCTCCACTATATCATTAGTATCACGAAACAACAAAAACAGTATGTTGGCCACATACTGGCCTATGTGCTGTTATGTAAGCTTCTAGATCAGTGTCAGTTCTTTAGGAAAATATTCTTTGTGTTTCTGATTCTGTAATAATTCACCTATTAGCCCAGTGTTGAGAGCTAACAACTTCAGGTAACCCAATCTGAAACTGTATGCTGCTGATAACACCCACGTCTACTATCAGTAAGGATAATTATGGGACACTGATAGATTATACCAATTTAAAAAAAAGAACATCAAATGCTGCCACTTCTTCCCTTACTCTCTCAAGTCATTGCTTCTTCTCCATTTCCTCTGTCATCATCATCGCCTGTTGCCACTTCACCTCATACTTGAATTATTACCTGAGCAGCATTCAGCCCAATCATAGGTATGAAGTAGGGTTCTACAAGCCTGAAATTCAAGACTCACCTTTTGAGAGTATCAGAGCTAGGGATAAGAATTTTTCTTAAATGGTTTCATCTATTTCCACAACCAGAAACAATGAAGGCCTACCCCACTTTTTCATATCCTCTTATATTCGTAATTTTCACATGCGGTCTAACAGGTGACAATTTGATAGAATGCATGATTGGGATGAGAATTTACAAAAAATTTAAGCATCCTTTTCACCATAGTTGTTGTTTTTAAAAGGTCTGGGAATGCCACAAGTTCACAGATAATTTGATTTCCTATACTAGCTTAGGTTCTACAAAGGAAGATCACTCTCAATAGCCAAAGCCACGGTGAAGAGAGGACATGAGCACTCTGTTACAAAGGGCTGCCAAGTTAGTGTCATATTTTTAGCCTCCATAAATATCAGGTGCTGAATTTTAGCATTGTTCATGTGAAATTTTTTTTCCTATTCACCCTAAAATATTAATCATTTCTTCAATGGATTGAATCGCTAACTTTTCCATCCAATTTGTTAATAGCCTTCATTGGAGTCTTCTAAAATACTTTAGGACTGACCTAGTTATCATCTAGATTCAGTTATTCATTGCAGCTTAAGTGTTATAAGAAAAAGAAGTAAAACTATTATTTTTATCTCCTTGAGTGTGAACTTTGATAGTATCATCAAAATACAGTTACCCCTCCAAGTAGAAGACTGAACATAAGAGACTATAAAAAATCCAAATTTAGCCCATCTTGAAATCTATACATGGAATTAAAATATTTTATCCTATACTAATTCTTATATTAATTCTATACTAATTATTCTCATGAATCTCCAGAAGTAGGCAACTCATCTGAAACAGCCTCTATTGTACTGCTCATGCTTTTTTTTTCCTTTCTTGGGAGGTTTTTGATTGTTGATTCAACCTCCTTACTCATTATTGGTCTATCCATACTTTCTACTTCTACATGATTCAGTCTTGGTAGATTGTAAGTTTCTAGGAATTTATCCGTTTCTTCTAAGTTATCCAATTTGTTGGTATATAATTACTCACAGTATTCTTTTATCATCCTTGGTATATCTGTGGTATCAGTTGTAATGTCTTCTGTTTCATTTATAATTTGTTTTTTAGCTTGTTTTCTTTATTTAAAAGGAGGCTTAGCTACTGAGAGGAGTCAAGGATGAAGAGTAAATGGGTGGTGAGATATATCTGTCCAAAAGTAAAATCTGCTTTGCCCATTCCCACCTCAATTTCCCACAGTCTTACATATGTTTGATTCTTCCTCATAGCTCTCATAACTCGTCAGGTTTTCATTTCTTTTTGAAAACATTAATTGGGCTCAAGTCACAGAACACTGGAGCTACTTGATAAACAATCACTCAATCTGATAGTTACCCTAAGAAAACCATTAAAACCAGCAAAACATTTTAAGGATATGCCTGGAGAAGTTTATAGATATTTTCTGTAATAAAGAATGAAGTTTATATTCTGTCTAGGCACCTAATATGCCCAGGAGGTAGCAAAGATGCTACTGAACAGTGAGAAAGAACATTACCTCATTTATAATTTTTTTACTTCAGTCCTCTGTCTGTTTTTCTTGGTGAGTCTAGCTAAAGGATTGTCAATATTTTTATCTTTTTAAAAAACTAACTCTTAGTTTCACTGGTCTTTTCTATAGTTTTTTCTATTCTCTAGTTCATTTATTTCTGTTCTAAGCTCTATAATGTCCTTCCTTATGTTAACTTTGGGCTTAGTTTATTCTTGCTTTCTAGTTTCTTGATATGTAAAGTTAGGTTATTTATTTGAGATCTTTTTTTTTTTTTTAATGTAGGCATTTACCACCATAAACTCTCCTCTTAGAACTGTATCTTATACATTTGGGTGTCTTGTGTTTCCATTTTCATTTTTCCCAAGATACTTTTTGATATCCCTTTTTATTTCCTCTTTGACCAATTGGTTGTTCAGGAGTATGGTGTTTAACTTTCACATTTGTGAATTTTTCCATTTTCTTCCTGTTACTGATTTTTAGTTTCAGACCGTTTGGTCAGGAAAGATACTGGATATGAATTCTGTCTTCTTGAATTTGTTAACACTTGTTTTACACCTAAAATATGATCTATCCTAAAAAATATTCCATGTGCACTTGAGAAGAATGTGCATTCTGTTGCCATTGGACAAAATGTTCTGCATATGTCTATTAGATCCCTTTGGTCTATAGGGTTGCTCAAGACCACTATTTCCTTATTAATTTTCTGTCTGGATGATCTATTATTAAGAATAAGGTATTAAATTCCCCTACAACAGTCATGTGCCACATAACATTTCAGTCAATGATGGACCATATATACAATGGTGGTCCTATAAGATTATAAGGGAGCTGAAAAATTCCTGTTGGCTAATGAAATTGTAGCTCAAGGCATTACTCAGTGTTTGTGGAAATGCCGGTATAAACAAACCTACTGTACTGTCAGTCGTACAAAAATATAACATGTACAATTATGTACAGTACATAATACTTGATAATGACAATAAGCTATGTTACTGGTTTATGTATTTACTATACTATCCTTTTTATTGTTATTTTAGAGTGTGGTCTTTTTACTTATATAAAAAAACAGTTTGCTATAAAGCAGCATGCTATGTTACATTGGCAGCTGCCTCATACATCTTGTGTTTACATCATTTTTTCTTGTGCTTGATTTAATCTGGTGTTGTTTTGTACAGTAACAAGCTGTAGAGGCTTGTAGCTTACAGCAATAGGCTCTACCTTATAGCCTAGCTGTGTAGCAGTTTATAACATCTATGTTTGTATAAGTGCACTCTATGATATTCGCACAATGAAATCACTTAACAATGCTTTTCTCAGAATGTATCCCTGTTGTTAAGCAGTGCTTGACTGTATTATTGTATTATCTGTTTATTTCTCCTTTTGGTTCTATTCATTTTTGCTTTATATATAAAGGTGCTCTGACGTAGGGTATACAAATATTTACAATTAATTTATCCTCTTGATGACTTGATCCCATTATCATTATATAATGACTTTCCTTGTCTCTTGTGACAGTTTATGACTTGAATCCTATTTTGTCTGATATCAGTATAGCCACTCCTGCTCTCTTTTGGTTACCATTTGCATGGGATATCTTTTTCCATGTCTTCACTTTTAGCCTTTATGTGTTCCTTAAAACTAAAGTGAATCTCTTGTTAGCTGCATAGAGTTAGATCTCACTGTTTGTTTTTTATCCATTCAGCCACTGCATGTCTTTAGATTGGAGAATTTAATTCACTTACATTTAAAGTAATTATTGATAGATAAGGACTTACCATTGCCATTTAGCTGATTATTCTCTGTTTTGTAGTTTCTTTGTTCCTTTGTTCCCCTCTTGCTGTCATTCTTTGTGATTTGATGACTTTGTGTGGTGGTCTGCTTTGATTTCTTTCTCTTTATTTTTTGTGTATCTACTATAGAACTTCCTTTGTTATTAGCATGAGGCTTACCTAAACTACCTTATAGCAGTCTATTTTTAGCTGATAACAACTTAACTTTGATCATACCCTCTTACCTCCCTCATATTTTATGTTTTTGATGTCATAATTTACCTCTTTTTATATTGTGCATCCATTATAAATTATTGTAATTACAGTTATTTTTAATGTGTTTAACTTTTATGCTTGAGTTAAACATAATTTATTCACCACCATTACAATATTAGAGAGCTCTGAATTTGACCAAATGTTTACCTTACCAGTGAGTTTTATGCATTCACATGTTTTTACATTGTTATTAGCATCCTTTTGTTTCAGTTTGAAGAACTCCCTTTAACATTTCTTGTAGGGCAGCTCTAGTGGTGATAAGTCCCCTCAGCATTTGTTTGTTTGGGACAGTATCTCTCATCTCTGAAGGACAGCTTTGCTGAGTATAATAGTCTTGGTTGGCAGTTTTTCTTTCAATACTTTGAATACCATTTCGCTCTCTCCTGGTTTGCAAAGTTCCTGCTGAGCAATCCACCGAAAGTCTTACAGGGGTTCCCTGGTGACAAGTCTATTTTCTCTTACTGCTTTTAACATTCTCTCTCTTTGTCTTTGATTTTTGACAGTTTGATTATGATATTTCTCATTAAAGTCCTTTTTGGGTCAAATCTGTTTGGGGACCTTTGCGTTTTATGCATTTAGATGCCCATATCGCTCCCCAAATTTGGGGGATTTCAGCCATAATTTCTTTAAATAGACTTTCTTCCCCTTTCTTTCTCTCTTCTTCTGGGATGCCCGTAATACATAAATTGTCTCACTGATTGGTTTCCCATAAGTCCCACACGCTTTCTTCACTCTTTTTAATTTGTTTTTTGGGGTTTTTTGTTTGTTTGTTCGTTTGTTTTCATTGGCTCCTCTAACTGGATAATTTCAAATTATTATTCTTCAATTACATTGATTCTTCTGCCTGGTCAAGTCTGCTGTTGAAGCTCGCTATTGAATTTTTCAGTTCAGTCATATTCTTCAGCTCTAGAATTTTTTTTTAAAGGTTTCTACTTCTTTGTTTAATTCTTATTTGTTCATGTATGGTTTTTCTACTTTTGTTTAGTTCTCTATCTGTGTTTTCTTACAGTTCACTTAACTTCTTTAAGAGGAGTTTTCTGAATTCTTTGTCAGTGAGTTCATATATAGTGAGAAGAGGCATTCTCGTTTTTTTTGTTTTGTTTTGTTTTGGTTTTTGTTTTATGTAAGAAAGGGCACAGTGAGAAAAGGTATTCTTCTTCTTCTCCTTCTCCTTCTTCTTCTTTTAATGTAAGCCTTGTTTAGGATGTAATCATAAGAACTAGTTCATTGAAATATCAATTGCTCTGCTATATGCCTTACATACATATCTCATTTAACCCTCTGAAGAGCCTTAGGAGGTGGAAACTAGCATCTCCATATTTACACATGAAGGAACTTAGATGAGGCACAGTAAGAAGTGGAGAACTAGGAGTTAACCAGTGCTCTGGATGATTCTTTAAACTGGGCTTGAAACTTTCTTAGTTTTGACTCCCATGACATGTCCCAGATATCAAACATCAATAAAACTTAAGATGCAGAAAGTCAGATCAGTGTCCTTCGTGTGTTACTTCAGAACCCTAAAGCTCTCTATTTAAAATGGGTTCTGGAACTAGTGAATACACATATTTTACAAAAAGTAAGTACTCTACTGATATTTGGCTTTTTTAAATTACCAGAGATTAGAGACAAGCATAGACTACATTTTCCTTGTCCCTGCCTGGTGTGTGTTAGATTTATGTTCCAGCCACACCAACGACTTGTAAGAGAACATATGTGCAGGCCAAACTCACACAGACTGCCTGACACAGGCATTGAGGGTTGTGGCAGTGGGAGAAAGAGCACAGTTTCTGGGTCTTTGGTTATACAAAGGAAACTCAGAACCAAGTTTGGAAGCAGGAGCTAGAAAGGACCTAGCTGTTCTGCATAATGCAATGAAAGGAATTGTTTTAATTGCTGGAGAAGTAGTGGAGAGGAAGAGAAAGAGGGGGCTGGAACCACTATGGACACATGTGGCTTAAGGAATACTCTTAAGGAATACGAATGTTCAATGTTCACACATAAATCATATGTAATACTGCAATATTAAATTTTCCCACCTCCCAATTCTTCAGTAAAGTTAGCTTGACCTCACTAAACCATAAAATCACTTTTCCTTCCTTAGAAAAAAGTAAGTGAGGAGAAGAGATTGGAAGGAAGGGCAGAAACATCTTTCCTAATTCTTTCAAAATGGTAGAACTTCCTATTTTATAGGCCAGAAGAAATGCAGAAAGAGGATTAGGATGTTGTCACCTCAAAAGCAAGGAAAGCAAAAAACATTAGAGCACTTTGGCCACCAATTAAGAAATCTTGCAAACCTATGCCGTTGGTTTTTCATTTCTATATAAGAAGTTACGCCTATTTTTAAAAAAAAAATTTTTTTAAGTGAAGAAGTGTGTTCTTAGAACTTTCTAGAACCTGACCAGCCAACCCTCAGCTCTGACTCTATACAATCATTTATCTCCCTGAGAGGGCTCAGAGAGCAGGGAGCTCAAATAGTAGATACCAGAGTTAAACTCCAGTGGCCGAACTTTTCAGCCCCCATTTTCCACATGCCCACCCTCTTAATCTGATTCAGCCTCAGGATTCATGCAGAGCTCGATTCTTTTGAACTTATTTACAAGTTCTATCATTATACTTGCCCACATTATGCAAGCAGTTTGCAATCTCCCCTAATTCTCTGACTTTAATTATATAATTGAACAAGCCAAAAACTCATTTTTCCCAGGAAACATTAAACATTACCATCTTAATGAAATTCGTAATGAAATGGTCCACTATGCATGCAAATGACCCGTAGTGGCCGGGCCACTAGCTTATCACTGGGCAAGGCAATAAGACAAATGCTCTTTCTTGTGTCAGTCACTGGGAATGTCATTTCTCACCCACACTTTTGGCTGGAATGATAATCCCATGAGACCAGAAGATGCACCTCTGTGAGACACATGGATATAATTAAGATTGGATGAAAAGAGTTTAAATGAAGTAGGAACTGATCGTAACCTATAAAAATCAAAACGTTTTCAAAGCTGAAAGAACTCACTTAAACTTTTCTTGCCAATTAAAAATAAAAAAGGTATTAGCTGTACTTCTTTTCTCCAGAGACTAGAGGTCAGAGAGATTAACAGTTCTCTTCTCAACTTACTTTCCAGGAGTGAATGCAGGAAATGGCCAAAATATAAGAAACTTGGGGGACTTCTGGAATATTCAGCATTATAAAGGGATGACTCTTCAAGTATCTGCTCCTTCCCAACTGTATTTTTCAAATACCCGTGTTGCATAAACCTCAAATCTTATATACACTACACACTGTCCTCATGCCAAAGTCACTGCACGCCAAGACGGAAGGAAAACAGACCTGTTCACACTTTCATCCAAATAGCATGGACAACAATATCCTGTGCCAAGTAGACACCGAATTAAAGCACTTAATAGCTACTATTTATATAACAAACACCCAGTTCCCAAATCTTGTCAAATCTTTGCATTTCCATACACATGTCAAGATGCCCAAAATATCCATCACAGTACCTTACCCTAAACATTTATAGTATTTTAGAGAAGAGAATGCAGTAACTGCACTTATCACTGTACCCAGCTGAGGAAATATGATTTCCCTTCCTCTTAAGTTCCTCCATTTTTCCACAAGACTTACAAGCAAAGGAAATTTATGTTTGTAATTTTAAAATAATGTAATTATTGGGATATAATTCACATATCATATAATTCACCCATTTAAAGTGCACAATTCAATGGTTTAGGGTACATCATATGATTAACTTTTTAATTGTGGAAAAATACCTATATCACAAAATTTGACATTTTTAAGTGTATGGTCCAGTGGCACCAATTACATTCAAAATGTTGTGCAACCATCACTGTTATCTATTTTCCAAAATTTTTTCATCACTCCAAACAGAAACTCCAAAACCATTAAGTAGTAACTCTCCATTCCTTCTTCCCACTACCCCTAGAAACCTGTAATCTGCTTTCTATCTCCATGAATTTGCCTATTCTAGATATTTCATATAAACATTTTATAAGATTTTTCCTTTTGCGTATGCCTCGTGTCAGTTAGAATATTGTCTTCAAGTTTCATCCATGTTGTAGTATATATCAGGATTTCATTTCTTTTTATGGCTGAGTAATATTGCATTACATGTATTTACCACATTTTATTTGTCCACTCATCTGTTGATTATAGGTTTATTTTTTTAAATACTTTGAATGCAGAGAATTGAGAAATCTCATACCTTAATTCATAGCACACTCTTCATCAGTCGCCCCAATAAACTTTAAAAAAAAAAAAAAAGACGTGCCCCTCTCTTGGTTTTAGATAATTTCCTCATCCCCAGAAGCCTCTCCTATTTTCTTTCCTCCAATAGGCACACATGCTAATGTGTTTGGTGTAGATCCTTAAATATGTATATAGGTTTGTAAAATATATAACTGTGTGTTGTTTTAATTTATACAAATGCATTTAATTTATATAAAGCTCATTCTGTTTCTTACTTTTCCACTCAACTCTATGTTTTTCAGATCTACACATATTACTAAATCTAGTTAACTGTTAATTGTTTAATGTTTAGTATCTGAAATATGGCATAAAGAGATTAAATGGTCTCATGTTATTATATTTTCTCCACTGAGAAAGACAACTCCCAGAGTAATTTCTGTACTTCTCTGTGAGCAATGGACAAATCTCTTAATCTCTCTAAGTCCTAGTTTCTTCATCTGTATAATAAGGGGGTTACACCAGATCAGAGAGCCTTAATAGGCAGTATTCATTAAATGACCTGGGAAACTTCCAAAATAATGTGCCCAACCCAATAGCAAAATCCAAAGCAGTAAAACCCTGGCATAAATGGAGGGGAGGAAGGGAGAGAAAGGGGAGACTTTCCAGATGATTCTGATGTGTATCCCTTGTTAAAACCTCTGCCAAACATGGATCCCTGAAGTCCATTCACTTTAATATACTAATATTAATATACTAAGATTTTGTGATTATGGGGGAAGTGCCTTGGAAAAGGTCCTATAGCAAACTAAAGACTAGCACCTGGCAATAAAAACGAGGCCTGTGTCCCCACTCTCTGTTCTCTACATACAAAATCTATTTTAAAAGCATTTATGCTCTTTTATTACTCCCTTCTATAAGTATATTCTGAGGATTAACTGCTCCCTGGTTAACACACTCATCCATAACTCCTTGGGGCTCAGTCCTTCCTTAGCTTGGATCATGCCCTCTGGTTTTTGTATTTGATAAAAGCTGAAAGAGGCTGGGAACATCTTTCATCTCTATTCCCATCAGAAATTTGTGTAGCTCAATAGGGTCACCTCTGAGTCTTCGCTTTTGCAAGGAATACAGATCTGGTTTCTATAGTCTGGTTTAAAAAGAAAATGCCTGTACCATTCTACACACATGCTGCTGCTTCTCCCTTACCCTCCAGGTCTTGTTCTGAATTTCATCATCAGAACTAACCTTCCGTCTTCTCTTTGCTGCCCCCAAGTCATATTGCTTAAAAACTTGGAAATACAGAAACTATGAATTAGAAAATAAAAATCACTCTCATCCCATTGGGTGAGGTAATTATTTCTCACCAACATGCCCCCAACTTCACTGTCTCGGCCAGCACTGCTATACCAAAGTGCCATACACTGGTTGGCTTATTAACAGACACTTATTGTCTCATAGTTCTGGCGGCTGGAAGTCTGAGACCAGGACCCCAGCATGGTTGGGTTCTGGTGAGAGCCCTTTTCTGGGCTGCAGACTACTGACTTCTTACCCTCTCCTCACCTGCCAGGGATCAGAGAGAGAAAGCAAGCTTTCTCGTGACTCGTATGAAAGCATTAATCTCATCGTGAGGGCTCTACCCTCATGACCTCACCCAATCCAAATCACCTCCCATCACATTGGGGCATTGGGTTTCAACATATGAAGTTTGGGGGGACAAACATTCAGTCCATAACATTCTTTCTGATTTCAGTTAGTGGTACTATATTGGTCCGGCTGCTCAGGCCCCAAACCCAGCAATCATCCTTGGTTCCTCTCTTCTCTTCACTACCTCCAACCCATCAGCCCAACCTCCAAATATAGCCTGAATCCATCCTTGTCTTTCTGTTTCCGTTCCTACCACCGTAGGCCAAACTGCCATCACCTCTCACCGGGCTGCTCGCTTAGCCTCCCTGGTATACTGCAGAAGGAATGAAGAAATATTGACTGACAGAACAAGGAAACAAAAATATCCAGACGGACGGGAAGAATTAGGTGAAAACTAAGGAGATTAAATTTAATACAAACAAATGTAAGCTTCTACTTTCCAAAATTCCGTGGCACAAATTACAAGATGTATAAAGAACTTGGGTGATGTATTTGACTGCAAGCTCAATTAAGAAAACACTGTGATGTATCCAACCAAAAAAGAAGTTCCTACCACTTTGGCTGAGTGAATACAAATGCAGCATCCAGTATAAAGGGCGTAATATAGTCCTTTTGTGCTGGTTATACACAATGTTCCATTCTGGGAATCCGAATAAAATATAAATATATACACAGAGGGTGCCAAAAAAAAATGTATACATATTTCAAGAAAGGAAACAACTGTATTAAAGTTGTAATACAATGAATGACGCTAGCATTCATTTGATTAACCCATCTTTTGAGCGAATGTCATACTACACATTGTTACCGTAATTCAACTCAACTTTGAAAAGTAACACATAGATAACAGCTCTTAAAATGTGTACATTTTTTTGGCACCCCCGGTATGTATAGACCCAGAATTGACGGAAAGGGATTCTGAGTGGAGCTAAATTGGGTCACATGAGAAACAGATGCAAGAAGTGGGGATGCTTGCCTGGAGAAAAGAAGATCGAGGGTCTAAAGGGCACAGCCACACCTGGAACTCATGAACACTTGGCCCACGCCAGAAGGGGAAGTCTCCAACAAGGGAGCTCCAGAAAGAGGGGCAGACTTTGTTCCCAAAGAAATGCTCATGTCCTTTTCATTGCTCAGCTGAAATGCCTCCTCCTCAGAGAAGCCTGCCCTGATTACCCTGTCTAAATAAGCCCGTCATTCTCCACAACATCACCCTGTTTCATTTCCTTCCTTGCACTTATCGCCAGCTAGCGTTATACTGGGCTTTGCTTAAGCATATGCTGCTTCCCAAAATTTAGTGCACCACCTGTGAGAGCTGGGATCTTGTTTAACCTGTTCATCATAATATTCTGGGACCGAAAAGTGTAAGGTACATAGAGGGAGCTCAGTAAATGTTCTCTGACTAAAGGAATGAAGGGATAAATGAACGCCTTCCTCCCAAAGCTGCTTCCAGCATTGAAGGGTCACGAAGAGCCATTCTCAAGGAGACCTGGTAAAGCATTTGGGGTTCCTGCTGGGGAAAGACTTACAGAGAGTTAAATTCATTACGTCCTGCCTCCCGGGTTCTCCCTTACTCAGTATTTTTCATCCTGTGAGTCAGCCTGCAGATCCACAACAGCAGATCCCTCGGATCTCCTCTGGTCTCAGGTTGCCCTTGAATCACACCTGACTTCGGGCTCTCGCCAGAGTGAGCTCCTGCTCTCCCTCCGGATTCAGCTGAGGCTTCCTAAAGTTCAGGACATGGTGACCTTTGGCCTTCTTCATCCTAGATGGCGTGGAGACCCAGGCTCCGGAGGAAATGAGAGGAGGCTCCCCAGAGCCCGGCACGTTCCCTTTTAGAAGGTGAACTGAGTCCAGCAAGCAGACTTTGTCTCTAGGGACACCTTCAGAAGGCTGCTTTAAATGGACAGCCATTCAACTAACGATACATGATCTCTGCCTATAGACATGGAAGACTACCAATGGTGTATTTTGTTAATTAAAAAGGTTAAAAAAATAATAGCTTGAATACAATCCCATGTTTGCTGGAAAATGAAATACACATAAAAAGTCTGGCAGGAAGTACAACAAAAGGTCAGTTGTGTCATCACTGGGCAAGACGAACACGGGTGTCTTTCCTTTCTTTCTTTAATATAACTTTTTAAAATCTTTTGCAATTATCCAAAAGCAACTTTTTATTTCCATAATTTTTTTTTTAATGGTAGTTTGGAGTTAAAAGGTGGTTTGTTCACTAAAGACGGTTGTTTGACCTCACACATGAGACTGATCGTGAAGCTGGGGAGAGGAGGGCGGCTGATGTCTGTGGAAGGCACTTCTCCTGCTTTCTCTCCTTTAAACCTCACAATCCTCCCCTGAAGTCAAAGCCCCATTTTATAGCGTGGGAAACTGAGACTCAAGGAAAGTTAGCAATTTGCTGAAGTCATACTATTTAGTAGCGATGAGATTTCAATCCAGCTGGTTCTTCAACAGTGAAGACACCCTTTCCCACTAAGCTGGCCAGTCTGGGGGGGGGGGGGGGCAAGAGAAGCGCCAGTCCTTAGGTTTGGGTGGATTTAATGTTAATGAGCCTCAGAGTTTTAGATTCCTCTGTCCACAACTGACTTTGTTATTCACATAATGGTGCATTGCAACACTGACACCACCTGGAAGGTCGTTAGAAATAAAAAATCTCAGGCACCATCTCAGACCCACTGAATCAGAATCGGCCTCTTAACAAGCAGCCCAGGTGATTCACCTGCACATCACAATTTGAGACATGTTGCTTTAAAAATATATCCCCAGTCCCACTCCCTACCCAGGTTGCTATGGAAACTGCTTTCCCTGGCCTCTGCTCCCAATGTCCGGACTCTTCCCTCAAAACAAAGTGCTCTGTCAAACACACACAGGAGCCTTGGGGCCCAAGAGGAGAAATGCTATCTCCAAAGACACTTTACTAATCAAAATAATGCCTGGCACTTCATAGTTTACGGGTGTAAGTCTCAAGGCTAGCTGGACCCGGTCCTTCTACAGCGGCCAGAGCAGTGGTGTGTTGGCAAATGTTTAACAACCAGCTTGGGGTGGAGTCCTGATTTGCAGTACTTGCCAATTGCCATGGAGTAAATACTCCCACCAGGACCAATTCCAAGGCAGCAGGATGATGTCACTGAACGTGGAGCTGGGAAGGGATGCACACAACAAACTCACAGGAGCAGGCCCGAGCAGGTACCAGCCCCAGCGCACCACTCAGCCAGAGCCTAATTTTTCTGAGTCAAGGTCCTTCGTGTGAGAGGGGAAGCCACAGCATTAGTTCAGCTAATGAGGACATAATGTTTTATTGTTGGCTTCCACAGCCATTTAAATTTATCCATCTCTAATTAGTTTTGGAAAACAGAAAATGACTCGCCAAATATACTCTGCAACAGCCTGTCAGACCGTAAAATTGTCTGTGCTGGATGTTGTCTCAGAAAGCAGAGGGAGCCTTGGGTTTGCAGCAGAGAAGGGTTGGGAAGCCTGGGCTCAGCCTCATGAATAAAACATTTCCAGTAGCTTCTAGGTGGGAGGAGAAAGGGGTTCCAGCAAAGCCTGTGTCATGTATTTTCCCCTAACTCTTCTGTGTCTACGCTTATCGTTTATTTCTCAACAGGGACAAGGTGTGGCAGCTGTGCACTTGTGAGTTAGGAAGATGGGAAGTCCAGTTGGGAATCTGAGGAGGAGTTGGATTGCCAAAGAGGAGAGGGGAAATCGCATGGGTGGTGGAAAACTGGGGACAAATCTATAGAGGAAGGAAACGAGAACTATTTGATAAACATTGAGTAGGTCCGTTCATTATTGTCATCATTATTAGCCACCACTTTCTGAGCATTCACCATGTTCCAGGCTCTATCCTAAGCAATTTAAGTCAATTATTTCAATGACTCTTCACAGAAATCCTATATCATCATCATCTTCATCTTCACACGGGGGAGGCAAGTGTGGCTTAAAGTTTCAGATATTTGCTCAAGCTTACACAGCTAGTAAGAAGAGGGAGCAGAACTCCAACCCAGGTCTGTCAGACCGTAAACACTGCAGTACATCCCCTCTAAATGCGTGAGAGTGGCGGGGGCATGGCTGGAAAGGGAGACGTCCCTCCCTTAGACAGGTTCCTCCGAGCAGGTAGAGAGGAAGGAGAAATGGTGAGAAGAGGGACCCCTGATTGTTCCCTAGGTTCCCTGAGGGCTGAAAGCAGAGCACTAAGTTCCAACAGCCTCACCTACCAGTTCTGCCCAGTTCAGGCCACTCCTGGGTGCCCTGCTCCGTTCTGGAAATGGTATTTTCAGAGGAACACTGACAAATTAATGCATAAGCAGAAGAGAGGACAAGATGGTAGGGAAAATTCCAAAGCTACCCTTGTTGGAAAGGAATCAGGCCAGGAAGGATGAGGCGGAACCAACACACACATCTGTCAGAAATTGCTGGCTGGTCACGAAACCTGGTTCCCCTTCTTCTGTGACACAACTGGACCCCATTTTCTGGTTGTCTTTGCCGTTCACTGTGGCTGGAGACTGAGTTCTAGCCAACAGAATATGATGGAGGTGATGTAACACACCTCCAGGCGTGGCCCCTGAAAATCTCCCACGTGTAATTCCTGTGTTTTTCCTCCTTCCATAGTGACACGTGGAAGCCGCTTGTAGAAGGAGGGAGAGTCAGAAGATGGAAGGAGCCCGGTCTCTGAATTATTGCTTGGAGACGAGCCTCCCACCAATCAAAAACACTGAATTGAACTTGATGTGAGCAAGAAACAAACTTGTATTTATTAAGGTTCTCTTTTTAAAAGACACCCTTGCCAAAGCAACCAGGACCACTGGCCTGGAGAAAACTCAAAGGCGGAGAGTGACCATGATATCCAACTTCAAATATCCGATGGGCCACCATAAGTCAAAAGATTTTTTGATGTTACTCCAAGAGAACTCAGACCAGGGGTGGTAACTATAAGGAGGCTGATCGTGACACAGTGTAAGGAAAAAGATTCCTAAGAATCAGAGATGGCCAAAGATCTGGCTCCTGCCCACTCTGCAATCTCTTCTCCCTTCACTCCCTCCTGGGCTCCCACCCTTCCTCTCTTCCTTCAGCATCATGAGCTCCTTCTTGCCTCTGGGCCAGTGAGCATGCAGAGCCCTCTGCCTCATACACTCTTCCTAACACTTCACATCCTGACTCATCTATTCATTCAACAACTGAGTATTATAGCTCCACGCCACTCATGCCAGCCACTGTTCTGGGTTCTTGGGATACAGCAGTGAACAAAACAGACAGAAAACATGGCCCTCATGGAACTTAAGTTCTAGCCAGAGATAAACACTGTAAACAATGAACATAACAAATGAATCAGTGAGGTAATATGTTAAGTGATAAGTGCTATGGAATAAAAAGAAAGGTATAGCAAAGAAAGGAGGATTGGGCGTTCCGGGGCAAGAAGTGGGGGTGGTAACAGATCGGTTGCCATGTAAAATAGGGTGGGCATGCTGATGGTTGGGCCTCTTTGATAAGTTGGTGCATGTGAGGAACTCAGTCACAGAATATGTGGGGGAGAACATTCCAGGCAGAGGGAACAGCTAAAGCAAAGTCCCTGAGGTGGGGGCATCCCGGGTATGTTCACACAATAGCACGAAGGCTATTGTACAGAGTGGAGTGAGCGAGAGGGGGTGCAGTAGGAGAGGGGATGAGACAACCAACGTGGGCACCTTGGGCTTCAGATTAAATGTCACCTCCTCAGGGAGGCCCTGGTGAACCCCCAAATCTGAACTACCTTTCCCTCCCTCAATCCCTTTATTTGTCTTTTATGACACTGCATTCGTTGGCTAGGGTTGTTACAACAAACTGGGTGGCCTGAACAACAGAAATGTACAAAATGCTTAAACAGTTCTAGAGGCCGGAAGTGTGAGATCAAGGTGTCAGCAGAGTAGGTTCCTTCTGAGGCTGCGAGGGAAGGATCTGCTCAGGGCTGTCTCCTCGGCTTGTAGATGGACACCCTCTCCCTGGGGCTCTTCACATCATCTTCCTTCTAAGCCTGTCTCTGTGTCCAGATGTCCCCTTTTTATAAGGACACCATTTGTATTGGACCAGGGCCCACCCTAAAGACCTCTCTTTAACCTATTACCTCTGCAAAAACCCTATTTCCAAATCAGGTCACATTCTGAGGTCCTGGGGGTTTGAACCTCAACACAGGAATTTGGGGGAAAACAATTTAACCTATAAGAGACATTTTAAGTTGCAATTTTTTCACCCATGTATTTAACTGTTTAGTGTCTACAACCTCCACTAGACTGAGGTGTCACCGAGGCAGCGCAAGTCGGTTTCAGTCCTCTCACTGCACCCAGCACCGAGTCCAGTCCCTGGCAGGTGCTCAGTTGCTATTCGGTGCTTCATTACTATTTGTTGGCCAAGTGAATGACTGTTGAAATAAGCTGCCTCCAGAGGGAGCGGCTGCCGACCCTGGAGTCACTGGGACAGAGGTCTGGTGGTCATTTGGTGGGGATTCAGGCATCATAGGGCGTAGGCAGACAGAGCAAAGTAGCCACCCCGTTCCCACTCTGAGAGTCTGTGATCCCTGGGCCTTCCTGCAGTAAAGCCCGGCATTCATTTCGTCCTGCTGCAAACAGACAGAGCAGCCTCCTCCTCTTGTCCTTCAGTCCTGAGTTCCTCCTTTCCATGTAAAGTCCTCGTCCCTCAGGGCTATCCCTCAAGGCTGTGCTGTGTTCTGTTGACAAATTAGAAATTCTACAGGTTTCCAGCTTGATACTGCCCCTTGGCCTTTTCAAAGAGCAACCAGGTAACAATTCCTGCAGTTCGAAGGAAGCAGGGTTTACACAACGCTCTTCTCTCCTCCACCCTTCCTTGCGATCTTCGTAGCACAGACAGTTGGCTACGAAAGGACGCTTTGTAGTGTGTAAGAATAAACCTCTGGACAGAGACTAATAAAGCATCCAACGTTTCACTGGGAGAAACATGCAGCAAAATGGCAAAGAGCAAAGGTGCAGTGTAGACCTTGGTCTCTGTCCTTTATCCGGATGCTGATTTGTGATGGAACTTCAGAGATGTCATTGAACCTCTCCGGGCCTAGCTTTCCTCATCTATAGAATTGGAAAGAATACTAACAGGGTTCACATCGCACTAGAAGGCTTCCAAGCATTATTCTAATGTGAAATATTTTATTATAACCTAATGATCACCTAGTGATCCAGATTTTTTGTCATCACCCCCAACGCTCTGTAAAATCTGGCCCCTAACTCTCCAAACTGACCTGGAGGTCCTCTCCAGCAAGTTATGGATTCATTCCTTAAACACACAAGTTCTTTGCTGCCCCAGGACCTCTTTTCTCTGCTTGGAGGAGTTTTTCCTCCCAACATTTACCATGTTTACATGCTTCTTTCCCTATAGTCCTCAGTTGAAACATTGTTTTCTAAGAGAAGCTTTCCTTTTCTGTCCATGCTTCCTAAAATGGATGCCACCACCACCACCACCACCACCACCAGCCCGCCAATTTTGCTCCCTCCCAGCCTTACCTGATGTCACAAGACTCACTACGTCATTCTATTCATTCCAGTCCCTTGCCTATCGGCCTTACCAGATCAAAGGACCATGTCTCCCTCACTTGCAACCCCCACTACCCAGCACAGTGCGTGTGACCCACAACAGTGGTTCAACAAATATCTGTTGAGCGCAGGTATAGATTCATCTCTGACAGCAGACAATTGAAAACAATACAAAGTCCCAACAAAAGGGGAGGACTAAGGAACTTCTGGTACATTCATGTTAGAACAAAAACCGGTCTTCCCTCCTGAATTTCTGCTTCATTCTCGCACCAGCACCATACTCTCAACACTTCTGACACCAGATATGTGGGGGGTTTCCCCACCAAGCAATAATCTGTGACACCAGCTGGGTGTCCTACAACGTACCTCAATTCTGACACTATTTACCTGGAGCTAGCATCAGATCCCACAGGGTAAGGGCTCCGTCCCATGAGACTACCCCCCACTTCAGATGCCAATCCCAAGCAGTAGGTCACAACTTCTGTCTGACCTGGCTACAAACCAGAGGTTCCCTGACTCCCACTTTGGATTTGACTATTTACTAGAGTGGTTCACAGACCTCAGGGAAACACTGAGTTAGGTTTACCAGTTTTTTAAGGATCTGATCTTTCTACAGAAAAACACGCAGATAGAGAAATACATGGGGCGAGGTCCAGGAGGATCCCGAGAGCAGGAGCTTCTGTCCCCACAGAGTTGGATGTGACACTCCCAGTATGTAGATGGGTCCGAACCCCATACTAGTGGGATTTTATGGAGGCTTCTTCATGTAGGCATGATCAAATATTTACTCCATTTTCAGCTCCTCTCCTCTCTCTAGAGAATGGGCAATGAGGCCTGAAAATTCCAAGCTTCTAATCATGGTTGGTCTTTCTGGTGACCAGCCCCCTCCAGGAGCCATCCAGGAGCCCACCCAGAGTCACAGACCGTTCTAACACCCAGGGAAGTCCAAGGATTTAGGAACCCTGTGTCAGGAACCGGGCTGAGAGACCAAATGTAAAACCTAAGATGCTCCTAGTACTCTTATCACTTAGGAAATGACAAGGGTTTCAGGGGCTCTATGTCAGGAACTAGGGGCAGAAACCTATATATTTTTTTCTATTATCTCACATTGCACTTAATAAAATGCTTTGGAGCCATTCCAAATTATCACTGAGAAGACTACGTAATGGCATAGGGAAATAGTCGGGATGTATTATTAGGTTAAGAAAATGCTATTTACAGTTACATTGCAACTATGTTAAAATACAATGCCATATGGTCAAAAACTAGAAGTAAACAAAGGAATGTGAAAACAGTCAAATGACTTGCTAACGTGATAGTACTGTCAGTGTTTTTTGTTTTGTTTTTTCTCTTTTCTTTCTGCTTCAGTTGCCATAATGCTGTTTGTTCAACAATTACAGTTTGCTTTTCATCACTAAACTAGGCACAAGGTTGAACTGCCCCCAAAAGGGAGTCAAACATTTGCTCCCAGGAGTATGTGGAATGAACATCTTTTTCAGACGTTTCTAGAGCCAGCTGGGAAATGATGCAGTGGGGAACAGGATGCAGCATGGCCTTTCGAGCCCCTATAAACTTGCCTGGAAGTTATGCATCAGGAGTGAGGACGCACCTGAAATGAGGAGGTTCCCCAGACGGGAAGTCAGGGTGTGGCACCGATTAAGAAAGGGGATGCCTGCTGCCTGGCCAAAAATGACACCAATAGCCACGACATCAGGCAAGGTTTTTCAGAGCAACAGTTTAACATGCACACAGCGTTTCTGTTTCTAGGGCCATTTCACATACAGAATCTCATTCAACCCTCAAAATGCCTCTTGTGGGGTCACTGGTTACCACACACATATTACAGAATACAAACTGACACTTGGAGCGATTACCGTCTTCACTCTCACCTTGCAGACTAGAAATGCATCGACGAAGGTGTGGGATCTGCGGCACAGAATTGTGTTCTGGGAAGAAAACCGCACCATGAGTTTACTCATCCAAGTCATTAGAGATGAATTCCTATAACTACGGAGTGACATGAAGGCTAAACTACTGGGGTACAGAAACCGCCTGATCGTGATGTCCTGCACGCTGCTTCAAGACTTCTCAAGCTTTTCCCCATTGAGACACACACGAGGGACGACACTCACACGTGTGATGCACCCCCATGGAATCTTCAGGGTCATACCCCATTCCCAGTCACTCACTGACATGACTTTCCCACCTGGCCAGGAAAGCACCCTATGGCACAAGGAAGCCAGAAGGTGAGCAAGTACATCGTGAGACTATTTCGATATTTTCAGAATTTTTAGCACGAGAAGTTGTGCACAGTGGCTAAGAGCACAGGCCTGAGTGACAGACAGAACACGGCTTCACATATTAGTTCTAATTCTTTCTAGCTCTGTGACCCTGAGCAAGTTTATTTACCTCTCTGAGCCTCAGTTTTCGTGAACTGGGGATAATACCCATCTCATAGGGTCCCTGTAAGGATAAATAAGATAATACACACAAAGCTCTTTGCAACAGGGTTAGTACAGAGCATGCATTCAGTAAGTGTCAGCTAATTAGAACTTAAGTGGTGCTGCTACAAATTACTTGAAAACTCCTTCAAAAATGACCACAAGACACTAGACAAGCTTTGTTTGGCTCTGAGTGACCTTGATCCCAGAGTTTTGCCCACCAAGAGTTGAGAGTTGGACAGTTGGTATGATGAAGTTCAGGATGAAGCTGGACCATTCCTGCGGAAATCCTGCCAATCTCTGTGGCGCTCCCTCATAGAGAATAAGACCCCGTGGAGGGTGTAGACGGAGAAAAGGTCAGAGAACCCGTAAAGAGAAACACTGATAAATCAGGGAGAAAAGCTTGGCACACCCAGCACACATTTACAAGCACAACATTCATACAAATCTCTTTGCAAGGCTTCTGAAAGGAGGACAGGGTTGGCCTTGAAGTACAGGTGAGATGTGGGTGGGAGAGGAGAGGCAGGGCAGAGTCAGGTATGCGAGAGAAGAAGGGACGTGCTGCGACGCAGGGAGTTTGTGCAGGGAGCTCTGAGCAGAAATCCCCTTGCCCTCTTCTCCTTGTCTCTTCTATCATCCTCTGCCCTTCCCAAAATAACTCAGCCCTTTAGCTAAGCTATCAGGCTGTTCCACGTTCGTTCTGCTTGCACTGTTTCCCCAGCTAGCTAATTAAATATAGCACACTTAATTGAATCATAGCGAAGCCGATAGCTGATGTCTCTACACCAGGAGGGAAAACGGGCGAGTATGATGAAAACCAACTGCATCTTACTGGTGTCAGCTAGAACTCTGCAGATATTTTCAAACCTCAGCATAAAAAGCACGCTATTTGAGGCAATATCATGTATAGATTAGAGTAATCTCCCCAACAAGAGAAGAGAAGATATCCCTTTTATACAACAACAGTTCAGTAAATTGTGTTTAGCTTGCGTAGGATACTGTTAATTACAGTAATTTATCAAAGTGGCATAAGGTGGTATTCACACACACAAAGCGTATTTTCCCACAGTTGAAAATCCTTAGTTTTATATAAGCTGAAGCTGGTACTAATTGAATTTTCACTTGGGTAGATAAAATCTCTAACAACTCCGGAATAACTAAATGCTCTTTGCTCAATGGTGTAGACTGGGATGATTTACAACACCTTTCACACAATCATGCTAATTTTGCTTTCATATGATTAATTAAAACAATATGTTCATTCTTCTTGAAGTGGAATTAGGGCACCCAAGGAGTTGGCTTTTATTACCAACATCCCTATCCAGCAATAAAAGCAACATTCACACATTGTCTTCAAGAAAGTGGTCTGCACATGGGGCCCTGACGGACAGGCTTTGTCAAGTTCAGCTTTGCTCTGTGGACGGCAATAGAGATGAGGCTGATCGGCAGATAAAGGTTTCTGGAACTTCAGAGCTGAAAAGGACTTTAGAGGCAATCTTGTGAAAACTTCCCATTTCGCAGATGAGAAAACTGAGGCTTGGCAAGGACAACAAGTTGTTCCCAACTAATAAGGCTCCATTTTGGGCAGAACTGATATCAGTATCCAGCTACCTTAATACTGAATCCAGTCTTTCAGAGGAAGAGCATTGGATCGGGAGTCAGCAAACTTGGATTTAAGATCCAATTCTGCCGCTGACTCACTGCAGGACCTCATAAGCGGGGAATCAATCTCTCTCCCTCCCTCCCTCCCTCTCTCTCTCTCTCTCCCACTTCCCCCTTCAGTAGAATTGCGATGATACCACTTGTATTGTTAGTCTTCCAAGACAAGACGGCTATGAGACAGGAGCACTTTGAGGCACTCCTCCACCCCAACCCCTATTTTCCCCAAACCCCTGCCTCAGTGCCTTATACGCTCCGCTCCTTAGAATGCTCAAAAGGGACCTCTTGATTTTACCAGCTGGGGAAGCTGACAGGCTGGGAGACAGCAAGGCCCTCAGCTAACTAACGGCAAAGTTGGTTTGGAGCCTGTGGTCATCGCCACCTCTCTATGCTCCGTCCTCCTGTATGCACTCCCTCAGAGAACTGCCGTCTGCCTTGGGTGACGTGGATGGCAACTCTCTTGGCTGACGATCCTTAACCCTGAGGGAGCCTGAGGCATTAGTGACATAGCCAGTCCCAAAAAGGAGACCCTTTTGTATCAGGACCTCTGAGATCAGACTCAAATTCTTAAGCAGTTCAAGACAAAAGACTTCAACCACCCACACTTCACAGACGGGAAAACTGAGGCCCAGGAGGAAAGAAAGTACCATTTACTAAACCCCTCTGTTGTGCTTTGTCAGGGGATCACACGCAAGGGCAGAAAGAACATAGGACTTGTCCCAGGTTGTCTGGCTGCCAAGGGTTTAATCAAGACTCGCTCAGGATTGTTCTGTTGCACATGCAAATGTCAGCCCTCCCCCCAGCTTCCTCCAACCACTTACGGAGCTTAAGTATCCAGGGCTAACTAAGTGCTTTACATGGACTAATTCAGTTTATACTTCGAACAACCCTCTACAGGGGGTACTACTCTCACCTCCACCTGAGAGATGAGGAAAGGGAAGCGGAGAGGTGAAGTCACCTGCCTGAACTCACATGACCAGTGAGACCAAAGGCTGACATTCCAATCCAGACTGTGTGTCCCCAGAGCCCCCAGTCCAAAGTCTGTGTTCCGTCGACTGTCCCCTCCAACGTGCTGCCTCTCCTTAAACTTCCATTAGGTCTGCAAGGTCTTTGGACCTTAATGGAGCTTGATGGAGTTCTCTATGCGAGGGTAAAATAAAATTAACTAGGAGGTGCCAAGGACAGGTGTCACAAGCCTTCAAACTGATAGTGCAAAGGCTTCAAATGGACTGTCCACAGTTCTTGCTTCTCCCAAGGAGTCACTGGCTCCATGAATGCCATCGGCATAATAACAACCCTGTTCTCAGCCTCAGCCCCCACGTAGCTGGCGCCCGAGTGAGTGGCTGCCTCTCTACCTCCCTCTGCTTCATGCTCCACTGGAAAGTGCAGACAGCCAAGTTCATGGACTGTGGAAGTCTTAAACACCCTCGTGGCCCTTGCGGCCCATTCACCAGAAAGACTCATCGGTTTCTCTAAGCCGGCCTGACAGTCAAAAGGATGGAAAGCAATAAAATAAAAATCATGGGCAATATGGGATAATACAGCAGAAAAATGGGCACTTTATCCAGATGAAAACATTAATTCATTCATGCATTAATTCATCATTCACATTATAACAACTTCTCACCTTCCCAAACTCAGTACTTCTATGCAAAGATTCTAGAATCACAGCAAATAATCAGATGTTTCTTCTAGGTCTTTTAAAATCGAAAAAAAAAAAAGACAAAGATTTGTATTTCACTTCTGCAAAAGAGAAGGAATCGTTCATAGCTCTGAAAAACAGCCACACATTATTTTGTCATCCTTTGAAGATAATTTCAGGTAGGGAAACAAAAAATGGTAAACACTTCCTGCAAACCGTGATATTAAGACTTGTTCTCATGTGGAGCAGTGCTCAGATTTTGAGGTTGGAGTTGGGCTACCTAGGTATAGGTCTAGTCCTTCCCTTCTTGTAAGTCCTTTCTTACAAACTGTGTGACCTGGTTCAGTTACCCGTCTCCGCCCAGCTACTTTCTCTTCCTCTGTAAAGTGTGGATGATGCTAGTAAGTATACCAACCTGGTGGGGTTGCTACAAGGATTCAGTGAGATTACATATGTAAAGCTTTCAGAAAAGGCTGGTGATTATCAGCATAGGATATTTATTTTTGTTGATAAATATTCGTTACAGTAATGAGAATTCTTCCTATTGGAAGAGACAGAAACCAGCTGAAATTAAACAGAACAGGTGCTCTAAGAAGTATTTGTGGAGCGACCAATAACTTATCTCTGGAATCAAATTATGTCACTGTACTATCAGTTGGGATTCACTGGGTTAGGCTTCAGTTAGAAAACAAACAACCGCCACATCTCAGTGACTTAGCACAAGGTTCTTATTACCTCACACAAAGTGTACTGTGGCACAGACGACTCTCCAGGGCAGCTGTCCTCAGGAGAAGCTCAGAGACCCAGGTTGGGGGAGGACCCCGCCCTGTAGGCCACCATCTATACCACGGAACCTCTTCAATCAACATGCAGAAGACAGCTCTAGGGGTGTCTTGTACTAGCAATGAAGTCCTTCCCTCCAGGAGCGACCTGTCATTCTGCTCACAGCCCATTGGCTAGACCCAGTGAGCAGCCCCACCTATGCAAAGAATTGGAAAAAGGGGGAGGGGGCCAGCCTGGTGGCTCAGGGGGTTAAAGCTCCATGCTTCTAACTCCGGAGGCTGCCGGTTAGATTCCCACATGGGCCAGTGGGCTCTCAACCATAAGGTTGCCAGTTCGATTCCTGGAGTCCCGCAAGGGATGGTGGGCTCTGCCCCCTGCAACTAAGATTGAACACAGCACCTTGAGCTGAGCTGCCACTGAGCTCCCAGCTGGCTCAGTTGGTTGGAGTGCATCCTCTCAACCACAAGGTTGCCGGTTCGACTCCCGCAAGTGATGGTGGGCTGCACCCCCTGCAACTAGAAACGGCAACTGGACCTGGAGCTGAGCTGTGCCCTCCATAACTAAGACTGAAAGAACAACTGGAAGCTGAACAGCACCCTCCACAACTAAGATTGAAAGGACAACAAGTTGACTTGGAAAAAAGGCCTGGTAATACACACTGTTCCCCAATAAAGTCCTGTTCCCCTTCCCAATAAAATCTTTAAAAAAAAATACATTAAAATAAAATGACATTCTATAGAAATTATACCCCTTTTTCAATTATTCAGAAGATCTAAAGAAAAGAAAATAGCCTCAAACCTATTAATACGGCTTTCCTGCTACTCCATCGCTGAGCCTCAATCCCCACACTTCTGACTAAACCCGTATTATAGCCCAGCAGAGACTAATTCCATTTGCAAGTTCAAAGTTTATTTATTTTGCACACTCTGCTGTTAGACAGAAATGACCTTCAAAGTCCAATTGAGCATACAATCTTACTAGCGGCAATTGACAGTTCTTTGCAAAAAGCCTTTTTAAAAAAAAAGTGTGCCTACTCTTTGACTCCATAATTCCACTTCTATGGTTTAACCTGAGGAAATAAGCATGGATGTGCACACAGATTTAGCTACTAGGAGGTTCCTCAAAGCCCATTTATAACAGGGGAAAAGCAAGAATTAACCGAAATGCCAGCAAGAGGGGGCTGATAAAATTAAAGTGTGTCCTCACACCAGAATAATACACAACCATCAGTAATCACACTGTGAAGGTGTATTTATTAACGTGAAGAGACATTTTGGTACATAAAGTAGGGGGGACAGCAGGCTATAAAATGGTACGTACACCGCATATGCATGGGAAAGACTCTGGAAGACAATATATCAAGGAATTAATAATGTTTATTCCTGCGTGGGTGGGATTATGGGTGTTTTTATTTTCTCTTTTTTTGAGAGACTATTATTTTCTACTATTATACACACTGCCATTGAAATAAGAAAAACAAGGTAGTTTGAATTATAAATAAATACTATCCATGGGCCTATCACACACCCACCGCTCATAACGAGGCTTTTATCTTAGAAATTGACTGTGGGCGATCAGGTTCTTCTTAGTCTTTACTACTCATAATTACTACTGATGACAGTAATAGCAGGCGACAGCCCCAGTTCATAAGCCTTTTCCCATTCACAAGCCTCCCAAGAACTATAAGGGAAGGTCACATAAGCCTTGCTAGCACCACTTTACAACAAAGGCTCCAAGCCACTAACTGACTTGCCCAAGGGTGGAGACAACATAAGAATCCCGGCCTCTTCCAGACATTGTACTGTCCAATGCCAGGGAACAGCAGTGTGTCTAGGGGTGCCATTTCCATAGAATATCATGGGAAAGTGCCCCCTGGAGTTGTGCCGTGTCTAGTTCTGCTCAAACCTTTACTGGATAGCGACGAGTCCTACACTAATTAGCCAGCCTGTGTCAACAGTGGATTACAGGTAAGGAAGCAAATTAGTATTCAACAGGCATTTACGGAGCACCCCTACAAGTTAGCATGGTTGGGGTACCTGAAACTAGTAAGTTTGGCCTTCGGGCAACGAGGAGAGATTTGAGGGTCCTATGTGATAGAATCATGTGATCAGAGCTGTGTTTTAGAAAGAAAATTCTGGCAGAAAGAAGTTAAGAGCCAGTTGAGGTGAGGAAGACCAGAGGAAGTAGGGGCAGCAGTGAGTTAGAAGGCTGCTGCAATCGTCTGGGCAGGAGAAAGTAAATGCCTAAACGAAGACAGAGGTGCCTGCCTGATGGACCGCGTGACCATCATCATCGTTTTGATAATATCAGTAATTTGCCACGCACTTACTGTGTGCCATATGCCATGCTAGTGACTCACGTAACGACCCCATTCAATCTTCAAACTAACCCTCTTAGGTAGATACTATTATCATCCCCATTTCTGAGGTTAGGGTGCAGAAGAGTTCGGTCACTTGCCCAAAGCCACACACTAGTATAAGGCAATGATTCCAAGTAGCTGCAAAGCTTGTCCACTGAGCCATCGTGCTAAGAACTAGTAAAAGACGGTGAATGGCTAAATGGAGGACATGATGAGAGGAGGAGATAATGAGTTCCAGAAGTGTGGACTGCCATGGAATTCCCAGATGGAATAACGCAGTAGCCATGGAGAAAGGCTGGGGCTGAAGACGAATCTTTGGAAGTCATCAGCGAGCAGGTGAAAGCTGATGCCACGAGAACGGACATGAAGAGAAGCTCATGAAGAGAACACACGGAGCAGACAGCCTTCAAGGAAGCCTGGGAGCCGCCACCGTTCAAGCCTAGGGCAGCTTCTTTTAACAAGCAAGATACGATCAAGGCAGGAGGAAAACTGGGAAAGAATAGGGCCAAGGGAACAAGGAGTGAAAATGGTTCCAAAAAGCATAGGATAAACTTAGCAGTGTCAAATGCTACATGTCCACAGGGGCTAGTATTTTTGATGCAATACCAGGCACTATGCTAAGTGCTTCATTTAACCCTCACAACAATCCCATGAGGTAGACACCAATGCAGTTGACAAATGAAACTACCCTGTCCTAGATCCCATGGTTTATCACGTCTCATGTTTTCTGAGCACTCAGCACATGTCAGGTACTGCTCTACATAGAGAGTCACTTAATCCTCGCAACAACCTTGTTAAGCAGGGACCATTATTATCCCTATTGTACAGATGGGAAAACTGAATCCCAGAGCAGTTGTCCAGGATCACATGGCCAGTAGAACTAGCCAGGTGTAGTAGACCCTCTCATGAGGAAACTAAAGACTGATATATGAGTACTTGGTGGATGAAGGAGAGGAATATGAATCTTAAAGTGAAATGTGGAAATGGAAATGCAGAGTTCGAAGACAACTAAAGAATGATACAGCTTTGCTGTTGGAAGAGGCCAGAGGCAGGCATTAATGCTGGTCACCAAACGCCAAGCACACGGGACCACCGTACTTTCTGGCCATAGGACTGGGTCCATCCAGTGAATGGTGAGAGGACATGAAGTAGGTCACTTCCAGGCCGACTGATTGCCAGGAGGAGGCGCTCCAGAGCACTCTTTCCTTCTGCCATAGCAGTCTGCAGCAGTGGGGATGGTGGCTGCTCCATCAACCGGAGACCTGGGGCAAGGGGACATAGAAACAAGCCCCCAGAGGACCCACAGTGGACATGGGGCATGAATGAGAAACCTGGCTGACACGAAGCCTTAAATGTGATCTGGATGGGGAAACTGAGGAGCCAAAAGGAAAGAGATCTGCCCAACACCACAGAGCTGGGTACCTGGAGGCAATGAAGGGCAAGAATCCCAGTCTCTGGCATCCCAGCTCGTCCTCTCCTCTACATCACTGTGCATTTCCCACATCTTGCAAGTCACCATGCCTTCTGACCCAAAGCATATTCTGCTTCTGTAAACTAATGCAAAATCTGAATCACTGCCTAACTTTTACAAACTGATTGCTTGTGCAACACACTCAGAACTCAGTTTTCTCAAGAGATAGAGGGAGAAGGCACAGGGGTTCGGAAGGGGTGAGGGAGGGTAAGCCTGCTCTATTATTTATAGAATGAGGGCTAATTTAATTAAGTTCTGACAGAAAGTGCTCAGTTTCACAGACAGTTGCCACCCGTTCCTGCTGCAGTCTGGGTCTCCTCATGGTAACTGACTCTGCTCCATCTTCCTCTTTGATGTATGAGGCTATAAAACAGGGAGTAAGCAAGTCACCTTCGAAGAGTCCTTTGTCACTGCAATAACTGGAAGTAATTTATGGGCACCTGGAATTTGGGCTCTCTGTCTCTGACTCAGCAATAGGCTGAAACCAAAATCTGGATGCTGGCAGCCAATCCGAAGGTCAAAGTGACTGTGAAAGATATCAGGGCTTCTACAGTCTAGGATAAGGAAACATGAGTCTCCACATTCAGCGATGAGACCATCAGCAAAGACTTTAGATCCAGGCTGCCTCTTCGTTACTTGGGATTTACCTCACCTTTGGGGTCTCCTGGGATGCCCTCTCCCTGTTCTGACCAGCATCCAAGTCCCTCCCATCCTTCAAGGCCCAGTTTAATTCCTGCCTCTTCTAGGAAGCCCTCCCTACTGCCCTGACCCATGGTATATATTGTATATTCTGACTTTACAATTCTTTTGGCACTTGTCACATTCTCCCTTGCTCTTTATGTGTGCACATCTAGACTCTGTAGGTGCTTCTTACAGAAATAGATTTCACCTCATGTGCCAACTCTGATCAATTAGTAGTGGTTGCCTAGAGTGCTATAGTCTCTGAGGTTGTATCTGGGCTCAGTGGTTAAAAGAGTAGTGAAGGATTAGCAAAGTCTGCAATGGACGTGGCCAGGTAAAAAAGGAAAACGTACGGTACCTTTTAGCCCTCTGTGCTGTATACAGTAAGTTCTTTAAAGACAGAGTCCATAACGTACACATACTTATTATATTTCCAGGAACATTTTGCATAGGCACACAGTGCATGCTCCCAAATTATGTGATACTAAATATTTCCCATTTTAACAATGACCTAACACGAATGCATTAGTCATATATTCTAATAATGCTTCTTTCAAACAGCTCTTAACACACGTATCTGTGTGCCTGACTCCCATCAGAGATTTTCCCAAAGCTATATTTTATATGAGGAATGGTTTTTGACACATCAGCCTCCTACTGTTTCTGTATCTGAAAATATTAACACCTTAATAACTCCTAGTGTCTGTGCAGTTATTAATGATTTTCAAAGTTTTTGTACCTAATCCCTCATTTGATTAGCACATGGCTTTAATGAGGTAAAAGGTTATTCCCAGTTACAGGTTTGAGACTTGTTTAGTAGCGTAATGCTTAGTCAGGACCAGAGAGGTACCCCAACAAACATTTATCAATCCCCCGTCAAGTCAAATAAATACTGAAGATCTAGGCCAGTATTTCCTATAGTTATCCACCCACAGAACATAAGGGTTTTTCTAGGGCCACTACATGTTTTTCTATGGTCAAATAAGTTTGGGAAACAACAAGTTTCCCTTTGGTAGGACTTCTCAGAGCTTTTACTACATGAATGCACTAGGTGAATTGCACAGAGGAACCTCGACATGAAATATTTCTCACCTTTTGGCCCCCAGAACCTCTTTTGACAAGAAGCAACTGAGTTTTACAAAATGTTTCAGGAAATGCTTGCCTGGGCTCATCAAACTCCTGTCCTTACACTTATGTAAAGTTACCAGGGGGGACACGAGAAGGACAGCAAAGTAGTTAAGAACCTAGGCTCTAGAACCCACCTGGGTTCAAGTTCCGGCTCCAGCACTTACTGGTTGTGACCTTCCATGAGCCACAGAATCCCAGCCCTCACTTCCCCTCCTGTAACAGGCAGATTCTAACCAGGCCTAACTCATAGGATTGTTGTGAGGGCTCAGAGAAACAAGGCAGCTAGAGTGCCTAGCTCATGTAAGGACTCAATAAATGTTAGCTGATATTATTGCCAATGAGTAAGAAGTCAGAGTTGAATCTATTTAAAAACAGAACAAAAGGCCACAGGTTGGGCTCCCTGGAAAGCAGACTCCAAGATGAAATTTGGTGTGCAGGACGTTTCTTGAGGTCAACATTGGTGGAAGGGAAGGGAAGAAAGAGAAAGTTGAGCTGTGATGCAGCCTAATGACAGCCAAGCCCATGGGGAGAGATCTAGAGCTAAAGCAACCCTTCGGGAATGACTCCAGTAGGGCTGAGAAGGCTGGACTCTATAGCCCCACATGGAGGTCATTGGATGCAAGCCACCCAGGAAGGACTGGTCTTGGGTAAGAGGACTCTTTGCAGCTCAGGTAATCAGTCCCTCAAGGGGCCACCGGCCCTGCCAGAAGCCAGGACAAGTCTTCCACCAGACGGGTGTCTGAGCAGTGGACACAACGTCCTGCACATAACGTTCACCATGCAAAAAAAAAAAAAAAAAGACAAACAAAGAAAAAGCTTACTCGGACCCACTGGGAAGGAAAAAACGCAGTCTGCAGACATCAACCAAATCTAGTCTTTTATACATTCATCATTTATTAATGCCTACCATATGCCAAGCCCCGGGGGCTCCGGGCTTATGAATCAGATACTGATTTTATTATAATAATAATAATAATAATAATGTTTTCTCTCGACTTTTTAAGGCATGAAAATAAAGTCGGGGAAACAGAGAGGAAGAAATATCAAATCACTTGAAGCCAGGATATATTCTCAGGTTATCAGTCACCTATCAGCCCAGTACGAAAAGGTGTTAATTTGAATGAAGAAAGGGACACGGCCATTTTTTTTCCTCACAGCAATACATCAAGTTGTTCTCCAGGTGACTTAGCACTTGGCAAAGTGTGTGCACTGCACAAAATTGAATTCCCAGGTTTGGGGAAGCCTGGGCAGCCGCAAGGCACATGAGGATTTATTGCTTTAGGTGCTTAAAATGCCTCCTACTGCATCGGTTGTGACCTTCTCCCCCTGCCCATGGCCCCTGGTTAACCACAGCCGGGGGCTGAGCACAGGTTAACAGCACACCTAATCAAACAAACGCAGCCCCAAGGAGACAGGTCCCTGGTGGCGCAGGAGTAGAGCTAAGTCCTAAGCCCTTCATGTTCCTGGAGGGCATGGCGGGCTCCTCTCTGCCCTGGAGCAGCTTCGTCCTCAGTGCGCACCTCCCCCTCGGGACTCCTCTCATCCTCTGCATTTGGTCACTTAAGGTATTTTCCCTAGTGGCCCCTCAGGCACTGCTCTCCTTTAGCACAAACTAGCTCTTGCTTTCCCAGCCGACCTTCGCACACAGCTGTTTTCCTCTTGTCTTCTCAAGAAGCCAGCAAGCTACCCTGCAGCTAACATTTCACATCTGCCACCGAGAGCCAGGCACTGCAGCAACCATCACTGCTCCCCTGGAGATGAGGGCATTGAGGCCCCGACAGACAAAGTGACCTGCCCAAGGTCACAGAGCAAAAAGGCAGGACACGAGCCCAGCCCTCTGTACCGGAAACTCGTCGCACAGGCCACCTCGCAGCCACAGGGCCCGGCCACATGCTAGCAGTGTGTCTTATACTCGGTAGGTACCAGATCCAGGTGACGGACCGGGGGGATTGCCTGGGAATCCACAGCGGCGATGGCGGCCTCCACGAGGAGGCCCATGCCTACACTTGTGTGCAGACATACGACCCAACTCGAGCACACTTGAGGAAACCAAAGGTGTTTCGTTTCCTCTTTGTAGTCCTATCAAGCCAAAGCAACAGACTAAAATTTTGGAATAAAATAACAGATGTTTCACCTTCACTGTCTTAAGTGAATTTAGGAAATTACAGTCCTCCAAGCTTGAATATTTTTCTTGTGAGTTAAAGTTCTTGTTTTAAAATTTTCCCTGGCATCCTTCCCAGGTATTCATTCTACACCTTTTCTTTTACTCAACAAATACTCACTGAGCACCTGCGGTGGACAGATGCTGTGCTAAGTGCTGGGTGGGGATTCAGGTGAGGACCAGACAGGCAGATTCCTGCCCTCAGGGGTCTTATAGTCTGCAGCTTAATATGGTTATTAAACAAGGAAGTACAATGCAGAATTTAGAAATTTCACTCTTAGTCACTCTGTTGGTAGGAGTCTAAAATAGTACCACTTCTAGGAAGAGCAATTCCGGCAGTAGCTATGACAATGTTAAACGAGCATCACTTAGGACCCAGCAGATGCAAAAGTAAATCAAAACAAACTAAAACTTTAGATACTAAAGCAAGGGCATAAAGTTATAGGTAGGAAAATATTTGTTTCAACATTGTTAATAATAGCAAAAAGAGAGAGAGAGAGAAGGGAGGGAGGGAGGAAAAAATGGAAGGAGGGAGAGCAGGAGGCAGGGAGGAAGGGGGAGGGGAGTATGGTTTTAAAAATTATGGTACACTCATACCAGAGAGTGCTATTAGGTCAATAAATACATGAGATAGAGCCTTCTGTACTGACTTGAGAAATATGCTAAGTGAAAACAGCAAGTTGGAAAACAATGCATGTCTTACACATCTGTATGAGGTTGTGTGGATATACCCACATGGGCTCATATGGACATGTGTATCTGTACCCAGTTAAAATCAAAGGTAAAAATCAGAAAGGATACAGACCAAACTCTTACAGGGAATTTCTCAGAGGAATGGAATGGAAAATTGATAAACTTTAGAACTATTTGCAAGGTCACATTACTTTTGTAATTTTGAAAATCCGGTTAAGCAAAATAAGGAGCATCAAGTACTCTGACGGGGAAAGGAGGGAGTGATGCTTCTGAGCGCCAAGCAGGAGGTAGCCACTCTTCACTTCCTGTCTTTCGATCTTTATCCCACACTCTCCAATCTGTCCCAGCACGAGCCCAAGCATCCTGCAATTTATAACCCCACCTTGTGGCCAACACAGGGGAATTTCAGACGCCCAAACTGGTAGTGGGGAAATACATTGTTTGATGGACGTAGTAGCTAAATGCTGCAAAACAAATGGTGACAAAAAGGGGTCCTTGGGAGCCTCACTTACTTCAGGCTTTTGTGAGGAGAGAATCTGCCTATGATTCCCAGTTCACACACTTCTGTGTGAACTGTGCAATTTCTTCTGTGTGAATTGTGCAAGAAGCACAATTTCTCTTTTTTTTTTTACAACTCAGTTAAACTTCTATTTTGAACTCTTATTCTGCCAAGATGGCAGAAACTTATTTTCAGTCAATACAGTACCACCAGCTCTACTCCCACCTCCACTCCCCATACAAGCATTTACACACATGTAACACCAGGGTTGGGTCAAAGTTCACTGGGGTGGGGTCTCTGGGAGCCAGAGTGCTGGGAGTGGGGGTTTAGGTCCCCACAGACTGCTGTAAGATGTCCCTGGGCCTTCACACTGAGCTCTTTCAGACACAGCAGCTCTCCCTGGCTTCTGAGTGGAGAAACTCGCTGCACGGCCATCCTTGCCTGCCTCCAAGACTGGCCACACCACCTTCGTCTCTTGCTTCTCCCTTCCTGGTGCTGAGCCCGGGACAAGACACAGGACATCTCTCTCCCAGGTCCACAGAGGGCACTGCTCTCTTCACCCCAACCTCAGGGCTCCTCTCCACACACGGGGGTCTGGGCCAAGTCTGCACAGGGCTGCAGGGAGTTATAAAACCCTCTGTCTTCCAACACTCCCGAAGTCAGCTGATGGAAGCACAAAAAGCCCGGAAGCTCTGCACCACCTCACCTGAGGTGGGCAAGCGGGGAGCAGAGCCAAGTACACAGCAAAGCAGGGGCAGGGAGAAGAGAAAATGTAGGGAGAAGGGAAAATATAAGGGGAATAAAAAAGAGGCTAACATACCATATGCAAATGTTGTAGTATTGTAGTTCAAAGGTATGGTTATGGGCATGTAATTGCCTGGGCTTGAATCCCCACTCTACCTCTTACTAACAGAGGTCAAACTATTTCACTTTTCTTCAAGGATAATAGTATCCACCTCAGGGATCATTGTAGGAATTAAGTGAGTTAAAAGGATGCAGACACTAAATCAGTCTTGTTCCTTTCCATTCTAATCACAAACAAAGAATGAAATTTGGCATTCATGCATTGTGATTCGATTCAGAGCTCTTTACACAGCACCCTCTGCCTGAACATGAGACGTGTCAGTCGTCCAAGCAGGAACCTTACACTGACGTCCCTTACTCTTCCGAGGGATAAAAGAAAAGAGCGTTGAGTCACCTACAGCAGAGCCTCTGTAAGGAGTTTCCAGACCAACATCTCTTCAGGAATTATGAGATGAAAGAAGCCACGGCTGAGAGAAGCCTTAGTTGGAGCCAATGGCAATATCTGCTCAAAGCCTCCTCAGGGCTTACTCTCAAAGACCTTCCTCAAGAAAGCCTTCACACAGGTGTAGCCTATGGAGCCTTGAAGCAAGGGACCAGCCTCACCCTAAATGGATAAAAACAGTGTCTTCCTCAACTTTAACACGATCGGAACCATCACCATCATCATTGGGAAGGCTTCTTGAAACAAAATTCTGTAGGTTAGAATTTGTATTTCTAACAAGTTCCCAGGTATTGCTGATGTGGCTGGTGGGAGACCATTCTCTGAGACCCAGTGGATTAGGGGAAACCACAGCTCCGTAGGAAGAGCTAAGAGGAACTCTAAATCAGAGATTTGCACGTGTAACTCGTTCTCCCTCGGGGTAAGCCTACAGGTAACTTACAGCGAAGCGTGCAATGATCTTTGGCGTAACTTGCTCAAGTACTAGGGACTCACATTTATTAGCACTCATTTTTTCCATCAGAATGGAAAATGTTACATGGCTGTCGCCTAGGAAATTTCAGACCTCAAGGAGAAGAGTTCTCCCAAAATGGCCCCAAATACCACTCCAGTATAAGCCACCTGGACAAGTCCTGTCAATTCTACACACACATTTCCTCCTACTCATGCTGTATAGATGAAGATGACGTCCCCAGCTCACTTTCACCCGTCCTGTGGACTGGCCCCTTCTTCCACAGGCTCAGTAAAGCAAGGCAGCCACTGAACCAGACGTCTGCCAGCTCACTTCTCTAGAAACTTCCCCCTGCCCCATGCGAGGGGATGGGAGCCATGTGATCCTACTCCCTGCCATTTCTGATTAAACCAGGAATGAACGGACTTGACCCAAGATCAGCCAATCAGATTCACTCCCGATAATTTGAAATTAGGATTCAGAGACACCCAGTCAGTATCTGAAGCTGGCTGGACTGATTGTTACAAGGTGGCCAGAATTCACCAGGTAGCGTGACCAGCAGAAGAAACTCATCTACAGGGAAAAGGAACCAAATAACTGCGCACAGGTAGAGAGATAAGAAGCACGTCCGTGTGGCATTCCTGGGGCCTTCCTTATCCCCCACTCCCTTGAGTTCCATGTGACATTTTATGTCCTCCTTGTTACCTTTTCCCTTTTCTACTTTAACTGGCTCCAGTGAGAATCTCTCATTTCATCAGCTGTTTGTTGAGCACCCACACTGAGCCAGGCGCTGTCCTTGGTGCTGGGGAAACCGGGGGAAACCCAACAGACGCATTCGGGATCCTGTGGAGTTTACCTGCATCGCAGCTCTGTTACCTGCAACCCAGGACACCAGGGAAGCCCCTACACCTGATACAATGTAGAGAAATGCACACACAGAAAGAAAAGCTGTAGAAAAATACACAGTTCATTGAGCATCTTACTATGTGCCAGGCACCCTCTAAGTGTTTTACATTCACCTTCTCTCACAACAGCCCTGTTATCATCCCCATTTGCTCAAGGACACACAGGATTCACACGTAGGTAGTCTGACTCTTCAGAACTGCTAAGGGACAGGAGAGCGAGAAAGGTCCAGAACAAAGGCAGACACCAATGAGAGAGAGAAAGAGAGAGAGAGAGAATGAATGAATGAATGAATGAATGAATGAATGAATAAATGAAGGCCAGCTATATCACCGCAGACTTAGGCATCCTCTTGTTTTTTGTCAGGTGCTGGCCTCTCTGCTTCATCTCCATCCTATAAGGAGACAAGACTCAACCCCTCCCTCTTTAGAAATAACCTTAAGGAGCAATCGGGCTCGGTAATACTTTAATTGGACAAGAGCCTTCCAAATGTGGCCTCCTGAGAACAGCAGGGTTGCATTTCCACCTGCCTTTTAGAGAATGTGCCCCCCTTGGATTGCATCTGAATGCTTTTAGGGAAATGCCAGAGAATCACTTTAAATGCTTCCCACCTGTGGGTCAGCACTTACCCACTGCAGGCCTCCCCAGCAGCCCCATTCTGGTTCCCTTTCAGTTCCAACCCTGTCTGCTCCCTGCCAGGCCCTGGAAAGCAGGCAGCAGCTCTGATCTAGGTGGACATAGGCGAGGATGGTCTCTGCCAACAGCCTCCCCCTCTCAGGGTGGGCAAGCAAAGCACTGGAAGGAAGGCTGGCCAAGGCTTCAAGCCTGCAGAGCATGAGAGGACATAGGATCCTAAGAAGCAATAGAGAATGGGGAAGCAGAGTACAGACATGCCCTGTGCACCTCAGCGTCCTCCGCTCTAAAGCTGGGACTATCACATCTGCCCTGCCTAGAAACACATACTCATACCATTTACGGAGCACAGGTACTGTGCTAACCACGTTTGCACATTATTTTAAAGAACCTTAGTAAGTAAAGATGACGGCCCCCATTTCATAAGTGACAACACTGAGGTTCCAAAAGAGAAAGCTGGTCCACATAGCTAGTCCTGGCTCATGTAACTAGCAAGTGGCAGAGCTGTCATTTCCCAAGTTCCATGCTCTTAGCCATTCGCTGGCTTCCCTTGACTCATGTTTGGGAGCACAGAACTGGCAATGAGAAGAGGGGAGGGCAGAGCCACCAGCCTGTCTTCACAACTCGCCAGCTGACAGCCTACCCTAGCTGGAACTCTGCTTCCTCTTCTCCCACACCCCACACCTTATTTATCTCCTAACCCTGTTGCAGACTTCTCAGAACCATTTTCAGGATCCTAAAACAGGAGGCTTAACCCCAGAAGGCCTCAGCTGCCACACAGCCCAGCAAGTTCACGGAGCTCTGAAACAAGCATGCTGACAAATCCATATCCCACCATCACAGCTAGAGATTTCTAAAAACAGAAATCTGAGCTATGCTGAGGGAATTGGGAAATGGGAAGTGGTACCAGCATTTAGGCTTCAAATGCCTCTCTAAATAGGAAATGTGTACCTTAAAGCCGCAGAGAGTGGAGCTTTGTGATAAACTTGGGGAAATCTCTTTGAAACCCTTTCTGTCTCCCTATCCTCTGTGCTGGTAAGGATCACTCATACTCCCCATTTAGTATTTTCTGCTTTGCCCTCACACAAGCTTCAGGATGAGCTCTCTCTCTCCATTTGCCCTTCCTGAATTCTCAAGGTTCTCAGCAAAAGAAAACTAAAACAGCTAAATATCCAGGCGTCTACGGGAAAAGAAATCCTCATAGACACGTCTCAGAAATAGAAAGATATGCTTTTATCTTATATTAGATCCTGTATGTTTCCAGTTACAGAGGAGAACAACAAATATCTCAGAGCTAATTGTAACTCCAATATTAGCTGGGGTCTCTCTGTCCTTGTCATTGAGAGAAGACAGAATGTAAGCTCTATTGGGTAGGCATTTTTGCCTTTTCTTTCCCTACTGTTGTATCTGCAGCCATAGTTCAGCAGGGCAAACCACTTCAAATTGAATATTAGATGTCTGTAGCTGACAGTTGGTATCACATCCAATTCCCATCAGGCCTTACACTGCAGGGCAACATGGCCCAACTTCCTCCGGCCAGAGGGCTTCCTCTGTGGCAGAGCCAGGTCTCCCAGCTCCCACAGGAGGCCAGAGTACCAGAGAATTAACACTTCCTGGAAGCATTCCTCAACCAAAACAAAATGACAGGATTTGGTATACAAATGTCCCAAATCTTTCCCTTCTCTGGTGGGATAATTCTGAGGCTTATATTCGACAATGACTTCCAGAGTTAACCAGTGGAATTGAGTTCCAATTACCCACACTGGTAAAAGTGACTTTAAAATGCACTTTATGTCTGAGGAGCTAATGTAAAATATGGTGACTAAAGTTAACACTATTGTATAATTGAAATTTGCTAAAAGAGTAGAACTTTAATGTTCTCATCAAAAAATTTTTAAAAATTAGGGGCCGTCCCTGTGACTCAGGCGGTTAGAGCTCCATGCTCCTAACTCCCCTGCCAGTTTGATTCCCACATGGGCCAGTGGGCTCTCAACCACAAGGTTGCCAGTTCAATTCCTTGAGTCCCACAAGGGATGGTGGGCAGCACCCCCTGCAACTAAGATTGAACACGGCACCTTGAGCTGAGTTGCCGCTGGGCTTCCAGCTGGCTCAGTTGGTTGGAGTGCGTCCTCTCAACCACAAGGGATCTCCTGCAAGGGATGGTGGGCTGTGCCCCCTGCAACTAGCAACGGCAACTGGCCCTGGAGCTGAGCTGCGCCCTCCACAACTAAGACTGAAAGGACAACAACTTGACTTGGAAAAAAGTCCAGGAAGTACTCACTGTTCCCCAATAAAGTCCTGTTCCCCTTCCCCAATTAAAAAAAAAAATCTTTAAAAAAAAAAAACAATTTAAAAAATTTAAAAAGATAAATATGTGAGGTGACAAGTGGGTTAATTAACTAAATGAGGAGAATCCTTTCACAACGTACATGTATTTCGAATCACCACAATGTACACTTTAAATGTCTTACAATTTTATATATCAATTATACCTTTATATAATAAAGTTCAAATTTAAAACTTTAAAAATTTTAAATTTTTTATTTTAAAAAAAGTACAACTTATATTGGCTTTTCCTCCCTTCCTTGCCTCACTTCCCCACTCCCCTACCAGTTTCCTAGAATCACCTCCTAAATAAATGACAAGCCCTCAAATCCTTGTCTCAAGGTCTATTTCTGGGAGAATCCAAATTAAGACAACATCTTTGTTCTTAAAAGTGCTTGCACACTCTAATGCCACGAAATTCCTACTGGCTGCTCTGCCCCAGCTTCATGCTATCTCATGGCCACTTCTCCCTCTCCCTCCTCTGTGACAGAGACTGTTAGTTGTTCTCAATATTTGTTCTTCACGTCTTCCTCACTTACAGACCCTGGTTTTTACCTGGGCACATGCTCTAAGACTCTAATGACATTTATGCCAGACATTGTGCCCAATATTTACATGTAACTCATCTTTATGGATACATATTTTCATTTTGTAAAAATACTTTATTATGCCTTTCCTTTACAAATTGTCTCTCTGTATGGATGTATATGCATATATACATATATGTACATACATAGTCGCTTAAGGAATATTCTCATTATATGAAAATTTCAGTTATTAAACTATGAAGAAATGATAGACCTAGAATACCAGCATTTTGCACTTCCTAATGAATTATGGATCTGTGCAATGACCTTCTGAAAGACTACTAAAATAATTTTAAAAAGAGAGAGATCATACTTATCTACCTCCCAGCGGAAGAATCCAGCGCCTATGAAGTCGTCTTACAAAAATGAATCAAATATGAACATAATCATGCCTCTTATTCAAAATTCACAGGAAATACAGGGACAGAGGAACACGTTAAATGATACCACAGGGAGCAATCAGCAAAATCCAGCCTGGATACAGGAAATAATCTCATTTAATCAACAAAAATACTGCAAAGAAAAATCATGATACTGGAGGAACCCATCGATGAAAAGAAACGTCAGAAGGAGCTGATGTCAGCGAACACCAGAGTAAGGACCTCTGAAAACGTTCTCATCCATAAAAGCAATGAGAACATTGTCAAAATCAACAGCAAATTAGCCGAAGGCTCACAGCAATCAGGGGAGCATTTATTCAGGATAAATGATTGCCTCTCAGTAAGAACAGAGAGTTTTGTGGTACTTTAACTTGCCCTAGTCCTAGCCCCTCTTACCAGCTCAGTGGTGCCTAAAAACCAAGAGCTGTAATTATGATGAAAAGCAGCAGCCTAGGAGCCACAGAAGAGGGCAGAGTGGGGTGGAGCGCCTTCAAAGGCCCATTCCCAGAGAATTATCATTATTTAACCTACCTTCTGGTTCCCTGGAAGACCACACTTGAAAGTCTGTCTTTCTTTGACCTGACTTGAAGCTTAACTAGTTTGAACAGATTTTTCCCCAAGAGCATCTGCTGAACACAATTGTTGTTTAACATCATAGCTGTCTGGGGGGGGGTGGGAGGGAGGAGTAGATAATATTTGGGGTAAGCCAAATGGTTGCACTGGTGACTTCTATTGAACATTTAAAGAAGACTTCATGCCAATCCTCAAAATCTTCCAAAAAAATTGAAGAGGAGGGAACACTTACAAACTCATTTCATGAGGCCAACATTATCCTGGTATCAAAGGCAGACAAAAATACCACAAAAAAAGAAGGAGAAGGAGAAGGAAGGAAGGAAGGAAGAAAGAAAGGAAGGAAGGAAGGAAGGAGATCTCAAGAAGGAAGGAAGAAAGAGAGAGAGAAAATTACAGGTCAATATCCCTGATGAACATAATATAAAACCCCTTAAAAAAATACTAGTAAACCAAATCCAACAGCACATTAAAAGGATCATACATTGGGCCGGCCCGGTGGCTCAGGCGGTTAGAGCTCCATGCACCTAACTCCGAAGGCGGCCAGTTCGATTCCCACATGGGCCAGTGGGCTCTCAACCACCAGGTTGCCGGTTCGACTCCCACAAGGGATGGTTGGCTGCGCCCCCTGCAACTAGCAACGGCAACGGCAACCAGACCTGGAGCTGAGCTGTGCCCTCCACAACTAAGATTGAAAGGACAACAACTTGACTTGGAAAAAAGTCCTGGAAGTACACACTGTTCCCCAATAAAAGTCCTGTTCCCCTTCCCCAATAAAATCTTAAAAAAAAAAAAAAAAAAAAAAAGGATCATACATCATGACCAAGTGGGATTTATCCCTGGGATACAAGAATGGTTCAACATACAAAAATCAATGTGATATACATTAACTGAATAAATGATTAAAATCACATGATTCCTTCCATAAATGCATTAAAAAAGCATCTGACAAAATTCAACACTCTTTCATGATAAAAACTCTCAACAAACTAGGAATAAAAGGACAGTACCTCAACATAAAGAAGGCCATATATCATGAGCACCCCATGGCCAACATCACACTTAACGTCGAAAAACTGAAAGCTTTTCCTTGAAGATCTAGAACAAGGCAAGGATGCCCACTCTCACCACTTTTATCCATCTGTTCTTATTGAAAGTCCTAGCCAGCGCAGTTAGACAAGAAAAAGAAATAAAGGACATCCAAATTGGAAAGGGAGAAGTAAGATTGTCCGTGTTTGCTGATGACATGATCCTACCCTGTTTCCCCGAAAATAAGACCTAGCTGGAAAGTCAGCTCTAAGGCGTCTTTTGGAGCAAAAATTAATATAAGACCGGTATTATATTATATTATATTATATTATATTATATTATACCCAGTCTTATGTTATAGTAAAATAAAACTGGGTCTTATATTAATTTTTGCTCCAAAAGATAGATGCATTAGAGCTGATTGTCCGGCTAGGTCTTACTTTCAGGGAAATACAGTTATATATAGGAAACCCTAAAGATGCCATTAAGAAAAAAACTGTCACAACCAATAAACAAATTCAGTAAAGTTGTAGGATACCAAAAAAAAATCTGTCGTGTTTCTATATACTAACAAATTATATGAAGAGGAAATTAAGAACATAATCTCATTTACAATAACACCAAAAAGAATAAAATATATAGGAGAAACTCAACTAAGATTTAAAAACTTAAACACTAAAAACTACAAAACACTGATGAAAGAAATTAAAGAAGACATAAACAAATGAAAAGATATCCAGTATTCATGAATTAGAAGACTTAATATTGTTAAAATGTCCGTATCACCCGAGCAACCTACAGATTCAATGCAATCTCTAACAAAATCCCAATGGCATTCTTTACAGTAATAGAATAGCAATTCTAAAATTTATATGAAACCACAAAAAGCCAGGAATAGCCAAATCAACCTTGAGAAAGAAGAAAAAAGCTAGAGGCATCACAATTCCAGATCGCAAGATACATTACAAAGCTACAGTAATCAAAAGAGTATGGTACTGGCATGAAGACAGACATATATGAGTAGATCAATAGACCAAAACAGTCAAATGTATAGAATCAAAGATTGAAACAGTGGTTGCCAGGGGCTGGGGAGAGGGAGACTGGGAAGTTGCTAATCAATGGGCATAAAGTTTCAGTCAAACAAGATAAATAAGTTCTGGAAATCTGCTGTACAGATTTTGTATCTATAGTCAACAATACTATATTGTATACTTAAATTTTGGTAACAGGGTAGATTATTAAATGTTCTTACCACAATAAAATTAAATTTTTAAAATAATTATTATTATTAATTCATAAAACTACGTTTTAAAAGAAAGGAACTTTGGAATCAGAAGTTTCCAATTCCACCCCTGTCACTTACTGGCTGAGGGACGCTGGGTGCGTTTCTTCATATATTTCTCCACCTTACAAACAGGAGAATAGTTCCTACCCCCAGGGAGGCTGGGAGGATTAAACGAGAAATTGCATGTAGAGGTCAGCACAGCACTGGCACTTCCCATGAAATGACCTTCAGGCCAAGGCCATCCTACCACACCCACAGAAATGGCAAAGGCTTCAAGAAGGAAGCATGACTTCTTCAAACCTCCTCCTACAGTGCCGATGGACCTAACCAGGGGGGTTCTAAGACCCAGATGCTTACAGACAGGTCCCCACCTGGATGGAAGTCATGCTCATCCCACTCAGAGTTCCTGAGAGGCTTCTTCCCAGTCTCTGCTCAGTTCCAAGTCTGCTCCCTCACTCCCGCTGGTTCCTGCAGCTGCGTTCCATTTTGGGCACTCTTTCCTGGTGGCTTGTGTATGAGAAATTCTAGATGCTGCTAATCCCCAGTGTGCATCTGAACAAAGCAAATGCTTTTTGTGCAGACTAAAACCTCTGAAGACACAAGCCAGGGGTGGAGGTAGGAGAGCAGCGGGACAGTCAGCATGGGCCCAGTAAAGAGCCTAATCATATTAGCAGGACTGTGAGAACGGGAGGTACCTAACTCTCTACATGCCAAAAATAAAGCCCTAAACCAAGAGCCTAGATGACAGAACGTTGGAAAATGCTATCTACAAATCAATCCCATCTTTGTTGTTTTCCAAATCATTTAGCACAGGGACATGTGCTTCGCTGGAACTTCTGATATGAAAGCCACAGCCAAATAGATTTGACAAACCACGAGTGCTATTTATTGTACTTTATGACCTCAACAAGGGAAAAGTTTGGAGCTGCTCTTTAAAAGCCAATACTTTTTTAAACCTTCATTCATTCAGCTAATATTTCCTGAACACTCACTCTGTGTCCAGCACTGGGCTACATCCTGCAGCAACAGCCGTAAACATAACAGACATGGTTCCTGTCCTCAGGGAAACTATATTCTAGTGGCATAGACAGACAAAAGCAAGTAGATAAAGAAATAAAATAATTACTAATTGCAGTAAGTTCTACAAAGGAAACAAATGAGGAGCTGACATGGAAAATAATACTGAAGTTTGAGGAAAGAAGAGGTTTAATCTTTAGCTGAGACTAAACAAGGAAGGAAAGCCATTAAGAGAGATGTGGCATTGTATAATCCCATTTATACAGAATGTCCAGAAAGACCAATCTATAGATACAGAAAGTAGATTAGTGGTTGCTTAGGGCTGGGGGTGGGAATGTGGAGTGAATGTAAATGAGCATAAGGTTTCTTTTTTGGGGTGATGGTAATGTCCTAAAATTAGCTTCTGGTTGGTGGTTGAGCAACTCAGTAAATATATTAAAATCATTGAATAGTGCATTTAAAACAAGTGAATTTTATTATATAAAATTATCTCAATAAAGAGAGGGAGGAGGGAGCGAGGATGGGTGATAAACAGATGGACGGACAGACGGATGGATAGGAAAGAGGGAAGGGGAGAGGGCCGGAGAGGAGAAGGAGGAGAGGGAGGGGGAAAGAAAAAGAGAGAGAGACCCAGGGACAGTCCTTTTTGAGGGTCCTTGACGCTCTCATCAGTTCTCACAGGGCTTCTCCTGGGTGGGAGATTCTTATCCCTGAATTACAGAGACCCTATAGGAGAGGACAGAGGCTTTTTTCCTACTTATCTTTGGGGATGCTTTGATTCAAAACAAAGAACATATCATATATTAATACTAAGAGTGCTACTTCATCTGATCTTATTTGCATTATAATAAATTACAACAAATAACGAGAGAGAGAGAGAGAGAGAGAGAGAGAGAGAGAGAGAGAGAGAGAATCTGCCCCGGTGGCAGGAATAGCATATACAAGGGTTCTCCTGTGGGAAGGCACTTGGTATATGTGAGGAACTGAGAGAAACGACCATTCTGGAAGGAGTGAGAGGCAGGAGAAAAGAGTCAGGAGCACGGAGACGAGATCACGCAAGCCCACTGTGTCCACGGTAAGGAGCAAGTGGTCTCCAACTCTACAAAACTGACTCACTCTATTAGGCCCTCCAGCTAGTAATGTTATGGGATGAAACAAAAGGCAGAACCCAGAGAGGTGATACGTACTTGTTTTATAACGTGCTGCCTCACACTGTCTCCTTTTGCTCTGCCTACCAACACACTCCGAGAAACTGGTTTAGTTAACCTAAGTCATCATTTGAGGAAACGGACACACAGTAAGTTAAAAGGACTTGTCCAGATTAACACAGCTATTCACATGGGACCTAGGAATTACTTTTATTTTATGAACAAAGTCTCCCCACTTTTCAAACATCTGGTTTACCAAAATCCAGATGACCAATCTTCCTGAATCAATTATCTATTAAAGCATTAAAAACCTCCCTCAAACTTAGTAGCTTAAAACAACCCATGATATTGCTGAGGAATTGATGGGACAGTTGAGTGATTCTGTAAATCTGAGGATCAGACCCAGCTGATCCTCACTGGGCATGCTCAGGCACCTGCAGTCACCTGGCTGGTCAGCTGGGATCTGGGTAGTCTACCATGTTTCCCCGAAAATAAGACCTAGCTGGACAATCAGCTCTAATGTGTCTTTGGAGCAAAAATTAATATAAGACCCGGTCTTATTTTACTATAATGTAAAACTGGGTCTATAATATAATAATATAATATAATATAATATAATATAATATAATATAATATAATATAATATAATATAATTAATATAATTAATATAATTAATATAATATAATATAATATAATATAATATAATATAATAATATAATATAGATAACATAATATAATATAATGTAACATACATAATATAATATAATTCCGGGTCTTATATTAATATTTACTCCAAAAGACGCATTAGAGCTGATTATCCGGGTGGTCTTATTTTCGGGGAAACAGTGTCAGATGACTTTACTAACATGTCAGGCAATTGGCTGACTGGTGGTTAGGACAAACGAAGTGATTGGGCAACATATCCTTTATGCCATCGGTTAACCGAGGTTTTTTACACGGCCTCAGTACGTTTCCCAGAGAGTAAGTGGGAGCATGTAATGTTTCTTGAGGCCTAGGCTTAGAATTGGTACCCACCTCAAGTGACAAGGCCTGCCCCGAATCAAGGGGAAAGAAAGCAGATTCTCCCTCATGATGAGAAGAGGCACAAAGAACACATTGCAAGGCCATGAATACAGGGAGGAATAAAGGATCATTGCCATTTTTTTCAATCTACTAAAACTCCACAAATTGTAAGAGGTAAATTGCGCCCAAAGGACTAATGATCAGGAATTATTCCCAGAGTCGCACTGTCCCCTCTGGTCACTGCCAAGTACCCACAGTCATCTTTGGTTGTGCAAAAGCACGAAGAGGATTATTATATCTGTTCACCAGTTTTCCTGCCCCTCCCCACACCACTTTCTTAGGGAGTCTTCTTCAGGGCCTCTAGCCCAGCCCCTCTACCCTGGCCATAGCTGACCTGATGGCTGGACAGGGTAGACCACTGACTCACCTGGGCCAAAGACATTGTATTAGCTTCCCAAGGCTGCTGTAACAAAGTGTCACAATGAGGTAGCTTGAAACAACAGACATTTATTCTCACAGTTCTGGAGGCCAGATATCCAAAATCAAAATGTCAGCAGGGTTGGGTCCTATTGGGAGCTCTAGGGAAAACTGGTTCCATTCTTCTCTCCTAGCTTCTGGTGGTTCCTGGAAATCCTTGTCATCCCTTGTCTAGTGGCAGCATGACTCCAATGTTTGTCCCCACATAGCATTCTCCCATGTCTGTGTCTTCTTTGTTTTGCCTTCTTATAAGGACCCCAGTCATTGGATTAGGGCCCATCTTAATCCAATATGACCTCATTTTAATGAATTACATCTGCAAAGACCTTATTTCCAAATAAGGTCACATTCTGAGGTCCCAGGTAGATGTGCATTTTGAGGAACTACTATTCAACCCAGTTAAAGGGAATCTCTGTTCCAAGTATTTGGAATCAAGATTTGGAAATACCTATTTGTCTTTCTTGGTTCCTGAACTTAGAAAGCACATGTAAGGAGCCAAAATGATCATTTCCTACCATGTATGTAAAAGTAGAGAAAGTCAGTCTACAGAAAGGAAAAGAATAAAGCAGTTCTTTAGGAGCAGGGATGACAAATCATGAAAAACACGCTGACACAGACAGAAAGACAGACAACGAGAGACAGAGATACTCCACCTTGGTTTCTAAGGGTCTTCAGAGCCTTGGCTCAGTCCCTCATGGCGCCAGGTTGCAGGTCCTAACCTTGAATTCCAAAAGCTACTCTGTATCATTGCAATAAATTTCCCTCTTCAATGTAAGTTAGCTTGAATAGATTCTGTTTATTGCAACCTAAAGGTTTCCATAAAGCCAGAGATGACTCCATTATCCTGCCAAGATGCTTCCTGTGGCCAGGCTGGCTAGGCTACGGCGACAGCTGGCAGGTGTCAATCATGAAGACAGAAGTCTTGACCTGGATGTTGCTGCTGTCTCCATTTATTGCACAATGTTTCACATGGTGGTAAGGTTCCCAGGACAGCCCCCAAAACCTCTTTAATCTTACTATGCTATTAGCCTGCAAACTTAGTTACAGAGCAACTAGATAAGTAGGTAAATGTATAAAATCACATGCAAATAAATCAAATATATCCACACAATCTCTTTTAGAACCTGCCCCAATTAGGTATTTCTCCCTTCTGTATTCAAATCATTCTTTGTTTTGTTTTTAATTTTCCAAGAAACAAAGAGATGGAGACACAAAGTGTTTTCACTCTCTATTTAACCTCAACTAATCGCAGTGTTTACTGGTGTCATAATATATCATGGTCATTTTGGCCATTCAGTATCTTGTGAACATGTTATAAGTCCATCGTCTGCAAGGAAGAAGCCAGAACTCACTTTCCCAGCCTTCTTTGCAGCTCAAGTTTAAGCATGTGACTTAGCTGCCAATCAGACATTAGCAAGCATTCATTTTTGAAAGGAACCACATGAAGAAGCAGGTACTATGCCAAATCCATACTTTAATGAGTGAAGTAAAGAAAATACCTAGATTTAGTGGCAGAGCTTCTGTGATTCAGTCCCTCACATTATTAGTGACAGAGCCAGTATTTATGCTGAGCAGTAGTGTTGTACTCATGGCAGCACCTTTACAGTGTGATTCTGGCTTTGTTTCTGAATGAAAAGCCAGCCTCAAGCTTCCTCTCTGGCCTCCTCAAAGATTCTGTGAGCCTCTTATACTCTTCAATGAATGCCTTCTTGAATAAGCCAGCAAATATGGATTCTGTTGCTTGCAACTAAGAACTCTGACTGACACAAGGTATTTCTGGAGTTGCTCCTACATTTCACTTGAGGTTGGACTCCTCAACCATCTAGGCGGTTCTGAGCACCTAAGCTGGCTTGTCTCCTGAAAGCACTTAGAACCCGTGATGGCATCCCCCATCAAAACTGAAAGGCACATTCTTCATAATATGTTATAAATACATAAATGAAAACAAGCATCATTTCTAAATGATGGGGCTTAAATAATGATTTTTCAGAAATTATATAATCTACCCCTATTACTAAAATGCAGCCCATCTTTTATGAGGGACACCAAGACTTCAGTATATCTTGTTTGACAATAGTAATCATAGACTGTAAAACTCATCTGTTCTCACTGGAAGGGTAAATTGTCACATTCCAGTGACAGGTGTCTCAGGTTTTAAGAATCTTCCATAACTCAATCTATTTGTACATATTTTTCTGTGAATTTTAACACATATCTATCTGATCATGCCACTCCACCAAGTAAAACTCAAGTCATTCTGTACTAACTTTGGAAAAAAGTCCAAATTCCTTATCATGATACGTAAATTAATACCTATCTCTAAAGTCCCAAGGCTTGCTATGCTTTAAAACTCCAATCCTTGCCTCCAACATCCCAACTTATGGTTTATTCATTGAATGGAATATACTGCTCCTTATTTCTACAGCTTTGCTAATACTGCTACACCTAACCAGAGTCACCTTCTATCCTTTGTCCAAATGATAAACACTTATCCTTTATCAATATCCAACATCAGGTGTCAATTGTTCTACAGTATCTACATATTCACATACGGATTTTCTTTTAATCAGCACTCTTTCATTTGCAAGTAACAAATCATTCAAACTGCCTTTAAATGAGCAAATGATTTAAACACTTCACAAAAGAAAATTTACAAATGGTCAATAAGCACATGAAAATGTGTTCAATATCATTAATCATAAGAGAAATGCAAATTAAAACTACAATGAGATACCATTTTACATCCATTAGAATGGATAAAATTACACAAACTATGTTTTTGTTGGCTAGGATATGGAACAACTGAAACACTCATACATTGCTGGTAAGAAGGTTAAATGGTACAGGATGTAAAATGATAGAACTTTGAAGAACTCTTTTCCAGTTTCTTCTACAATTAAACATCTACCTGACACCTACATGTGGTAGTTAAAAACCAGGAAGGATATCTCAGCTACAGAGGTCCCCCCTGAAGAGTGACGGGTCCCAGCCCCACACCCAAGATCCCAAATTCAGGCTTCCAGTGCCAGGAAGAGAAGTTCTCACAACATCTGGCTGTGAAAACCAGGAAGACTGTGGAGAAGTAAGACAGAGGGCTGCTGAAGTCCCAAGCATTCCTCTTAAAGGACCTACAAATGGACTTATTCATTGACAGACTCACTTGCTCTGACTCCAGCATTGGGAGCAGCTTGAAAGGCACCAGGGACAAACAGGGAGAAACTGAATTGTCTGGCTTCAGGGCTGGAGAGGCATCTTTCTCCCAGACAGAAGTGATGGCAGAAGGCATTGTTCCTTTATTGAGCCCTTCCCCATTCCAGCATGCAGATGCAGTTGGATGCCATATCCAAGTCTCTATCAACCTAGCTAACATCATTCACCCCGCCCTGGTGATTCCCTGAGTCCTCGCCCTCCCCCGCCACACACACACTTGTGGGCCCATCCAAGCTGCTTCCAGTGGCTTTTCTATACAAAAGGCCTGGCTTGACTCATGCTGCAGACTTTCCGAAAATCTCTCAAAGGTTCACATACCCCAAACAAGCAGCATCTGACCTCAGCATGCCCTGTACTTCTTGCTAAGCTGCCCAAGCCTGGCACTAGCAGCAGCCAGCCTCAGTTCACAGCTTAGCCGCTCCCAGGCACCTCTAAGCCCAGAACAAGTGGGAACCTTCTGCAGATCACTTTGTAGCTCATACCAAGTGGCCCCAGGCAGGGCACAGGCAGCAGCTGACTTTGGCCAGCGCCAGAGCTCCTCCCAAGAGGCCCAGAACCAACACACCTTGTGGCCAGCTTCAGACCATACCAGAGCACCACCCAATCACCTACACAAACAACACACCCAAAGGGCAGACTGGGCAAGCACCAAAGCCCTGCTAAAGTGTCCTGCTCTGTAGGGTCAACAGCTCCTGCACAACAGCTTCTCCACTGTGTTCACAGCCAGTCCTCATAACCAATCAGCCAGAGGGTCAATCCCTCCCACTGATGTGCCAACAGCAACATAGGCTCAACTACAACAGGAGGGCACACATAATCCACACGAGGGACACACCTGGAGCACCTAGCTCAGGTGACCGGGAAGAATGTGCCACTGGGTCCCAAAGGACATCTACTATGTAAGGCCACTCAGTAGACTGGGAAGCATAGCAGCCCTACCTAACACATAGAAACAAATACAAGGAGGCAGCCAAAATGAGGAGACAAAGAAACACATCCCAAATGAAAGAATGGAACAAAGCTCCAGAAAAAGAACTAAATAAAATGGAGACAAGCAATCTACCAGACGCAGAGTTCAAAACACTGGTTATATGAATGCTCAATGATCTCAGTGAGAACTTCAACAAACAGATAGGAAACATAAAAATTGGAGATAAAAAAACATAAAAAAGAATCAGTCCGAAATGAAGAATACAATAACTGAAATAAAGTATATATTAGAGGGAATCAAGAGCAGATAAGATGAAGCAGAGGATCGAATCAGCGATTTGGAAGATAAGGTAGCAGAAAACACCCAATCAGAACAGCAATAACAAAAAAAAAAATGAATCCAAAAAAATGAGGATAGTTTAAGGGACTTCTGAGACAACACCAAACCTATCAACATTCAAATCATAGGAGTATCAGAAGAAGAAGAGAGAGAGCAAGAAATTGAAAACTTATTTGAAGAAATAAGGATGGAAAAATTCCCTTCCCTAGTGAAGTAAAGAGATGCATAAGCCCAGGAAGCACAGAGAGTCCCAAACAAGATGAACCAAAAAGGCCCACACCAAGACACATCACAATTAAAATGCAAAGGTTACAGACAAAGAGAGAATCTCCAAAGGAGCAAGAGAAAAGCATTTTGTTACCTACAAGGGAGCTCCCATAAGAGTGTCAACTGATTTCTCAACAGAAACTTTACAGGCCAGAAGGGATTGTCAGGAAATATTCAAAGTGATGAAAAGCAAGGACCTACAACCAAGATTACTCTATCCAGCAAAGCTAGGATTTAGAATTGCAGGACATATAGAGAGCTTCCCGTATATAAGAAAAAGCTAAAGGAGTTCATCACCACCAAGCCAGTATTACAAGAAATGTTAAAGGGAGAAGGAGAAGGGGAGGAGGAGGAGGAGGAGGAGGAGGAGGAGGAGGAGGAGGAGGAAGAGAAAACGGAGAAAAGATGAAAAGTATGAATAATAAAATGGCAATAAATACGTATCTATCAACAATTACTTTAAATGTAAATAGATTAAATGTTCCAATCCAAAGACATAGAGTGGCTGAATGGATAAGAAAACAAGATCCTTACATATGCTGCCTACAAGAGACTCATTTCAGATTGAAAGACACACAGAGACTGAAAGATATACAGATGGAAAAAGATATTTCATGAAAATGGAAAAGAAAAACAAAGCTGGGGTAGTAATACTTATAACAGACTAAATAGACTTTAAAACAAAGGCTATAACGAGAGACAAAGAAGAACCTGTTATCTCACTTCTGGGTATTTACCCAAAGAAACTCAAAATGCTACTTCAAAGGGACATGTGCGTCCATATGTTCATTGCAGCATTATTTACAATAGTCAAGATATGGAGGCAACCTGAGTGTCCATCAATGAAAGAATAAAGAAGAGGTGGTACATATATACATGGAATATTACTCGGCCATAAGAAAGAATGAAATCTTGCCATCTACAGCAACATGGATGGACCTAAAGGGTATTATGCTGTGTGGAATAAATCAAACAGAGAAAGGCCAATACCATATGATTTCACTTCTATGTGAAATTTAAAGAACAAAATAAATGAACAAATAAGACAGAAACAAACTCATAGATACAGAGAACATTTTGATGACTTCCAGATGGAAGATAAATTGTGGGGGATGGGTGAAAAGGGGGAAGGGATTAAGTGCAAACTGATACTTACAAAATAGTCATGGGGATGTAAAGTATAATATAAGAAATAAAGTCAATAACATTGTAATAACTATATGGTATTAGATGGGTACTAGATTTATCAAGGTGATCACTTCATAAGTTATGCAAATGTCTAATCACTATGTCGTACACCTGAAACTAATATAACATTATATGTCAACTGTAATTAAAAAAAAAAAACTATGAATAGCCAATTGAGAAATGAGCCAGAGTACTGACAACTAATTAAATGTTAATAAATAAAACATTAAATATCAGTGGATAACTGATGTGAGAATATTTTTTTAAAAAATACATCTACCCAATGCTCAGCAATCCCATCCCTGGATATTTTCCCATGAGAAATGAAAACATATGTCCACAGAAAGACTCATACATATTCATGGCACCCTTATTCATAATAGTGTAAAATATAATCCAAGTACTCATCAATAGGAGAATGATAATCAAATTGTTATATATCCCTACACTTGAATACTACTCAGCATACAAAAGGAATCAACTACTAATACACAACAGCAAGGCTGAGTCTCAAAAACATTGTGCAGAGCAAATAACACTACACAAGAATGTAAAGATTATGATTCCATTCAAATGAAATTCTAAAACATGGAAAAATAATCTATGGTGAAAGAAATCATAAAATAGTTGCTGAAGAAAAGGGCAGGGGGGAGATTAACTGAAAAAGGACACAGGGATACCATTCTAGAGTGATAAAAATGTTTTCTATCCCGTTTTGGGCTTCTAAGGACTTTTCAATTCCTCAAATCTCTGAACTCTCAGAAGAAAAACCAGTTCTGGAATCACAATGCAATCACAAAGTCAATGGGGGGAAATGAGTCTCCCAAGTTCCACTGATTCACATTTTACCTACAGCATAAATCATGGAACATTCGCACACAGCTTTCTTGGACGTTAACTGCAAAGGTCAATGTCTGTATTGTGGCCCTGCGGAGCAGAGGTGGAAGTCGGGGAACTCATTGTAAAGAACAACATGAACTGGAGATGGCTGCTAGCCAGACGAGATGCGTCATAAGCCCTGCTTTGGAGCCTCAGCTTTATCACTAAACAGCTGAAGGAACCTAGAAGGAATCTTGAAATCCATCAGGCCAACTTCCTCATTTCAAAGATTAGCACACTGAGTCTCAGATGAGGGGACTGACTGCCTCAAGTTCAAACAACAGGTACGCAGAGGCTGGATCATAACCACTTTTTTTTTAAATATAATTTTATTAGTTTCAGGTGTACAAGACAAAGCAATACTTAAGCAATCTTAGACGTTTATCATTTATATCCCTCACACTGTGTGAACCCCCCTCCCCCCATCCACTATCCCTCTGACATCACACAGAGCCATTACATTTCCACTATCTCTATTCCTAATGCTGTACTCCGCTTCCTGTAACCATATACATACAAATATATACACATACATACATATATATATTTATATAAAATTATAGTTGGCATTCAGTATTGTTCAGCTTCAGGTGTACAGTGCAGAGATCAGGCATCTACATCATCCCTGAGGTGGTCTCCCAAATGGGACATGTGTCCTTCGGATACCCTACAAAATCTTTACATTATTGATTACGTTCCCCAAATTAATTTTCAAAACCCCGTGGCCATCTTGTGGCATAACCACATTTTAACAAATTCAATTGTTGTGAACTCCGCTGTCTTGTTTCCCCAGGGCCTATTTTCTATGAATTTCTTCTTCATCCCATTATGCACAGGGCTGTAGTAGAAGCTGCTATATTCCTTCAAAGTAACCCACACTACCCAGCCTAGAGTTTACAGATCTAGACGTGAGCACCTGACTCAGGTTATGCCAGCCTGTCATTTCCAGAGAGAGAGAGAAAGAGGAAAGGGGGGGGGGAGGAAGGGGAAAGAAGAGGAGGGAGGGAGAGAGAGAGCAGGAAGAAGAGGAGCAGCAGGGAAGAGAGAAAGATCCCACCTCCTATTAGATGCTATACATCTAAGTTTGTACTATACATACAAACTGAGGAGCTATGAGCAATGGCCATTATCTGTCCCACCGTCTAGAAAATCCATTAGTCCAAGGTGCCAAAGATTAGGGCTGCTAATCATGAATTAGCAGGAATTCCTACAAAAAGGAATACCTCTGAAGCTGAGACTCCTTATTCTAAGGAAAGGATGTGTGAGAAGATATGACTGTTCATCATACAGTCATTTATATTAGCAGAAATTCGAAATCACCTAAATGCCCAAAACAGGAAAAGTGTTCCATTTTGACGTAGTCCTGTTTTAAAATATTATATAGACATTAAATATCCTGTCTTAGAAGAATATTTAATGAGTTGACCATTGCTTTCAGTATAATGTTAAGTTTAAATAAAAGAATATAAAGCTATCTAAAACATAACAATCCCAATTTTGTAAAAACATGGGTAACTATTTATATTTACATGCATAGGAAAAAGACTGGATGGAGAAAATATGTTAACAGATGGCATCTCTAGTTGGCCAGATTATGGTTTTATTCCAATCAATCGCTGGTTACCTAACAGAATTAAGGACAGGGAAAACAACTTTCCCCACTTCCACCCAATCCACCCAATTAAATTTAACACACTAAATGTCAGGTTTCTTAAAAATAAAATGGGACTTATTCATAGGTGTTGCAGACAAATAAAGAATTGACATCATCCCTGTGTTTTTCCAAACGTTCTACTCTTGGTCCCAGCAGGATGTTTTCAAGATCCTAGCATCACCCGCAAGCTAATGTGGTTGGGGAGGTAGCAGAAGCTGTTATAGCAACACTCATCACCCCTGGTGACTCCAGTTTGCATCGCTGCCTGCTGGGTTCCTGCCAAAGATGCTTGTTCTACGAAAACCAAAGTGGTCAAGGTGCCCTCAAAGTGCCTTCTGATCAAATGGATGTGACCTATGGCATCCTAGCCCATCACCTGAGCTTTGTCTTCTCACAGTAATCACCTTGCTCCTTTCATCACCCATCTCCCTCTCATAAAATTGTCTTTGCAGACACAAGGGCATAGTTTTCATTGGTTATTTACTCAGAAGCGGGAGTAATAGTCAAAATAGCTAAGAACCTGATTGGCACATTCGCCATCCAATCAGAAGAGGTGAGGGCAACAGCTTTAGAGGAAGATTCTGGAGGCTTTGCTGTGCTTGCCATTAACCTTGTCGTTATGGATCATGGGGAGGTCAGGGAGCTTGTCCCTCAGGAGGGCCAGGGGAGCGGGAGCCCTGGGGTGGCACTGTCTGGGTCTCAGAGCAGCATCTATTACCAACCGTACGGATGTAATTCCGTATTTTAACAACCAGTATGGTTATACCAGTGTTAAGTACCACACACAGATCTGGGCAGGCGGCAGTCCCCGCTCTGGCCCCACATTTTAGAAGGCCTCACATGTCACAAAAAAATACATACTTATTAAAAGTATATTTATTAAATAAAATATATTTAGTAAATACTAGGCACCTTTATCTGTCAGTGTTCGACACTAGCATGTGTGGCCTATTCCCTAAACACCTGATCTCAAGACCAACACCACTCAGGCCCCAGGGAAGCAGTTCTGCTCACCTCTTGCCCTGCATCCTCGAAAAGAAGAAGAGTGAGTCTGAATGTCACGAAGGTCTGGCGGTTGTACCTCTGCTGACATCAAAGACAGACAGTAATACAGAGTATGAGGTGGGAGTGCTTAGGTTAGAGAAAAGGACAAGTTCATTAATTTGTCTAATCCTTTCACAAAAATAGAATAAATGTGATAGATTCTTGAATAATGAAGCATCATTTCCCAGGAGTGCTGAGTGTCCCATTTTGCTTCTCTTTGCCCAATATGTTATTCCAGAGGTATGCACAAAATTAACATGGTATTCAGAACTGCAGATGGTGACTAAGGAATAGCTGCCATATTAAACAGTGCATCTGCATGTACTATCATGGAAAGATGGCCAAAATGTATTAGGTAAAAAAATGAGGTGCTGAACAATATGTACATTATGACCCCATTTTTTTAAGTTCACATAGAGATATACATTTGTACAGTTATGGTAAACTTCTGGAAATTTCCATCTTTCTGGGGACCAAGTGAGAAGGGATCTTACTCTATTTTATGCCCTTCTAAAGTGTTTGAATATTTTTTACTGTTATAGATTACTTTCTCGATTAAAAAACTAGCATTTAATTAAAAAAATAACTTCCTTATACACTGAGTAAATTTCATTTTCTTTTTTATCTGTACTTTCTAACTTTCTATGTTGAACATGTATTATTTAGTAACTTTTAAACAACGCACTTCTAGTGAATTCATAAAAGTTACAGAAAGTAGTCACCAGTGACTTTCCCTGATTCATTAGCCCAATGTGCTTCCGTAGGTTTTCTGTCTCTATAGCTCAGAATATGTGGTCTTCTAGTTATCATGCTGGGAAATGAAGCTACTGTGCAGGGAGAGAGAGAGAGAGAGAGAGAGAGAGAGAGAGAGAGAGAGAGAGAGAGAGAGAGAGGGGCAGATACACAGAGCAACAGAGAATAATCACAACAGCTGCCACAGTCTGCCTGGATGAGTAAACCTAGGAAAGCAGCAAAAATAACACTGTGAAAATAATGCTTCTTGCTAGGGGGGATGCGGACAACCTTCCGGCATCACTCGCCCCTGGAAATCATAAGTCCAGGGCCACTTGGGTAGCGTGGAGATTGCTAACAGGAGCTGAGGCAGAGAAAGAATGCAGCCCCGGCCCTGATGTCAGGTTTGTATCAGCCCTATAGACTGCAAGGCCCCTGCTAATCTTCCCAACACCTAAGCTCCTGGGTTCCCCCATCATTCCAGCACACACTGCCAACCCTTTGGCTTTGCACACAAGCTTTCAAAAACTCTGGAATAAAAAGAAGTCTCCTCAGTTTTGAGCTTCATACCTCCAGCTCCAAATCCTTCAGCCTTCGCTTTAAAAAATACCTATTAGCTTCATTTCATTTCATTTCATTTCATCCTAAAATCCACTAATTCATTTGGGGAAACAGGCCTCTTTTGATCTCTGATTGCCTGGCCATTCTTAATTGATAAGCTGCCTTGAAAAAAAAAGTCACCATTAGCTGTTCCATTTGAAATGTCCCAGAGCTTCAATTTTGGAAGCCCTACTAGTTAAACAGAAATGTATTCCAATGAGGCGAATCGTTAAAGGATGAGAGGGAGGGGGCATTGGGAAGAGCAAGAAAAAGAAAGAGAGAAAAAGATGGAAACAGAGACCAAGAGTCCGAGCAACAAACACGGAGAGGGAGGAGATAGAGACACAGAGAAAGAATGAATTCTTCAAACCTCCAACAGCCAAAGCATCAGCCAGGAATATTTTCAGCACAATCCTGCTTGTTTTCTAAATTCAGACTTGGTAAAATTCCCCAGCCACTTCCTACTGCCTTCACCACAGATAAAAATAGGAAGCGATGCTCCCTTTACCTGACAGTTCCAGACACGCTCAGCATCAGTGACCTTTCCAGCAGGCTTATCCATTATCTTAAAGGCCTCAGCATCCAGCAACCTTCAGAGTGAGCAAAAATGGGGAATCACTACCCCCTTAAGGATGCTTGTTATGAAGGTTTAAGTGCAAAGTGGATGAGAATAGGGGAAGGGAAGCAGAGGAAGATGGTCCATGAGGTGTGGGGGAGAAACCTGGGAAGACGCTCAAAGGAAATACACTTTACTACCAAGAACTTTGAAGTAATCAGCTCTTCTTAAAAGAATGCGGTTACTATGTCATTTATAGGTATCTTGGGTGTAACTTCACTACTCAAGAAATATGGGTACAGCGCTTAATCATGTCAGTTCTGGCAGCAGTGGAACGCTTAAGATATCTGAGTACAAGGCTCTTTTCTGGAATATTCTATTGCAATGCAAAACATTACGCGCACACACACACAAAGACACGCGCGCGCGCGCCTAGTGACCTGACCCCAAGGTAGTTTCACGGGCACCCAAAAGCCCCAAGAAGGTGATTGGCCATACCAGATCTTATTTACAGAGGCTCAGTAGGGAAGAAAGTTATAATTCAACTTCCACAAAAGACAGCTTGCAGATCACTGCTGCAGTTCCTACTTAATTCTTACCAATTTGTTTTGAAAAGCCTGACACAGGCATTTTTGAGCCCTAAACAGGAGTGACTGCAGCTCTTCTCAGAAAATTTGATCAGCAAGCTAGTTGCCGAATGCAAAGTCCACATCCCTTAACTCAGAGAAACAAGTCTTCAAATGATGACACCACCTGGAAACCGTACAGCACATTCCAATCTCTAAGTGCCATCACCAGCACAGTCTCATTCAGTCTCCCGCGGCTGGCACTGGAGGCAGTGCTACGCCCAAAGCTGCACACGTGGGAAGCGATATCCCAACTCTACACTGTGGTTGAGTCAAGGACTAAACCCTGACCCCAGTGATCTTTCTGTGATGCCCAGGAAAATTTGCACATTGACCGAGCCTCATGTTGTAAATGTCATTACTCCGCTAGCTCCATAAGCATTCACTCTCATGATCTCCCCATCACGTCTTTACTCCTCCCTCGTTCTGGAATGTTCTCTCCCCAGGAATAGCCACTTCTTTCTCATTATTCACATCTCGGCTCAAATGTCACCTCCTCAGAGAAGGTGTTCCCTAACTATGACATCTCTTGCTCTACTGTCCTCATAGACAACGTATAGACTACGTAGCACTTTCCGAAGTTATTTTCCATATTGGCGATCTCGTTCTGTGCCTATTCCCCCACAAGAGCCATGAGGACAGGAAACTCACCTAGCTTGTTCACCACTGTATCACCTGTGCCTAGAACAGTGCCTGATATACAGCTGGTGCCCCAAAATATTTCTGAACGACTAAACTATTTCATTACTGCTCATAAACAACCTTGTATAACAAACAGGAGAACATTATCATTCCCATTTTACAAATGAGGACACTGAGACCCAGAATGATTAAGTGACTTTCTCAAGATCACACAGCTAGCAAGTGACAGTTAGGAGAAGAACGTGGGTGTTTGACATCAAGTCCAATGGTACCTTGCATTATATAGCTGGTTTTATACTGAAAGTTTGAAAAATGAGCAAATATCATTAATCAAGAACTACTGTATGTACCATTCCTTCATTCATTCATTCATTCAACAAAAAATTCTGAGCATTTACTAAGTTTAAGTAGTATATTAAACACTATGGTAGAAAAAGGGATATAAACAAGATATACTTCCTGCCTTCAAGAAGCTTACGGTCTCCTAAAGGAGTTAAAATAAGCACAGAAATATAAATAAAATAAAATAAAATAGAAAGTTTTAAGTGCTATTACGGACTGAACAATGCCTCCCCCACCAAATTTACATGTTGGGAGCCTCAACCCCCACCGCCTTGGAATGTAACGTTATTTGGAGACAGGACCTTATAATTAAGATTCAGTGAGGTCATATAAGTGGACCCTCATCCACGTGACAGTACTTGGAGATAGGGCCTTCAAAGAAGGGGTAAGTTAAAAACAAGGCCCTTAGGGTATGGCCCTGACCCAACAGGACTGGTGTCTTTATGAGAAGAAGAGACACCAGGGTGTGAGTACAGAGAAAAGGCCATGTGAGGACACAGCAAGAAGGAGGCTGTCTGCAAGCCAAGGAGAGGTCTCAGGAGAAACCAGATGGGCTGACAGTCTGATCGTGGACTTCCAGCCCCCAGAAATGTGAGAAAATACATTTCTGTGTTTGAGACACCTGGTCTGTGGTGTGTTGTTATGGCAGCCCTAGCAAACTTATACAAACGCCTTGATGGAAATGGAGACAAAAGTTCAGAGGCCATTGAAAACTTCCCACTAAGAAGACATCTAGGAAATTCTTGAAGGAGACTGAATTTGATTTTGGTTTCAAATGGCAAGTCGAATTTCGCTGTATGGAGCTGGATGGCAGGTGGAAGCCAGACTGATCTGCCTTCCAAGGCCATTTTAAAGAACAGGACCTTACTCTGCCGGCTTGGCTGGGGGGCAGGTAGAAGGGGGAGTTGAAGGATTTTTGCACTGGAGTGTGGCAAGATCAAAACCAAAATGCATAGCAGTAATCTGATGGCATCCAATATAAAATGGATGCAAAGAAAAGAAGAAAACTTGAAGGGCAGTTAAGGTACACCAGTAGTTCAGGCAAGAAGTGCCAGAGGCCTGAAGTGGGCATTAAAGGTTAGAGTGGACACCGGCAGCCCTCAGCTCTGCAGTTTCCATTCCCCTATTCTGGGAAATGCTCCCCAAGTTTCTTTTGGAAACCAGCATTGCCTCCCTCATAGCTGGGACTGTTAGAGTGAAAATGACGCATCTAATGGATGCATGCCCCAGGCCTGGCCAGTCACCTTATTCCATTCTCCTGACAAGTGTGGTATATTAGTTTCCTAGGACTGCTGCAAAAAAGGAACACAAACTGGGTGGCTTCAAACAACAGAAATTTATTTTCTCACAGTTCTGGAGACTTGAAGTCTGAAATCAAGGTGTCCACGAGCCCCACTCCTTCAGAAGCCTCCGGGGAGGATATGTACTTGCTTGCCTCTTGGGCCTGGGCATTCCTCGGCTTATGGCAGCATAACTCCCATCTCTGCCTCGTGGCCATCTTCTCTCTGCACTTCTGTGTTTTCACATGGTGTTCTGCTCTCTGTGTCTCATCTCCTCCTCTCCTTATAAGGACACAGGTCACACTGAATTCATGGTCCACCCTATTCCAGTATGACCTCATCAAAACAACTAATTACATACACAGCACTATTTCCAAATTAGGTCACATTCTGAGGTTCTAGAGGTTGGACTTAACAATTCAACCCATAACAAGTGGCTGATTTAATTTTACCCAGAAAGACTCTTTCTAGAACTTTTTCGGGAAATAATGGGAAAGATAAGCTTTATCCACACAAAGCTGGAGGTAAAGATTATGTAAATGTAGAGCTGCCAGGGCCCACCAGCCCACCATTAGAAAGGGACTGGCAAGAAGCAGAAGAAGAGACAGAAGGAATACTGATGGCATTCCCTGAACCCCTGGATCTAACCATGCCTGATGCCGGGATGCCCAGTTATACAGATTATTACATTCTCTGTGTATTAACCCAATATAACTGGATCACTTGAAACCAATAGTCCTAACTAAGAAAACAGACTCAACACGATCTGACAAGTACATGACAGCAGTAAGAGGAAAGCCAGAACCAGCTCCAAACCTGGGTTATTGGGAGGAAGTAGGCACAGGAATGGACAAAGAGAAATGTATAGGAAGAGTAAGTTTTAGAGAGCGAATAATGAGGTTAGTTTTGGATTTCTTGAGCTTAAGATTTTAGGCTGACATGAATGGGGCTATACTCTATAGGCAATAGCAAACATAAGATTATGGTCCAGGGGAGAAAGATTATGACTTATCATAAGTGTGATCCGTGCTAACACAGAGGGATGTATGAGAGTTCAGTGCAGGAAGCAGAAGACACTCTAGGTATGTCAAGCAGAAAGCGGTTGGATACCAACCATTAAGTACTCCAAAAACATAGCATTCAAGGCTAGAAGGGGCAGAAGCCAGGGGATCTCCAAGGGACTGGGGAGCTGAAGGACATGCTACCACAGACACAATCCCAAGGTCAGGAAGTTGCTGCCACCACTGTCCCTTAAAACCCTGGAGGCTGGTGGCTAGTCATTGGAATGCCGAGTCTAGTTTCTACAGCTGCCTCTTAACACATCTCCGCCACCTTGCCTCTCAACAGCACAGCCACAGGGAGATCTCATGCAAGGGCAACTAACTAGTGGAATTTCCCTTGCATCTGGAATCCTAGTGGCAAGAAACATGGGTTAGCTTTCCAGTCTTTCCAGGTAGAAGGAAGAGGAAATGGTGGTTGGGAAAGGAGAAAACCAAGTCGTGGATTCTACCACAATGAATGTGATGAAAAACCAGGTAAAGGAGCAATTCGTTGTCAGCGTGATCCCTGTACAGCCTTCAACAAGTGCCTTCACACGCTGAGCCTCAGTTTCCCTATCTCTAAAATGAGGCAACTGAACCATGTGATCTGTAAGGGTCTCTGTAGCCCAGCTAATTTAGAAGTCCAGGAAAGACACCCGAGGCCTGACCCAGAGTTAAACAACTTTCTTGTCAGGAGTAGTATCTTCCCAGCCAACCCCACACACTTGAATGTAATCATTAAACATCTGGCAAGAAATGCCACCCCACACACAGTTTAATCATTCACATTCTGATCCAATTACTACAACTTTCATAAACAAATGCTTATTAGACTACAGTGGTTTCCTCTGAGCGAGCAAGGTTTTCAGAATGGAAATTACAATGATTATCTCCAAGATTCAGGCATGAAGAACATAGTCATTGCTCCTCGCCCCTTGTTTCCCTTCCATGCTGCCTTAGAGGGGAGGCTTGTAGCCAGTAGTTGCTAAATGCAGCCACCTGGTCTGGACCCTCTTTTCCCCTCCACCTAGGTCCTGTCTGTCCATCAAAACACATCTGTCCTGGGTCCTAGAGGAGCTTAGGGATTTGTGAAGGGTCCTACTTATTACTTACTCATCTCTGACTTACTATTGCATGTGAAGGTGGAGGGAGTCTGGTGGGGCAATAAGCAGGGAGGTAACTATATGGCTTTGAGCATTTGTGACCTCTTTCAGCGTCTCTGAATCCCTATCTCTAAAACAAGAGGATTGGATTAGACCAGGAGTTCTTAATCTTGGGTCCACAGGCAAGCTTTGGGGAATTTAACTATGAGCCTAAATTACATGCAGTAAATTGTGTGTGTAAAGGACTCTCATGACCGCAGTTTTTATTTGGGGAATAACGTGGCCCCAGGAACACAAACTGCATACAGCTCTAAGGCAGAGCAAGTGATCTAGCTCAGGCAATCGGTGCTATTTCCTGGCCGAGGTCTTGGTTCAGAGATCAGCACGTACCTAAATCTTACAATCAGATCAAATCTCACGACCTTTGCTGGGAATGCTGAAACAGAGACACTCTTTAATGCTGGACATGAACAAGTAAAAATGAAGTAAGTACCAAGAGCTTTCACCAGACGTCTTGGAAGCCACAGAGGGACAGCCTTGGGACCAAGCTGACATTGCAGGGGGCAGAGCAGAGAGACAAAAGAAATGAGTGTCTTGGTGAAATTGCTACAGTGCTGGAGCAAGCTTCACCTGACTGACACCCCTGAAGATTTTAGTTGCATGAATCAGTAAATTTCCTCCTCCACTACTTAAGCTGCTCTAAATAGGGATTTCTGTAATTTGAAACAAAGAGCAACTTAAATGATAGCATGTTTATCTGTAAAATGTCCTCAGGAGAGAAGCCATAGTTTCCGTGTTCTCTTCAAAGAGATCTGTGACACAAAAAAAGATTGAAAATCTTAAAACTAGGAAAATCTCTGAGGTCCCTTGCAGCATTAGCATTCTGTAATCAGATGAATCTATGAAGTTCAAAATTGTTGGTTTGACTGATAATGTGTAACCCTCGCCATTGTAAAATAGTTCTATTTTTTAATAAAGTTGAGTTTCCACTACAAACGACATACCTGCTCATTACAGAAAATTTGTAAACTATAAGTAAAACCTAAACAGAAAGACAACCACTGTTACTATTTTGGAAAGTTCCTCTTAAATTTTTCATTTTTCTATGAATAATCTTAGGGAGGCTTTAATACAGCTGAGTTCGCACTATATGTGCAATTTCGTATGATGCTTTTTTCCATCTGACATCTTATAATTCCCACATCATTACAAATCCTTTGTAAACAGCCTTTTACAATGGCTTAACATTCCACTGAATGGATATTCTATAATTTACCAGCCCCCAAATGTTGGATAAAATGAGGCTGTTTCCAGGTTTTGTTTTTGTTTGTTCGCTTAGTTGTTTTGCTGCTATCCTATGTCCTTTTGTAACAAAGGACTCTTTGCTGAACGTAAAGGGAGGCAATACCAGCCCTGGAAGGCCCGTCACCATGTCAGACTGCGTGGGGCAGGGGGTGGGAGCACCCCTGGACCTCAGGGAAGCCCCTCCTCGCCTGGAGATGACCCTTAGGGGCCTACAGGAGCCAACGTTAAACCACCTCCGACCCTCTCATGGCTTTTTCCACTTGGAAGGAGCGCCCCCTAGCGGGCTCCTGGCCTCTCTCCACCGGAGGTGGAGTGCCCGCCTTGATTGATGGGCTCAGGAAGAAGCCCCTTCGCTGAAGGCCAGTGTGCCCCTCTGTGTTCCTTCATGCTGTAAATTTGGCAGGGGCAGCTGGGCGGCTCTGTGGTGACCCAGCTTTGTCTGTGAAAGGGTGAAAAGTCTCATTGTGGGCTTCAGCGATAAGAAGTCCCATTAATCTTCAGAATCAGTTTGATCTGTATAAAGGTGATATTTTGTTCACCTGACTCCTTAGGTTTTGACTTATTTTTCCTCTGGTTCAGGGCTCAGGCAGGAAGACGGATGCTACTTATCTGACTCCTTCCAAACCACCACCAAGTCAATAATATTCTCTACTGCTGGTGACGCTCTTCTCTGCCTATCCCACAAGTAGGCTGTTGGGGTTGGGGATTGTTTAGGGGACTTACTGAAGGCAAAACTTCTTGACACCTCTGGATCCTGGCTACCAGTACTGTGCTCAGGCAGACGCCACAGATAACAGAATTATATGCATAACAGCCACTACCATTTATTGAGTGGGAATAATGTGCTAACCGCTTTAACACTTACTCCATGCTAACAAAAACCCGATGAGGTAGACAATGTCATGTCCATTTTACAAGTGAGGAAACTGAGGCTCGGAGAGGTTCTATAACATGTGCATTCACATTGGCAGTAGTGGCCAGGTCAGGAGTCACGCTTAGATTAAGGTCCTGAAAGCCTATCCTCTTCTGAGGGGTAAGGAGGGCTAGTCCAGAGGGAGTGAGGACCCCCACACTCCCACACGATGTGGTTTAAAGGGACCTGGGATGAGGCAGGGGGGAGTGTGGGGGTCCTCACTCCCTGGGACCTGGGATAGGGCAGGGGGTATTTTTGGCTTCTGTTTTCTGAGGTAAAATTCACATAACATAAAATTCGCCATTTTAAACCTTACAGTCCAGTGGCATTTGGCACAGTCACAGTGTTGTGCAGCCACCACCTTTATCTAGTTCCAGAACATTTTTATCACCCCAAAGGGAAACTCCATTAAGCTGTCATTCCCCATTTCCCCCTCTCCCCAGCCTCTGGCAATCACTAATCTGCTTTCTGTCTCTACAGATTTACCTAGTCTGAATATTGCATATAAATGGATCACCTCTAGATTTCTCATAGGTGAAAGCAACTCTCACAGCTCATTCATTTTGGAGATAAAGGCGTTCTCAAAGGCACAGAGTAAATCGTGCCTCCTCCTGAGCAGATGACCTCGGAAATCCAATGTTTCAATCCCTTTTCTCGTGGCTCAAGAGGGTCAAGACCAAAATGGCCCTGATTTTGATGAGGGTCCAGCAGTCCGAGTAGTGACTTTTAGCCTGGGCCCAGGGATTCTTGATCAATCACATCATGGAACTGTATGTCGCCTCCACTCCCACGCCTATTAGCTTTCACCCCTGGCGTAGGAGCTCTGAAAACTGAAGTGAATTCTAGCAATTGCACTATGGCAGTGAGCAGTGAGACTGCTTTCTCAGTCCTGTCTGGAAGTGTTTTCCCTTCTGGTTGGAGATGGCAGAGGAGAATTTCAGAGCTGCTCAGAATGATACTGCCGGGGTGCAGAGTGGGAGAGGCAGAGAAGGCATGACCGATGGGGAGGCAGGACCACCAGGGGATAGATGGCTCGCTACTGAAAAAGGACTTGTACATCTCTCAGGACCGTCCTCCAGAAACATGAAGACAGAGACCATCTGGCTGCCTTTGGGAAGCTATACGGACACATGGCGCATCCCTACCAATATTCTCCTGGTTCTCAGCCCAACAAGAAAACTACCTATATTCACATGACAGGGAAGGGGAAAGGAGGGAGACTTAACAGGAAAACTGAGACAAATAAGACACAAGTCTTTGCCCTCTGTCCGACTGTGTCCCCTCCTGTTTTTTCTGCGTGTACTCTTGGCATTCTGTCACCTTGAATATCCATTCATGATCATGAGGAATCCTGGCTCTCCTCAGTCGTGGTACTCGTGTCCACCACCACCACCTCCATCACCACACACACACCCTCCAGTATCACTAAGCCAGTAGGCAAATACTCAGGATCTCTTTGGGAGGTTATTACTCAGTGGTTCCATTCATAAATCAGGAAATGGAGGTTCCACAGCTCACAACCCTAACCTTAGATGCTTAACGGAGAGATCAGAACACCCCCCTCTACTGATACCCTCTGTGTTAGTTTCCTAGTTAGCTGCCATGACAAATTACCACAAACTGGCTGGCTTAAAACAACATAACCTTATCATATCACAGTTCTGGAGGCTAAAATTCCAAAACCAAGGCATTGGCGAGGCCACGCTCCCACCGGGGAGCAGTCAGACATCTTACAGAGTGTGTTTATGCACGATTCCAATAAAGAGGACTTCACATACCTTTCCCAAATTCTGATACTGGGCTCTGACAGCCTCATCAGGAGCAGTGATCATTTTTATCTGCATGTATGCTTTGGGGAGAACCTAACTGACACACGGGGAAAGATCAGCTCCACCATCAACACACATCTTTACAGCGCTTGGGAAAAACACTTGCATTTCTAATTTGTTTCTTATCAGCAGTGTGCTACTGGAACTAAGCGAGACAGCAAGTTTGCAATGTCTTTCATTTGACTTAAATGAATATTTAATATTCCAATTCTTGAGAACAGGTTAATGGAGGGGCCTCCCATTTCCTGATTCCCTCCTCCTGGCATTTTTCCTCTAAGGTCACATTATGTGGGACTCCAGACATCATGGCGGGATAGAAGCAAGAGAAGGGGGTGGGGAAATGATGAAAAAATTAGTGTCAGTAAAGGAACTGATGGGAAGATAAAAAACAGTACTAAGAGCAAGCTGGAGCCAAAATGATCCCCAAATCATAAAATGAATCACATTTGTTGGACGCTACTAGTTTCAGGCACATTTTCTCTTGTAATGCTCTCAGCAGTTATGTGGAGTAGCTATGTTAATGGTCCCACTTTGCAGATGCAAAAACCAAGGCCCTGCTGGTAAATGAGACTTAGGACCAGGTGTGGCTAATTTCAAAGCCGCTTTCTTCTACAATCCAGGGACTCGAGGATCATAAAGAATAAAACAGTCACCGCCCTCTTTCTAGAGTTGACATTGCTATTGGTGTCACAGCTGCCAACTTCCAAGAACATGTACAATTTTTGTTTTGTTTTTTCTTGGAGGAGACAAGATTTTATTCTAATACAGCCAATAACAAACTAGATTGCCTTAGATCCAGAGTCTCAGGCAGAATCAATGCTGGGAAGAATGCAGGAGGAAAGGGGGAAAGTGGCCTTTTTCATCCTCAATTTTCCTCCCTCTTGCTCCTGCTGCAATGTCAGAATCAAGGGCTGAGTCTCTCAAAGATGCAAGACCTTCGTCTCCCAAGCTGCACTCCCCACTTCCCCTCTAACAGAGTACTCAAGGCAGACAGACCGAAATTCCAGTCCTAGCTCCATGAGCCTCCTTCATCTGTAAGATGAGGATCACATTAGTACCAACTTCATATACATCCGGAATCCCACCACTTCTCAGTTCCTCCACCCTACGGCCCTATCCAAGCCCAATCCCCTGCAATAGCCACTAATTCATCTCCCTTCTTCCATTCTTGCTCCCTCTAGTCACATCAACTACCCAGCAGGCAATGTGAGCTATTTAAAATGCAAATTAAGTCACATACCTGTCTTGCTCAAAACCCTTCAGTGGCCTCTCATCATTCGTAAAGTTTAAGAAAACTCTTAAAAAAAAGAAAAAAGAAAAAAGAAAACTCTTTGTTGTGGTCTTCAAGGCCCTCCTCTGCCCGCTTCCCCTTGATTCCTCCATGCCAACCATGTCATTGGTGTCTTTGCACTAGCTGGTGCTCTGGCTGGCATGGTCTTCCCCAGAGATTCCCTTCCTTCCTCCCTCCCTTCATTCAGGTCTCTACTCAAATGTCCTTTCTCCAGAGAAGCATCCCCTAGTCTCCCCATTTAAAAAGCAGCATCCCTATCAAACTCTAGAGCTTATTGCTTCATTTTTCTTTAGAACATTTATTACTACTTGAAATTCGACACGTGTATAAATTGTTACTATCTCTTCCCGCAAAATATAAGCTCTGTAGGTGCAAGTTTTGTCTAACTTGTTTATCCAATACTTGTCATACGCATACAGTAGGTGACTAATAAATATTAGTAAAATGAATGAGTGAGTGAATGAGACCATGTAAGTTTTGGCAAAGACTGTTAGTTGTTCTCCATATCCATTCTCCCCTCCTTCCTTTTCATAATTAAAACCCCAGGTTGCACTTGGACACATTATTACCCACCTAATGGCTAGGTTTTCCAGACTCTCTTGCAGCTAGATGTGCCCACGTGACTAGGTTCTAGCCAGTTAGGGTTGCCAGATGAAATAAAGGCTGCCCAGTTAAATGTGGATGTCAGATCAGATAAACAACCAAACATTTTTTAGTACAAGTATATCCCAAATTAAAAGTCCAATAATTGTTTTAGCATAAGTATGCCCCATTCAGAAAAAAAAAAAAATTATTGGATTTTTTAATATGCTCAAAGTGAGGCATATTCACAGCATAAAATTAAGCAAAAGGACCAATAAGATTTTTGGTTCTGTCAACATTGATTCCTAGCTGCCTAGAGATGCTTCTGAGTTCTATAACACATAGCTCTGAGCTCTTGAAACACTCACCTGTATGGAAACTCAGTGAAAAGAGAAGGAACCCAAAGTCCTGCACTGGGGCTCATTGGCTCAGCCACAGGGCAAGGAGGAGCCTCTGTGGTCTCTGTGGGAAGTTCTTCCTCCACACCTGCCTCTCCTACTGCCTGGAGCATGCTTCTCCACACCTTCAAGAGGCTGGCCCTTTCCCATCCTTTAGGTCTCTGCTCCAACATCATCTCTTTATAGAGGTCTTCCCTGACCACTCCATCTAAAAGAGAAAACCCTGTAACCCTCCATCTCCTCGCCTGGCATTGGTTTTTTTTACAGCACCTATTACTTTCTACTTGTTATTACACACGTACTGGTTTATTTTCTGCCTTCTCCACTGAAAGGCCAGCTCCAGGAGGGCAAGGAAATTTGTCTGTCTTATTCACTTCTGTATCCCCAGCATCTCAAACAGTGTCCAGCAATGAGGAGGAGCTGGATAAATATTTTTGAATAAATAAACAAATAGAAGATAGATATGGACATGGATGTAGATATGGATATACAGATATATTGGTGTCACCAACAAGTCAGACAGATTTACCAATGCCTTCCTTCCATAAAGTGTCAAGAAAAGTGACAGAACATACATGTGCATGATGATGCTGTTTTGCTAGAGAAAACTCAGCTTTTTAGCAGAAGGCCAGCCTTCCTAATGACATGGAAACCTCTGCTAGGTAGAAGTATGTTTCCACAGAATGTTAGGACTAAAGGGATCTGAAATTCAAGCCCCTGATGGGAAAACTAAGTCCAGGGAGATGATGGGGCCATGCTAATAATAGGAACTGATAATTGCATAGCATGTTTTAGTGTAGGAAGCATCTTTTTCTCTCATCCTCTTTTCTCATTTGATTTTCACAACAATTTTACTGGACAAGTGATGGTAATATCTGTAGCATTATAATTATATCAAAACATAATTTATTAGCCTCCTGAACTGTGCACTTAAAAATGGTTAAGATGGGGCGGCCCGATGGCTGAGTTGGTTAGAGCGCAAGCTCTGAACAACACGGTTGCCAGTTCAATTCCCACATGGGCCAGTGAGCTGCACCCTCCACAACTAGATTGGAGACAACGAACTGCCGCTGAGCTTCCGGAGGGGCAGACGGATGGCTCAGTTGGTTAGAGTGCGAGGTCTCAACAACAAGATTGCCCGTTCAATTCCCATATGGGATGGTGGGCTGCACCCCCTGCAACTAAGATTGAAAACAGTGACTAGACTTGGAGCTGAGCTGCGCCCTCCACAACTAGATTGAAGGACAACAGCTTGGAGCTGACAGGCCCTGGAGAAACATACTGTTCCCCCACATTCCCCAATAAAATCTTTTTTAAAAAATGGTTAAGATGGTAAATTTTATGTTATATATATTTTACCACAATTAAAAATTAAAGTTTTATATATATGCATGTATATATACCTACATACATATGTGTGTATACATATATATATGTATACACACATATGTATGTATATATATATACACACACACACAAATAAATACATATTTATATATATACATACATATATATATATATATATACACACACACACACACACAAATAAATATTAGCCACAACTCTATTTTGCACATGAACCAAATAAAGCTCAGAGGGGCTATGACTTATAAAAGTCATAGCTAGGGATTGCAGAAGCTAGCCTCAACATTGAGACTCCTGAGTCCGGCTCTGGACCTCCTCCACAAAGGAGAGGGGAAACTCCACTCCACAAACATGCCAAGAACCAACCTCAAGTTAGAAGATCAGTGCTCGGAGTTTTCCAAGCAGCCTTCTAATATGTTTAATCCAGCACAGCTGCTCATGCGACTCTGCTGAAGGGGCCTGCCTCTTCCCTGATACCATGTGGACCCAACAGACAACAGCTCAATATAGACCATGTGTCATTTACTCTCCTTTTGTGACAATTAATTTGCTTGGGGACCAAGAGTGTTCAGTGGTTAGATAAACATGCAAAGAAAAATTAAACATTTATGTGTCCTTTATCTCTTCATTTCTAGACAGATAAATCCTATCAGTCTCTACTAAAGATATTATTGACAGTGTTTATCTGTTCCACTTGACTCTAAATTACATTTGAGAAACAAGAACACACCACAGCATTTTTATACAGAAGTGGTCACCACAGGGAGCCAGATATTAAAGAAAAAAACTCTAGCCTGAGATTCTAGTACAACATCAACTCAGTGCAATACGACACAAAGAATGAGACCCAAACAGGACAGAACTCCATACAGCCTTTGTGGAAAAACCCATCTGGGGTCCCTGTTTAATAGGTAGCATTGTGCTAGGGATTGTGGACCCTGAGAAAGAAAATACGGACCAAGAAGGACTCCTCACTGGGCTAAACTTAAAAAATAGATCCTAGCAGCCGTTACTACACAGGGACCTCTCCTACAAACCGCACTTCAGGGAAAACGTTGCACTGAACTGCCAGCCTCCTGCATTGAACTGCCTGCCTACTCTGTGTTCCTGCCATCAGAACCAGCTCTTACAGAGTTCCTGGAATTGTATTTCAACCACTAGGTCTGAGGCTTTCCCCATCCAATCAATGCTGTGCAGCTATGTCCCCATCAGTGTCTTCATCAACCAATCAGAGTGGGTTCATTCTGACCAATCAGGACAGTCAGTGCTTTTTGGACCAAACAGACTAAGGATTTGGAAACCTTATTTGCATTAGGATGGGTCAATCAGGGACCACAGCAGGGGCTACTCTCTATATAAGTCAGCTCCCTTGTATCTCTGGAGAAGGATGCTTTCCTTTTCCACTGAAGACTGTGTTTCCCAAGCTGGAGCTAAAGAACCAAAGACAAAATGCCAAAGACATCTCGCTGGATCAGAGCAAAGCAGAACAGGCAGACCAGAGCTGTCTAGCCAGAAAGGGGACTCAACCCAGGGCCACCTCACCCCATGGTCACTTCACAGCTGTGCTGTTCCACAGCCATGCTGCTTCGTAATTGAGCTGTAACACTATTGAGCTGTTCCACAGCCATGCTGTTCTCACAGCCAGGCTGCATCACAATTGAGCTGTTTGCACCGAATAAACTTTCTTTCTTCACCACACTCCAAATTGTGGATTCCTATTGGCATTGAATTGGTGCCAACGACCATCAGTTGACAGGATGCAGAAGTTTCATCTCATTAGCCCCATCATTTACCACTTGTATGATCTTGGGAAGTTACCTAATATCAACAATCTTGTTTCCTCATCTCAGAAAAAGGGGATAATAATATCACCCACCTCATAAAACTATTGTGTGAATTAAAGGAAATAATATGTTCAAAGCACCTAGTGTAGTTCCTGGTGGCAACGAGGGTTCAATAAATGAGCTATTAATAGATGTCCTACCATGCCCAGCACTGTGGTAGTCACACAGCACTCTCAATGAGTGGCTATCTCAGGGTGATGACAATGAGTGATCTTTTAGTTGTTTTTTCACTGTAGTTTATTAAATAGCAGGTAGCATTTATTGAGCACAAATTATGTGCTAGGCCCTCCTGCAAGTGTTTTATGTGTCTTAATTCATCTTATCCTTACAGTCCAATCATTCCATGGGTGGGGGAGCAGGAACGTGCTCCTCGGCAATCTGGCTCCAGCCCTGCCGGCTTAACCACCATTCTCACTGCCTCTGCCAAGGAGCAGACGTTACCTTTTTATAATCAGAAAAACAAAATATTATTTTAAAAATAATTTAAGATGTTAAACACACATTTGTTGAATGACTGTCAACTCGCATCTGAATCTGTGAGAACCTAAGATTGATTGAAATCTCTTTTAATTCAGACTAAAATTTTTACTGGGCAGGGTATTAGGCACTGGGATAGACACTAAGGAAAACATAATAGAAGAAATTATGTCTTCCATTCAGCGTCTTGTAGATGTGGAAGGTGAATTATTATTGCTAATAGCTCACATTCACTTAGTGAGTATGTACCATGTGTCCACCCACTGTGCTAAAAGCTTCTTCGTCTACATTATCTCACTTAATCCTCATAACCCATCGATGAGATAGGTACAATTAATAACTCATTGTGCAAATGAGGAAACCAATGTCTTCCAATGTTAATACCTTGCTCAGGGTTCCAAGAAGAAATACCCAGATAGGCTAACTGCCATGTGACCGTCATAGCCAATGATTTCTGTCCATTTTTCTTTGCTCCACCGTGTCTTCAAAAGCAGGCCACCTAACAGGTGCCTGAAAGATTCCTGGCAAGGTGCATACCAACTTTTTAATACACTTCCATCACTAAATATCAGTGCATTTACCAGCCATTAAACTTTACATGCACACACTTGCAGAGCTAGTGAGTTCTAAAGAATTGCACTCTCTGAGTTTATGGACCTCTTCTTACATCCTCCCACCAGCACCTCTTATTCCACCTTCAGCATTTGGAGATGGCCTGAAATAGAAAAGACATTGCTGTCTCCTGCTCTAGCTTACTAATTCTCAATTTCAAGGTGTTCTATTACACCTTATTTATGGCCTGACAGGGCTCATTCTAGCCCACAACCTTGAGCTTCTAAAATGTACAGGGGGCAATTTACAAACAACTGTGTTCAGCTTAATGCATGGTAGGGAATTTTTTAAGTGAAAAAGACCCAAGAAGCAGGGACATTTCAAACAACCAATTATGAATAACAATCAGTGGATGGCCAAATGCAGTTGATCTTCTAGCTCCTTTGCTTTTCATCTAATTAAATCTTTCATTTCCACCGGCAGCCTAATGCAAGCTTGTGTTTGCCTTTGTCAGCAGGAGATAATCAATAGGAGAAATGTGGATGCATTTATTAGCAGCTCAATTGGAAGTTGTTTTATTTTAATAACATCCTTGCCTTCATTCTGCTCAGGGTAAATCGACAGCTTTGATGAATAACAGACGACAGAAAACTGGTTTATATTATCCCATTAAGAGTAAAGAAATCAAAGAATGAAAGGGAGCTGAGAGAAATTGAAAAACACTTTAAAGTTGCATTTTCTTTGTTCCAAAAAAAGGAAAAACAAACAAAAACGCTTTCCCTTCACTCTGAAAGATCATCAAACCTATTTCATTTCAGCTAGCTATATCTTCCAAGACCATGACAATAAATTCCTTCTTTTGGAACCGTTCTACACTTCTATTTGCAGCTCATATTTAGTTATTCTTGGTTAATTTCCACCGGAGCTGCAATATGGATTAGAAAGGAGAGAACCAGGTACCAAATGACATTTGTTCACTAGAAGTGAACTGAAATACCGAAATGCTCACATCCTCAAATAGCAGGTACATTGGCAGGAAGGAATAAGGCACTTTGAGAACAAACATGGAAGGTCCACAATGATGGGGCATTTACAAGAACCCGCAGCGGGGTTCTTGGTCAGCGGAATTTAAACTGACCTGTGAGCCAGAAGGCCTCTCTTTGGAAATCCTGCCGATAAACTCATAGCCAAGCATTTACTTAACAGTGCCACGTGACTATCTCTCATCTAAAAACCTGAATGTTTTGCCACAGTGAGATACCACTTCACACCCATTAGATGGTAATTATGAAATAAATAAATAACAAGTGTTGGTGAGGATGTAGAAAAACTGGGACCCTTAAGCAGCCTGGGTAGAAATCTAAAATGGTGCAGCCACTGTGCAAAACAGTTTGGTATTTTGTGGTTCCTCAAAAATTAAACAGAAAAGTGCCATATAATCCAGCAATTCCACTTCTGGGTATATAAGTGAAAGCAGGGACTCAAATGGATATTCGTACATCCAAGTTCCATAACCATCATTCACAATAGCCAAAAGGTAGAAGGGAAGCAACCCAAATGTCTATTAATGGATGAAAGAATAAATAAAATGTGGTATGTACTTAAAATGAAATATTATTGAGCCTTAATAAGGAAATTCTGACACACGCTACAGCATGGGAGAACCTTGAAGATATTATGCTAAGTGAGATAAGCCAGTCACAAAAAAACCACTACTGTACGCTTACAGGAAGTACCGAGAGCAGTCAAATTCATAGAGACAGAAAGTAGAATGGTGGTGGCCAGAGCTGGGGTTGAGGGGAACATGAAGTTAGTGTTTAGTAGGTACGGAGTTTCAGATGGGAAAGATTAAAAAGCTCTGACAATGGATAGTGGCGATGGTGGCACAATAATATGAATGTACTTATTGCCACAGAAGTGTACATTTTAGAATGGTTAAAATGGTCAATTTTGTTTTACATATACATACCTATATATATATAGAGAGAGATACAGAGAGAGATTTTTTTGCCACAATAAAAAAAAGTCTGAGTGTTTTAACCCCCAACATAGTCATCCTCTGATACATCCCACCTGGGCATACACCACAGCCATTCATCCAGTTGCTCAAGCCAGAGATGGGGGAACCAGCCCTGATACCTCCCCACTTGTGACCACCCCCAGTCAACTCTACTGCCTCAAAGAATGCCCAGTCTACTTCCTGTCATGTGCTGCCATCTCCTCTCTTACCCAAATTCTAAATGACCTCTTACCTGGTTCTCCAGTATCAGCTCAGGCCCTGCCCCCTCCAGGCCATTCTCCACCAGCAACCAGACTGTGATTTACAGACATGCACTGGGTGGGTCCCGTCCCTCCTCAGCTCTGAAGCTTCCCGTTGCCCTTAGAATCCCCTCTGGACTCCTCTCCAAACCTACCTGTCCCTCAAGCCGTGCACCCTCTCCGATTCCTTGTGCCGCACTCTTCCTCGCTCTGCACTTCCTCTTGTCCCTCAGACTAACTAGGTTCCAGCCTCATGCTGTGCCTAGGCCTGTGCCACCCCTCAGCCTGGAACATTCTCCCCTCACAGCACGCCTGGCTAACACGCCTTTGACTTCAGGTGTCAGCATAAATGTCACTTCCTCAAGAGTCCGTCGCAGATGCCACATTGCAAAAAGCGTCTCTCTGCTCTCCTCTCAAGCACTCTCTTCTTGGCCTCCATGGCACTTTTTACGCTTCTATATTTGTGTGTTCCTCCCTACCCAGGAGACTGTCAGATCCCGGAGGTCAGCACCCACGTCTGCCTTGATCAATATTCCCAGCACTGAGTACAATGCCAGGCACAGAGTTGGTACTCAGGTGCCAGATGAATGAATAAAGAAAGGAATGCATGTTCTTTTGAGTCACAACAATGAGAAGCAGAAGCCTCCACCTTTTACTTTCTTAGACACCAGGCACTGATACGTCGCAGTGGCCTGAACCCTGCTCCACCCACACTATCCCACAAACCTACTCCTAACCACTTGGTGTTGGACCTATACACTCAAAGGCCCTCTGACGAAGGGGCCTCGCTTTTCCCACGACGGGGATACGAGTGACGCTTGTCAAAGACAACGTCCTGTAATTGCTTGAGTTGTTTCCTGAGATGATATCAATCCATTGACAAGTGCCACACAGCTGTTCCTGTTCCTACGTTTAATGGCACGCTGCCTGCTGTATTAGTGAACAAATTCCTTGAAACAACATGAGACCCACAACATAGATGGAATATAAAATTAGGTGTGTAGTTGCCAAGCACCCAGGAGCGATCCCAGTTCCTTACCTCAGCAATAATAAAGCTGAGGCTCCTTTGCGGTTCTCCCTTCCTTTGGCAAACCACCTTCCCCTAGGTAATACTCCAACGAATAGCAACTTGGGTAATGACCGATGCTACAGTGATTACTATTGTTATTATGGGCTCTACTTTATTCTCACTTAATTAGTCATTGTTTTAAATTACATGGCTGAAGAGCTGCTACGATGGGTGCTTCCTGGCAGTCAGGGGCTACCTCTCCATCAGTGCAGAAATATGGGCAATTTTGAGCTCAGCCCTTAGAAGCTGTAGTGATGAATGCCGCTCAGTGCCATATGGTGTAGTCTAAGCCCAGTGTCTTTTCACGACAATAGCTTCACTTCCATCACCATTGAAGAGAAATAGGGAAAAACTGATTGCTTTCTCTCGACAGAGCTCCCATGCTGGCAGGCCCTTGAGTATCTGAGAGGAGGAAGCGGTCCTTACTGCAGCACCGCTCGATGCTAGTTCCTTTCTGTGCGCCCTCAGGGATGCTCAAGTTTCCAGCGAATATTTAATTGGCTATAAAATGCACACATCTTCTGTTGGGGTTGACACCTGAGAAAGCTGGCAACAAACCAGGGTGGAATCTCAAACCCACATGGTTAGCATGGTTAGTGGGTGCACATAAAGCAGCCTGGGTAACGCTCGTTTGCATTTTTTAATTTCCTAGGGGTAGCATTATTTAGGAGCAGTGCTATTTCTACATTTATGTGTAGCCTTAGTTCTACAAGTAAATACGGTCGCTTCACATCAGTGAATCCAGGGAGAAAATAAGATGAGCCTGGACCATCTTTTCATGTCATAAAATAAGGAAGCGATCAAACAATGATGACAAAATGTCAAAAGGACACAGGAACCAACTTGAAGTGGCTCCCACTGGCCAAATCTGGGAAATTTTGAGCATTAAAATAAATAATGATCGTAACAGATTATAATCCACTGAATGAAGTACCTAGTATCGGGACCCATCCTGATAGAAATAAATGAATAAATAAATGAGAAGAGAAAACTCTCCTTTACAGTAGAAAGAAAACTAGTAAATGCAGAAGGAATGATGATGGTATTAGAAAATCACCATTTGGTCACCATGATAGTAATAATTCAGTCAAGAAACATCAGTGGAGGTGCAATTCTAGTGAACAGTTGATGAGGAAAGAGATATTTACATGGTCTTAAAGTATCCCCTCACAAGATTCTTATAAAGATTCTTACAAAGCCTCACAAAGAGACTTTATAGTAACTTTATAGTAGAGACACCTGGCACCCACCAACATAAGTGATCAAAATTAAAAACACCAGTAACCAAACCGACATCATGTGCCATCCCCTAGGATGTGATGGAGAAAAAAAAAAATCAGCATCTTTAACAATCCTGCCAAAACGAATAACCTCAGTCTAACCATGAGGAAACAGACCAAGACCAAACTGAGGGAGGTTCTACAAAACGACCGGCCTGCAATCTTCAACCATGGCCAAGCCACAGAACACAGACTTACCATAGGATCCAGCAATTCCAGTTATGTGTCAATACTCAACAGAAGTGACTCGAACAGGTATCTGTACACTCGTGTTCATAGCAGCATTATTCACAGTAGCCAAAAGGTAGAAGCAACGTAAGTGTCCACTGATGGCTGAACAGATAAACAAAATGTGGTATATTCATACAATGGACTATTATTCAGCCTTAAAAAGGACAAAATTCTGATGTATGCTACAGCACGGATGAACCTTGAAGACGGTATGCTAAATTCAATAAGCCAGTCACAAAAAGACAAATACTGTGTGATTCTAATTGCATGAGGTACGTAGAGTGGTCAAATTCATAAAGACAGAAAGTAGAATGGTGGTTGCCAGGTGCTGGAGAGAGGAAGAGATGGGAGTTAGTGTTTAATGGGGACAGAGCTTCAGTTGGGGAATATAAAAAGCTCTGGAGATGGGTGGTGGTGATGGTTGCACAACGTAAATCTACCTGATGCCACTAAAGTACACACTTAAAAATAGTTAAAAAGGTAAATTTTATGGTGTATATATTTTAGCACAATTTTTAAAAAAATGAATTCCAGCTTTAGAATGAAACCTGGGTCAAGAGGAAGGAGGTAATTTTGGGGGGTGATAATTTTATGGCACTGATAGTGATGATAGTTTCATAGGTGCATAATTATCTCCAAACGCAAGTTGTATACATTAAATATCTACAGCTTTTTCTATGTCAATCATATCTCAATAAAGTGGTTTAAAAAGTAACCATGGGTTCAAATTCTGGCTCTGCCATTTAACCAGCTGTGTGACTCTTGGCAAATTATTTAAGTTCTTTGAACCTCAGGTTTCTCATTTATAAAGTGGAGACAATATTCAAGCCTACAACATAGGATTGTCATGAGGAAGACAATACATTTAGTAAAATACCTGGCACATAGTAGGCATCTGAAAATACTAGCAAGACTATCAATGCCTACAGATATAACATACCATGTGTTCGGAAACCTAAAGAGTTTGATGTGGTTGGTGTGTGTGGTGATGAGCAATGATGCTAGAATGAAAATCAGGTCTATATACCAAGATGAAAAGTTTAAAACTTTGTCCTGATGCTTGTGGAGGAAAATATTAGAGGAGAGGGAAGAGATGGGCGGGAAGTAAACACTAAGCTACAGTTTTAGGGACACAGACTTTCACTCAGTAATGGGCTTTCTCTTCTCCATTAACACAGCTAATTAACACCATTGGCTTAAGGGAAAACAAATCATTACAGGAAATGCCACATTTAACACTCTCTCTTCGCACCCAACACCTTATCAGAACAGGGAACTGGATCTAAAGTCACTAGCCGCATACTACAGTCAACTTAGACTTAAGCATAGACTCCAGAAAGACTGCTCTCTCCTGCTATCCCACTGTATTCACTGAGTGGAGGGTACAGGGGCTTCCTGCGCTTCTGTGACTTAACCAAAGCTTCCCACTGCGTTGTCCATCTGTCCCTTCCCTTATGCCAAGCTTTCTTGGGACCCTTAATATCTGTGATGAGCAATGCTGGGTGAGCAGAGTTTTGCTCCGATCACAACCTGCACCTCAAGAATGGCCTGTGTCATGCAACCTCATCTCATTTCAACGTTCTAATGTTGGTGATTTTCACCACCACCATTAAATGCCATTCTCAGCAGCTGCTCTCCACTGATTTTCTGTGCTTCTATAAAGCCTAACCTTTCATGTGAAAACTCAAGGTAATGAAAGTAGCGAAAAGCACACATTGTTCCTGGAACAGCTGCATTCTGGATCTGGTTCTGTGCAGTCCTCTAAATGAGATTCAGTTTTTTTTTTTACTGTTTCTAATTACATAGGTAATACATGTTCCACTTAGAAAATAGCCAAAGTATAGAAAAACACAAAAAGTAAAATTAAAAGTTGCCCATAATCTTATCAATAGAGGTCAATAATAATATATACCCATTAACATACGGGTATATATCTTTCTAGTCCTTTTTTTTTTTCCTGGTTTTCTTTCTATGCATTCATTACTTACTTTTTTAAATATGGCTCATGTTGTACACACTTAAAAAGTTACCTTTTAAAAAACAGCTATTACTACATGCCAGAAAATATTCTTAGCACTCCACATGTCTTACGTGGTTAATAGCATACCGTGTTTCCCTGAAAATAAGACCTCGCCGGCCCATCAGCTCTACTGCGTCTTTTGAAGCAAAAATTAATATAGACCCGATCTTATTTTAGTATAATGCAAGACCCGGTCTTATATAAGACCCAGTCTTATTTTACTATAATGTAAGACCCAATATAATATAATATAGTATAGTATAGTATAGTATAGTATAGTATAGTATAGTATAGTATAATATAATATTAATATAATACAATATAATATAAAATACCGGGTCTTATATTAAGTTTTGCTCCAAAAGACGCATTAGAGCTGATTGTCCGGCTAGGTCTTATTTTCAGGGAAACACGGTACTGTGAACATATCCCTATGTCATTCAAAACTATGCAGATACGTGATTGAATGGCTACACAGTACAGCGTCACACTGTGTGTACCAGAATCGTGGTGTCCCACGTGCGTGTTGCTGCCTGCGCAAGCCGTGGGCCTGGCATCGGGTGGGGGGTCTCCTGGAGTAAGAGACGGCTTCCTTTCTAAGTCGCACAATGGTGCCATTCTGTCTAGAAAATAGCCAGGTACACAAAGGTAACATAACCTAGCTAGTTCCGTGGCACTAGAATGTTTTAGGTCACAATTATCACTATCATAAATATCTTTGTATCTGGTGAAATCAAAGAACACACAGTTTCTGAGGCTCTTGTTAAAATGTTCCTGAACTACTCTTCTACCAAGTGCTTCAGAGTGTTCTTTCCTCTACAACTTCCCAGTACTAGATGTTTCCACTGTTTTTAATCCTGCACAATTGGATGTGTGACAAGTGTACACTTTTAATGTGCAACTATTTCATTACTAGAGAGAATGACTATTTTTAAATTCTTATTAGCAGTATGTATTTCTTCCTTTAAAAATGGCCTATCTATATTCCTTGCCTGCTTTACTTTTGGGATACTGGTCTTATTGATTTTAAGGGCTCTGTAGTTTAAGAATGTTAACACTTTATCTGCCACAGTTTTAAAACATTTTCCCCAATTGCATACTGTCTTTCGCTTTTGCTTTGACATTTTAAAATCTGTACATCATTTTTAACTTGGGGGTAGTCAAATCTATCAATCTTTTCCTTTATGGCTTCTGCCTTTACTTTGATGTTTGAAAAGTCTTTCTCCATTCCGTGTCACATAGTTTCACCCATATTTGTTCATTTTTCATTAAACATCTTCTATCTGCAATCTAGTTTCTTTTAAACTGGACTTGGTTTATAAGGCTCAGAGTCTGTTAACTTGTGCTAAATCATGTGGCTGCTTTGGCTGGTAGGGCTTTGGGTAGGGAATGGAGAACTGTACTAGGAAATCAGAGAAATTAATCTTCATTCACGGACTGAGCCTTTCTGAGCCTAAATTCCGTGTATAAAATATAGGAAATTACATTTGGACCCCAAATATAATTCATTTTCTATTATCAAATATGGTTCATATACAGCAGGCTGCACAGTATGATAATAATAAACAAATGTCCACATAACTGTCATTTGTACTATGAGATAAAAAGAGAGAGAAAGAAATAGGAACGGAGGGAGGGGGGGAAGGAGGGAAAGAGAAGAGAGATTCCTGCAATGCGTCCTCTCTCAAGGACGGGCGCCTCTTATCTCTTGGTAACCACTGTCCTGATTGTAAGTCTTCACTTCCTTGTTTTGCTTTATGCTTTTATTTCCTATGTATTCATCGTCTATATAATCTATGTATTTCTAAGTTTTTAATGGTTTTTCTCTTCATATCTATAATCCATTTGGAATTTATCTTTTATGATGTAAGGAATCAAAAAGTTCTTTTTCCCCAATGGTTTACCAATTATTTCAGCACTGATTATAGAACTGTACTTTATTTCTGAACCATTTTTTGGGCAGGTTTCTGGAGATGTAACTCATCGTTTTTAAGAGTCTAATTCTATGAATTTTAACACACACATACAGTCGTGTGTAGTCACCACCATAATCAAGACACATAGAGTCTTTCCATCATCCCAAAAAAGTTCCGTTGTGTCTTTTGGCAGTCGATTCCCCACGCCCACCACCTAGCCCCCGGCAACCGCTGATCTGTTCTCTGTCCCTATATATACTTTTGTCTTTTCTGACTATCAATCTAATACGGTCATACAGTATCTAGCCTTTTGAGTCTGGCTTCTTTCACTTAGCACAATGCTTTTAAGATTCACCCATGTTGTGCTTGTATCCGCCATTCATCCTTTTTATTGGTGAGTGGTAGTCCATTGTGTGGATACACCTCAATTTACAGATTCCATCTTTCACCATGAAGTATGACATTAGCTGTAGGTTTTGTAAATGTCCTTTGTCAGACTGAGGATGTTTGCTCAGTTTTTTTCATAAATGAATGCTCAAGTTTATCAAATGCTTTTCATGCATCTACTGAGCATTGCATCCCTGTCTGCCTGCCCTTAAGAGTTAAAAGATTGTGCCACCCCAGAGAGTTGAGGCTTTAGTCTACTGTCAAGGGGAAACTGTCCAGGGACGTGGGCAGGACTTTGGGCCCCACACCCACTGATCACTTTCAGCCCTGTGGGCAACAGAGTTTGCTGCCCTACACACAGTAACTTAAGGCTTTTGATTTCTGAGAGAGAAGAATCCAGGGAATTACATGGCATTTTGTGTGCCCCACAACTATTGATTGCCTCCCTCTTGCCTGCAACAGGAGTGGGCTGTAGAGAGCCAGTCTCCTGTCCTGCCAATATTTCCTGTGAGCAGCTGGTAGAAGTGTAGGGAAGAGAGTTTGTACCTAAGTGTGAACTCCTCCACTCCCCCAGCTGTTTCTGATTTACACAGTAGCCCACACGTGGATTTTGATAGTGTGTTACAGTTCAGCTGATTTCTTCTTACCCACTTGGACAGTGGTGGTGCCTGTTTCCTGTGCTCTGCCAGAGCGGAGACGATCTGCGTAGCCCATCTCTCCTCTAAGGGGCTTGTTTCTCTTTGGAATTCAATTACTTGGTTGCCTCACCAACTCGTCTTTCTCATAAGCTCAACAAAAGTAATGATTTTGTAGTTTATCTATCATTTTCTCATTGTTAGAGCTGGAATGGCGTGCTTAGCAGCTTTCCATTTCCTAAGAAGAAGCATAAGAGCATTTCAATTCCACCTTTATCCCATACCAAATGCATACTTGAGCCTTTATGAGGCTATTTTTATTCTTCCACAAGAATCATACTGCTTTGATAATAAATCTCTCTTTCTAGCAGTGTAAGTCACCCCTCAATTTTCCAAAAATTCTTCAGCCTTTTATTAAGCTTCCCAGGTGACCTTAGAATTATATTGTCTAGTTAAAAAAAAAATACTTTTGACATTTTTATTAGGATTGAAATGGCTGAATTATTGAGTTATGCCATCCAGGAATGTGGTATGCCCTACCATGTATTTAAATCTTCAAGTTCCCCAGTAAAGTTTTATAGTTTTATTTATATGGGTCCTGCATACTTTTCTTATGTCGTTTATTCCTAGATATTTTATGTTTTAGTCTCTGTTTTAATGCCTTTTTAAAACTGTATTTTCTGATAGTTGACTTAAGGATAAGCATTGATTTTTGTATACTAATTTTGTAATCAACTGCTTTATTGAACTCTCCTTCTAATAATTCTTCAGTTGATTTTCTTGGGTTCCTAGGTAAGCAATCATGTGCAAGTATAATTTGTCTCCTCCTTGCCCAAGATTTTTCTCTGATTTAATTTTGTCTTTCTGCTTTGGTTAAATTTTTAGGAAATATTAAATGACCATGAACAGGGGACATTCTTGACTTGTACCTGACTTTGGTGGGAAACACCAGAGGTTTACCATTAAGTATGATGATACCTGAGGCAGATATAATAAATTCGCTTACTTAACACACTCCAATCCCTTTGTAGCTTGTACTTTAAAAAGAAATGAGCAGAAGCTGACATTCAGAAGCTGGCCAGGTACTCATAACCAGGCCCCGTTGTTCTCCAGTTGGATATAAATCATCTCACAGAATACCAACTCAGACAAGGTCACTCTGAAACCATGATGAAATGAGATCAAGCAAGTCCATACCAAAATTTTGTCTAAGCACAGACAAAAATAGGGTCACTGTGCTACCCACAAAATACCAAACATCTCCTCTCTTGGTTAAAATGAATGACTGTTAATTCTTTACTAATTACACTTTTTTTCTCAGTCGATTTTGCCCTCTCTACATTTAAAATTTATTGAAATACTCAATCATAAAATTCCTACCCCATGCACACTTCTGACAGCATCTAATCTAGAGTGAACTCTTGCTTCCTTTGCCTTCTATAAAGCACCCCACCAAAGCCCAAATCCTATAATAGGTTCTAACACCCTCTTGTTGAGGCAATCCATGGCTCCCCACGGTGTATGTTCCCCTTTGAGCAACAATAAACTGAACTTGTTCAACTACAGTCATGTTCAGGATAGTCTGGTTGGAGGACACTGACATGCTTTAGGAGTCTAAAAAACTAAAAAGTACATTTCTAGACTCCCTTATAGGTTGTCCTATGATCTTTCCGCCAATCATTTATACCAATGCAAGATTTCAAATAAGGGAGAGAACAATGTGAGGAGGCAGTCACAGACTGGGAGAGCATGTATTCTAGCAAATACAGCGCACAGGATCTGGCCCTTTTGCAGCAGCTAAGGTGGAATCCTAGCATCAAGGCCAGAGCATCATGGGTGGCCTTTCCACTAGAACAGTCCTATTGTAGCACAAGTTTTTTTCCGGCTGTCATCCTGGCTGCACTGTTCCTGGCTATGTTGCTTTAAAATCTAGTTTTGGGCCCACTTGGACATTCTTTGAGCTATCTAATATTCTTTCTTAATTCCCTTTTGCTTAGTCTTACAAGATGTTGGAATGGGAAGCGTGTTGTGTTAGTGTGGGGTCTTAGACTGAGGCATCACTGTGATAATTAACAGGATGCCCAAATGATTGCAAGAGCATCACTTCCAACTCCCAAATATTACTCAAGTTCATCTTTTGGCCAATTCTAATGTAGAACCATACAGAGAATTCTGGGAACTGTAGTTCCAGGTCAACCAAGTGGGCGATAGAATGATCCAGCACATTCCTACATAGGATTCTTCATTTTCTCTATGTGTTTTATGTCCTTTTCTCAAACGTAATGTTTTTCATGTCTTTCTTGATTGGACTCACAGGATCTGTCCATGTCAATGATTTTTTTTTCCCAAAGAACCAAGAATTAGGAGTGTTCTATTCTCAAGTATATGATGTAAATTTAAGAAAAATTTTTGGTTTTAGGGCAGTGTCATTTTAAAAAGTGGTCTGTATAATTCTGATTTGTGAGAATCTTACTGAGGTCTTTTTGATAAGCCTAGAATCAAGCTTACAGATTCTTACAGCCGTTTGAAAGGGATAAATCTGTAAATTACAGTTTGCAATATTTATCACAGCTATAACGTCGAAAATCACCTCGAATCTCAGTGGCTTTAACAATAGGAACTTATTCTTCATGAGCCTATAAGGTCAGTTTATGGTGGTTTGTATAATCTCAACGGAGCTCATTCATGCTTCTGTAGTCCGTTTTTGGTTGGGTGGGCAGCTGTGTAGATGTAAGCTGGGCTTGCTCGCATGTTCAGTGGTTGGCTGGCTGTAAGCTGGGGGCCCACAGCTCTCTTCCACATGGTCTCTCATCCTCAAGCATGTTAGCCTAGGCTGTTTACATGGTAGAAGCAGAGGTCCAAGAGGAAGCAAGCATGGCCTAGCCTGAAAACCTGCGAACTGTCATTTCTGCCACATTCTGTAAACTAAGGAAGTCACAGTCAGCCCAAACTCAAGAAGTTGAAATGGACTCTACTTCTTAATAAGAGGAGCTTCAAAGTCATATTGCAAAGAACATGGATATAGGGAAAGACAGAAAACAGATAAATTTAAATCAGAATTTCTTACCCTGGGGTCCACTATGGATACTTGGAACTTATAAATGACCTTTAGCTTTAGAAATTTTCTCAAATTGACTGCAGAATGTGTTCCTCCATATGTGCATTTAACAACTCTTTTAAGGTCATTTAATGTCTTTTCCTTAAATTCCACTTTGTTTGATATTAATACTGTCATCCCTTACTTTCCAGAGTGGAATTTTTATGAGTCTCCTTGGGCCATAAGTGAAAATAATTCATTCAAGTTTCTATTGGACAAACATAAAAAATATTTTCAGTGCACAGTATGATTCACTCACCAATATTTCCTTTCTCCCATTTAACGTATTTGTGATACCATAGCAGATACACCCTAAGTTATGTATTAACAGAGTCCACAGTAGGCTGGTATGACTTAAGAAGGAAGGTAAAACATCTCTCTCATATAGAGATCTGACCCTAGACAGCTACTTCAGAGACAGAGATGCCCATTCCTAGAAGTGTTAATAATATCACCTATGCAACTCTCTCCTGCTTTGGAATCTGTCTGGAAGTTCACCTACTCCAAAATCATTTCCCATTTTAAACCTACACGTGTGATGAGCCCTGCTTAATTAACTAAAATTGTTATTCCAACCTCTGTATTAAAATGAAATGCATGGCAAAAAATCTAATTTTTTTATCACTTACAGAAAAACACGTCCATTTTATTTTAGGTATTTGCAGTATACTTCACATGCCTTTCCCCTTGGGCTTAGCAGGAACCTTATAAAGTTTGGTAAACCAGAGTCAGCTCCAAAAACAGTACATCTCCCATCTGTATCACACATCCTACATACATCGTAACTTGTGGAAGGATGAAATGGTCCTAATGTTAAAAACAAAACCCAAGTTGGCATTCTGGTAACACAACTCTTTACTAATCCATATGACATTTGTCATTTTTACCCTTTCCCCTCATTCCATCTCTTTAAGGAAATAAACTTTCCCCCAAAAGAGCCGTACTTATTTTTCAGGGCACCCTGATGTCTGCTCCCAGAGCCCTGGCCCACCACTTTCCTCCTAACATTCAGCACAGTAAACACTTGCAGTTACTGATTTATAGTCTCTTCCCCATCAGTGTGTGAGCTCCATGGGGCTGGGACAGTTTCCTCTTTCACTGCCTAGAGCCGCAGCTCCGGGCATATAAAGGTTGACAAATAAATTGAGTAGAAAAAAACAAAAGCTAACCATTTTTTCAAACAATCTATCATGTTAAAAGTCAGGATAATGGTTATGTTTGGGGTAAAGAGGTGGGCAGTGATTGGGTGAGGGCATGAAGGGGACTTCAGGGTGTTGTCATGTGCTATTTCTGCAGCTGGCGACGGGCATGTTCACCAGTTCATCAGTTATTGAGCCACATACTTGTGATTGGTGTACTTTCTAAAGGTGCTTCACTCCAACAAAAAAAGTTTAAGTCAATCATAATTCTCTGACAAGAACGAATTACAAGCATTCAGAAACTGCCATTAAAGAATAATAGACATTAGTTTCTGAACACATAAAGTTAAACTTCAAAAGTGGGAGCCAAAACGTTCGTGTGTGTTACCCAGCCATGGACACTAACCAGATGTAGTCTGCACCAGCCACAGTGGGAAAGATTCATTTATTGAGATAATGTAAATAAAGTGCTTAAAACACTGTTATGGATATACTGCTACGTGTTAACTATTATTACACTTTTTAACACACCAGCAGTTCCAAATGAAGGCTTAAGATAGAGCCCAAGCAAAATTTCTTCATTAGAATCCAGGGTCTGTTTTGTCCTTAACTTTGTCAGAATAGCTTTACCAGCCTGATTGAAGCAGTACCTTCAGTTACATAATTTATAGTTAGAGTCCACATCACCACCTGGCTCATTTTAGTAACACCCAAGCAAGTCAAAACTCCAAGGCAAAGGCTCATGGACCATCTGCACCAAGAGAGCAGAGAGAGTCACTAGACCGGTGATTCCCCAGCATGCACAGCGCTAGGGCGTTTGTTAAAAGTGCAAGGCCTCTGGTCTCCCACACCGCATTCTGACTCAGTCTGAGAGTAGGGCCTAGGAATTTGCATTTTTTAACAAGTTCTTCAAGTGATTCTGAAGAACACGGAGCCTCTTGTTTTACACATGGATGAAACAGAGGAGAGGGAGGGAAAGGACCTGCTCAGTCTTCCTTCCGCTTACTGAGTACACCAGCACTACAGTACAGGTCGCCGTTACCACTCGTGATTGTAATCGGTCCATGATTCCATGTGACAACAGCTGAGGGCCGCAGAATGAGTCTGTCCTAAGCATCAGTAGCTTATTCCACTGAGCCCTTTGCCTTTTTATCTATACATTCAGTTCACTGGAGAGGCACAAAAACCCATGTGCATATTCGTTAGGTATGCAGAACCAGTACTTGAGAAACCTAGCTTAAATAAAGCTCCAATATTTATAAGCTCTGTGATGCTGAGATAGTTATTCAAATTCTGTGTGCTTTGGTTTCTTCCTTTAGAAAGTGGCAAAATAACGCCTACATTTGTAGGATGTTGTGAAGAGTAACATAAAATAATACTAGCACAGAGCTTGGTAAATAATGAGGTTCCAATAGTACCTATTGTTAATGCCACCTTAAAACATGGCACTAAAACAACATTCTTCATTTGACTAGAGGACTGCTCTCGAAGTATGGTCCCCTACAACAGAATCATCTGGAAGTGCTTGCTTAAAACAGATTTCTGGAACAAGACCTAGTGAATCAGAATCACTGGGGCAAGACTCAGAAGTCTGCACTAACAAGCAAGCACCCAGATTCTCCCTCTCCATGTAAGTCTGAGAAACACTGGACGAGGGCCGTGGACAGAGTGCCTCTTGTCAGTGAACACAAGTGTATCAGGCAGAGCCCGGTAGAGCTGAACACTAACTTAATACGAACAATTTTCTGTTAATAAGAGTGAGTGAGTGCCACCTACTGCCTCCTTTTAGAATGCAACGCTGAGACTGGTTCAATTCCTCTCTCGGCAACCGAATTCACACTGAAAAATGAATCATCCTAAACAAAATATCCAAGCAACAGAAAGCATTGTTAGAAAGAGACATAGAAACAGATTTTATTAAACTACAAGAAAACTTTGAGTTAAAGGGTTTTTGGAGTTTTAGATTAATATATCCAATAGACTCCTATAATTTCAAGTTACTGCTAAAACAGTAAAGGAAAATACAATCCCTCACCCATTGGCCTGTACCAACAGTAGAAGGGAAAACAGAACCACAGAATGCCCTAAAATATTGCAATGAAACAACATGCAGTTATGCTCACTTCACCATCCCCTCCCCTATTCCCAAGAGAAAATCAAGTGAAATAAGGACAAGCTTTCTTATCTTGTAACATTCTACTCAAGTCCAAAATCAAAACTTCCACCTGCAGGAAAGTTAATATTTCCTTCAAAAGGTATTCAAAAAAGCCTTCTGAATTATAGTCTGTTACTATGTTTAAAGCTGATTTTCCGTCCCAAGTTGCAAGTGCATAAAATATTCCCAGAGGCTCAAGAGAGATGGGCAACCTTATAAAATACTCATACTTGTAAAACTAGCAGTTATACTTCGTCACTTCAATAACTCAATGACAAATCATAAAAAGCATCTGTCTTTAATTGCTATATGTTTTTAGGACATAAATGGCAAACTATATACACTGTGGAGTCTGAATTCCCCATCATAGAGTGTGAATGATGGTCCGGTTTCGAAGCTCCTGAATATACTCTTTGGCGTGGGTGACCGCTGTCTTTGGTGCCTCCCGTGGAGGTGGAGGGCCTTCCACCAACTTCACAAAATAATGGCAATAAACCTTCTCCATGATCCCAAAGCGACCTCTGCCGTGGTATCGAATGCGTTTCAGGTACTGGCCTCGCCCTGACGTGGACTCAGCTAGACAAGGAAGAAAAAGAGAATTATAGGAAATGACTGTATCCACAAGATGCAGCGCAATCAGTTGAGCAGCTTCTGCCCTTCCTTCAACTGGATCCTAAGCCTATGAGCTCGCTGGTTGGCCTGAGCAGGTTTGTCGCAAAACAAGTGCCTCCTGAGTACTTACTAAGGACCAGGCTCTCTTCGAGGAGTTGGACACACCAGAGTGAACAGACTAGCAAGGGCCCTGTCTCTGCAGCACACATTTTAGAGAAGACAGAAAATAAATATGATCATTTCAGTTAGTGACAGGTGCTATGAATAAAACATTGAAACGACAGAGATTGATGGGGTGTTGGAAGGCAACTTCAGATTCGGGGGTTGTCAGGAGGAGGAGACATTTGATCTAAGACCAGAATGAATCATCCACGCAAACATCTAGGGCCGAGGTGTTCCAGGCAGATGGAACAGCACATGCAAAGGCCCAATGGTGGGAATGTCCTTGGCTTGTTTTAGGAACAGAAAGAAGACCAGCCTGCTGAAACACGGTCAGCAAGGCCAAGAGTGGTACAAACATGGGAAAGAGATCAGAGATGAAGGCAAGATTATGTAGAGCCCTGTAGGTGGAGGCGAGGAGTTCTCATTTTATTCTAATTCGATGAGAAGCCCCTGGAACTAATGGTTCCCAAATGCTGGTCCTCGGGCGAACTGTATCACACTAACCTAGGGAATGCACTGTAAATGCTGCTGCTGAGACGCCATCTCTGGAGATTCTAATTTAGAATATTTGGGGTGGCCTTGGAAATTACATCCTGACCAAATACCACCACCTCTGCGCCCCCCAAATAATTCTGATTCAGTCTTAGAAACTCCCATATCACAACAGCCCCCTCCCCTCCCATCCCCCATTCTGCATGTCAAAGATGGACCTCGTAAACTTTGAAGAAATCTTTTAAATATTACATAAGTAACCTGTTCACCCACAGTAAATCAGAGTACTAACCACCTTCTACTATTTTCTGAATTTATTTCATCAGTTACTATTTTAGTTAATTTAATAGGCCTTTTAAAAAGGTAAAATCTATAGACAACAAATTAAGCCACTTCAATACTCACAATATTTATATTCTTACTGTGACATAACTTTAAAAATATAAGAACAATATCAAAGTATGTGTTTGACAATCATCTAACTACAATCGTCTCATGAATGGGTCTGAGCAGGAGCATCCGAGTTTTGCCAAAGAGAAAGCTAAGGATAAAGTGATTCAGGAAACTGCCTTGGGTCTCAGTGAGATAAGGAGAGAACTACTGCCCTTGCATCAACTTCATCTATTGGGTGCTAAAGAAATGAGTTTAAGAATTTCCAAAAGTGGAGGGGTTGGGGGGCAAAATGGGTAAAGGTGGTCAAAAGGTACAAGCTTCTAGTTATAAAATAAATAAGTCATGGGGATGTAATGGACAGCACGGCAAGGGCAGTTAATAATACTGTATTGTATATTTGAAAGTTGCTAAGCAAGTAGATCTTAAAAGTTCTCATCACATGAAAAAAAATTCTGCAACTATGTGTAGTGATGGATGATAACTAGACTTAATTGTGATCATTTCACAATATATACAATTAATAAATCATGCTGTACACCTGAAACTAATATAACGTCGTATGTCAATTATACCTCAATAAAAAAAATTTTTTTTTTAAAGAATTTCCAAAGAGAAAGCAGCATTACACAAATCACTTTATAATGAAGTGCCACCCAGTTCCTGGATGAACTTGTCAGGTAGAAACCACCTAATAAGAACAGTGATGCTGGGAAGGGTTTAGAAAACTTCTAAAAAATATTTTACAAACAGGATGGCTGCTCCTATCCAACATTGCTACGCTACCCAAGTTGAGCCCCGATTTCCAAATACTCTGAGGGTAAGAAACACGACTCCAGTGAAGGAAGTATCAACACGACCTGTGCAGCAAGCACTACATCACCCATCAACACGCAGCGGTCAGCACTATCAGGTCCATGTTCGCTACCATTTTCCTTCCCTCTTCCCCGAAACACGTAAGAATAGATGCTCAATACCCGCTAAATGCCAGTCACCATTTCATCCTCAAGCCATAAAATATCATCTGCCAAGCTTTAGGGCACATAATGCCATCCTTTTTTCATGTCAAAACAAAAACATTAATCTTTCTGAAACACCAGGATTCTTTAACACACTGTAGTCGGAATCGTAACTCAGCCACGCTGAGGTCTGAGTGAAGTCAGGACTTAGTACAGATTCCACAGTGATTTCTGGTTTCCCCTCTTCCGGTCTCTCTTCCATTAATTCTGTATGTTAGGGTTTTCAAACTGCATTAGTATGGAACCATTTCAATTAAAACGAAACAATATGTGAAGCCCACTGCCATGTGGATCAGTTCCAATTGAAACAGAGAGAGATTCCGAACTGTGCCCTTCATTCACCCAACAAATACCTCTGAGTTCTTACCAGGTACCAGGCCCTGTCCTGGGCTCCAAGGACACAGCAGTGACCAAGATATCAAGGAGCCCTCCTGTTTGCCCCAGGCCCCACCCCTAGAGGCCCCATAGCACAATTTCAAAACCAACGCCCACAGTTAATAGTCTTAAATCATTGCCTTAATAACATAGAGCTCTTACCCAAAAACTTCCTGTGGTTCCTCTTTGATACAATTATAACCAAATGCCACACACTGCCCCGTTCAGCCCTCTGGACTCTAGATCCAAGCCACCCTCTCGAGTCTATCTGTTCTAGCTCAACCCTCTACCTCCTTTACATTATTCTACTCATCACATCACACAACTAGTGCTCAGTCTAACCTACGTGCCATTGCGTATGTGGTTACCTCACCTGGACAATCTTCCTTTCTCCTGAACACTCTCAGATCCCCAAAAGCCTATCTTCAAAAGTCGAATTTTTCTAAAAAATATCCATGCCTATTCTAACCCATACAGACTTCTTTTTCACTACTCCAACAATACCATTTATCTATTACTCTCTTTGGTCCCAAACCATATGCTTGCTACCTGGTGTATGTATTCATGTTTCTCCTGGAAAGTCACTTCCTCAACCAAACTTCTACTCTTTTTGTATTGCTGCAGAAGTTCATGCTCCACAAGGAACAGAAATGATTTTGAAACACAGCCTCGTCTAATTAATATCATATTTGCCATACAGACATCTCTGGTAAATATGCTCAAATTCTAAAATAAGTTACAAAGTTTTCCAAGAACATATAATACTAATAGTGTAACATGGTTTTGTTTCAACTCAGAAGAATAATTTATGTATACTTCCAAAGGGCTATTTCTGCCAAAGAACAAAACTGCATGTACTAAGTGTTTTAAATTGCTATAAAAGACACACCACCACCTGACTGTGTAGGCGGTATGCACATTGGAGGTACTCAAATACTTTTTGAATGAAAGAAAAAACATTAAGACATCTCAAAAAGGGGAACAACCTTCTAAAGACAGTGCCAAAGATAATGCTCTTCTAAAGATAATGCTCAATGGGTACCAGGTATTTAAAATATTGTCAGTATTTCCTAGTACTAGCATTGAGGTAAATGAGAACCTTGACATTTCAACACTAGAAACACCCCCTCCGCACTTCGTCGCTCTGAGCCCAGAATACTTGATGTGCAGTAGATCACTTTCTCTGAAGTGAATCACTTTAGATGCCATGAATCAGTAAGCAGTGACATTTTATTAGTCCGTGTCCACTTGTTAAGGCTACTCAGAGTGTCATTAGTCATCATTATAAGTTTGAAAAGGAAATGAATTTTCAAAGTCTATGGTCACGCAACACCAGATATTAGCTTTAGACAGATGACAGCATTTGAAGGAATTACCATATAATGAGAACATATGCTACCAAAATGCACTTCCCTTAAAATGCCTAGACTTACTTATTTCAGGGGACTCAAAGAACCATTGCTGAGCTGAAATGGTAGCCAACAAGTAGCTAGTCTTTCAAAACTCCAAAAGAAGTCTACGGAATGAAATGTCTAGGCATTTTCTAAGAATACAGTAAGATAAATCAGTTTCCCACATTTTATAAGTAAGAATCACTTAGGGTACTTACCCAGGCCTCTCTCCTGGAGTTTCCAATCCAGTGAGTCTGTGGGGAGGCCTGGGAATCTGTATTTTTAATGAGACCCTCAGATGATTCTTAGCTGGGCAGTTTGCAAACACAAGGATAACACGTCTGAGGTGTCATGGTGAGATACTTAATCTTCTTGAGATGGCTCATCTCTTTCTCATTCATAATGGAATCAGGCAACAAAATAGTTAACAACTGAGTTTTTAAAATCTTAAGACAAATTCAAACTATTAGCCCTACTTAAGAAAAGCGATTTGGCGGGAGTGGCTCTAGAAGAGGGTAAACGGGGTCTAATATATGGTGACGGAAACAGAACTGACTCTGGGTGGTGGACACAAAATGTGAGATATACACAGTGTATTACAGAATTGTACACCTGAAATCTATGTAACATTACTAACAATTGTCACCCCAATAAACTTTAATTTAAAAAAAAGATTTGTACACGGAACTAGATAAAAAGAGGGTGCAGGTGGGGCAGGTATTTTTCAGCAGAAATGTGCATAAAGAGACCAGTGAATTAAAGGCCCATTCACATACACGTAGGATTAGCTGAGTTTATTTTTCCTTAATGGCAACACTGGACTTTGCTCATTCATTTGGGAGGACAGGATTAAAGCTCCTTACCCTATCTCTCTCTACTACAATTACCGAAACGGATTTAAAGACAAATTCTATTTCATTGGTACCCGAATTCCATTACAAAGTGTTGCCTATTAACTAAGAAGCCCACACTCCTATGAAACTGAATAAAATTAAATTTGATTTGCTATTCAGTCACAGAGCAGGAAGGGTCACCAAGAGGTTGTAAGCAAATGGTCTTGCTCTCCATCCAGTTCACCTCTTCCAATGATTGCGGGCCTTCCCACCATTATCTAGCCATGCTGCTCCCAAAAGAAAATGCTCCTGATGAACTGTGGCCCTGCATCTTCTGAGTTGTCGTGTTGATTTCCCTCTACATCTTTGCATGTACCACAATATATTTAGTTATACAAGATTCAGCTTTAAAATAAGGTATTTCAATTGAAAATCTTAACTCCTTTGAATTTCAAAAGTAGGTGTGGTCACAGCATCAATTCCAGGTGAGATTTTAACTTAACCAGAATACATATATCCAGTAGGGCACAGGTTATGTGACAAAATGGAATTTAGATGATTTTTTTTTACTCTAATTGTGAAAATTATAAGGCACAACTAATTTCCCCCGTAATGATTCAGCCTGTTTTTCTCTATTTGGCGAGTAGCAGTTCTCCATATCTTGAATTTAAAATACCTTTAGATAAAACAATTCTTCTTACATGTAGGTTTGGCAGAGGGAGAAATTTTTGCTTCGACAGCAACGTCTTTGTTGGATTACAAAACTGCTGAGGTTACGAGTAATTGCTACTGAAGTGAGAGGAAAACATTAACTCCAACTACTGCTCCACTTTACTGTGGTGTTGGGAGGGGGCAAGAGAGCTTTGTAATAAACGTCGGTCTCTTTCTGGAAAAAGAACTGTGTGAAGGTACACTACAAAAAAATTCCTTCCATTTTGTACAAATGCTTCCCAAAGCATTTTCACTTACATTAGCTTAACTTGATGTGGAATAGGCATACAAAACCCAAGGTAATGCTTCAGGGACTAATACCAAAGGGAAACAAATACATCTGGGTCATCTATAATTGCATTTATAATTCAACAGATTTTCCAGTCTGATAATTGGAAGGTTCAACGATAGAACAGCTTTATGGATTAGGCACCTGGCTTGGCACATTATAAATAAAGATTTTTTTTTAAGTCCACCCATGATCCTTTATTTACCTCCTTAGGGTTGACAAAGAATTCATTTATTTAAAAAAATCAGTTATATTAAAAACAAAAACAACAACAAAAAAACAGTGGGGCAGCCGAATAGCTCAGTTGGTTAGAATGCAAGCTTGTAACAACAAGCTTGCCGGTTCAATTCCCACATGGGATGGTGGGCTGTGCCCCCTCCAACTAAGATTAAAAACGGCGACTGGACTTGGAGCTGAGCTGCTCCTTCCACAACTACATTGAAGGACAATGACTTGACTTGAAGCTGATGGGCCCTGAAAAAACACACTCTTCCCCAATATTTCCCAATAAAAAAAAAAAGACAAAGATAGTTTAATTAAAAAAAAAAAAAAAAAAACCCAGTATGTTCTTTCTTAGTTTTATTATAATTAAAGGACCATTCTATGCACCATTTTGGTATCCATTATTCAAAAATTCTTGCCAATAGGTTTCATGATTTCAGTCTCATTAGAGATCAGGTAACAGTAATTACCATTTACACAGATTAACATTACTATGCTGAAGGCTAAGGAATAAGCTATTACTAGCAATTTTCACTGGCAAACCCAGTCCTAAGTAATCAGATATCAACACTGTTAGATAAAGAACTTCACATCACTATTAGAAGACATTTTCCAATGCTAAAAATATAAAAGATCTTACCTATATATAAATTGGATCTGAATTCCACATTGTGGTCTCTCACTGCCATATCTTGTGCTTCTAAAAGAATCTTAAACAAGGAAAAGAAAGGCATTCATTCACATGGCTGACTCTGAACTAAAATGAAATTAAATTTCTCATCTATTGTTGCTATCTCTGTAATGACTGTTAATCACATGTCTCCATTTTATAGTCAATTTTAAAAAGAAAATATCAAATGATAACAGTACTAAGGAAAAGGGGTACTTCCTTCCTCAGATTGCAAATGCTAGGAACACAGTCTATTCTGCTGTTTTAAATGGAAGGTGTGAGCTGTGAAGGAAGCGATAGCAGCCCTTGTAGCAGTACCCTTGGTAATGAATATTATGTCTTTGAGTCTGAGACTCGCCAAAAGTTCAAGAAGCTCAAGAGTTAAATCTTATTGAAAATTCTTAAACCTTCAATCTAAAGTAACCATTAACAACATCAGACAAGTAGAGAAAAATCATACTTGAAAATTTCCTTTAGAATTATTAAATTTAAACTCTATAAACCTTTTGAATTAGGTTAACTTCCTCCAGAACACAGTTTTTAAAACAGGACAATTGTCAGAAATAAGAGAAACCAGGTCTTTCACTCTTTTAAAGATAAAGAAGACAGTACAAGGCCGGTACACACATATGCTTAGTAACTGTATTCTGAACTGAATTAAATACAGGCATTACAATGGACCCTCTTAGAAGTCTGAATCCATCAATCTCAACTATTCAACTACTAAACTGAAAAGATCAGATCTGACTTTAGGTGAGAGAGTTAACTGAAGTCCAGGAAATAATGCTGATACCCCTAGATGTCCTCAATCTGGCTTTCTGGAACCAGAATCAGTGCAGTTCTCATTAGCACATTTGCACTCAGTGAATCAGCTACATTTACAGCTGGGCCTTTAAGGAGAATCTAATCCAAATCCCACCTGGTTTACAGATAAGAAAAATGAGACCAGACTGACTAAGTGTCTTGCCAATAGTCGCGATAGAAATATCAGAGCCAGGACTAGATTCCAAGTCTCCTGCGTCCCAGTCCAGTGCTCTTTCCACTCAATTAGTTGTAAAATCATAAGCTCTCAAGACATAATCATTAAAAATAAGATTTATCACTTCACAAACAGTAAAATAAAAATGTCTAATGCACATAAAAGTATCTCAGGAAAAATAAAATGCTTAAAACACACAACATTGCTAACATACAAGGGCACTAATGAAACTGAGTGCCCTAAGTCTGTATTATAAAAGCTATGAATTTACATCAGAAAATTCAGGATTTACACTGAGCTTACTAACACCTGCAAAATAGTTATGCACCCCTCCCCCAAAATCTCAGTTTACCTCTTTAATTATCTGGGCCCCTTTTTTGTCACTGAATTCCAACTGAGCCAAAGCCTGGTCAATGGACATCCCTCGTATCTAGAATTAAAGGGTGACAAACAAGAGAAAATAAACAAGTTAGTTTACAAAGTCAATGATTCCTTTTAAACAAAAAGCAAAAGTCTTACATAATCCAAATAACTTCTAAAAGTAGCTAAGTAGTTATATGTCAATTATATCTCAACAAAACTAGGAAAAGTTTTTCAATAATTAAAAATTAAAACAGCTTACTAAATACAGGCAAAAGAAAACAAGTTTGAGAAAGGACGCCACCCTCTTTAAGCCAAAATCTTAAACATATTAATCATAAAAACCTCAGTTGCTGATATGTTCATTAATATTAAAGGAGAGGGCAGACATGACAGAGAGAGGTCATGGGTTGGCCAGGACCACATGAGGCATTAAAAGCATCTCTTTCTCCTACAGGATAAGGGCATCACATGTCTATTTGCTGCTTTGGTCTCCTCTCATACCTAAATTTCATTTTCCACAGAAAAACTTAGAAAGCAACAGTTTGGAAACGGGTTGAATCAACTTTTACAGGTGAGTAAGCTTGTTTTCTGGATTCTCTGGTTAGAGCCAGATTCCTGATGCCTTTGTTCTAAATATCTATGAATCCAATGTGACTTTGTTTCTCAGAAGAAAAGTAAAAAAATGAAGCAAAATCACCCATCTCTTAGCAATCATTTTTGGATTACCTATCAATTGTCTGAACATGCAATTATATTCCTGACTTTTTAGAGAAATCAGGGCAAATTTTTTTTATTTTCAAATCCTGGGCAGAAATTCATAGCTTCTTTTCCTAAGTATTATATGGTAGTAGTCTTTTTAGCTTACCAATTTTGCCAAATACCACATTTTGTCCTTGCTATACTTAATTTGTCTTCGACAATGGTAGATTTCCTTAAAAATAGAAAAAAAAAAGTAAGTTTATGTCAAAATGATAGTCACATACTGTTAATAAAAAGTTTTTACTTGCTATGCCTAATGAAAATACTGCTGTAAGAAATAAAAACATTATTTAAAATTTGGACATATTTCTTCCCTACACAAAGTTGTCATTTTCCAAAGTTTCATCATGTTAAAAAGATTACTAAGAGAGGAATAGAAACTATAAACTGCCTAGTTTGTGCCAATATGTACAACATTTCTATCCAGAGGAACAGTAAAAGATTTACATGAAAGTATTTCAAAAACATTCAGCTGGCTAAAAAAAAAAAAAAAAGAAAAAAGAAAAGGTACAACAAGAAAAATAGTTTCCTGTTAGTGAAAAGAACAATGGTAAAATGGACAAAATAACTGTTTTCATAGGAAAGCCAATACTCTAAGTGTTTGGTCAAGAGCATAGATTCTAGAATCAGACTGCCAGAGTTGAAGTTCTAGCTCTACCGCTTACTAGCTACAGAACCCAAGCTACTTAACCTCTCTCTGCCTAAATTTCTCCTTCTTTAAAATGAAAATAGTACCTACCTCCTAAAACTACAATAAGGATTAAATAAAAATAACCTATGTAAAGAAAGCACTTTACAGTGCCTAGCACATGGAAAGATCTTAGTAAATGTTAGCTTTTATTATCTTCCACTTATTGTGGTAGGTATATCCCATTTAAGCTTTAACTCAATCATCCATTAAACAATTTACAGTTCAAAAAGAATTTTTAAGCCCATTATTTCATTTGATCTAACTTTGAGTTGGGAGAGGAAACATTTTACAAAGTGAAAAATCAGAGAAATCAAGTGACTGGTCCAAGACCACAATGCTTGTGAGAGACAGAGCTAGAAGCCAAAATATCATACAGGAAGTATGAGAAGTGCCTCATACAATCTCTGGGTGTATCTTCAAAGTTCCACTTAAGACTCTAAAACTCACATTCTTTCCACTACTATATGTTATTGACTAACCAATGCAATAAATGAGGTAAAGTTAGAATGTAATGCACAAAATAGTTATTTAAATGAAGTAAAAATAAGTCTAAATTATGAAATATCTAAAGCTTATAGTTAAGTACATACTGCCACTTTTAAAAAATTAAAAAAGCACTTGTCAAGGCAAACGATATCAAGACCACAGAATTTTCTAACATTCTGACTCCTGCAGGAAATTTTCAAATACCTTAGAAATAACAGAGTTTTCTCAAGTGGCCATCTGTTAATATGTAGCAGATTTCATTTCAGTTGCAATAGAAGCTGACAGACTGAAAACTGTAGCAACGGTCTAATTACATTTTCAGCAATAAAGAGTCCTAGGGAGCACAAGAGAGGACAGAGGAACTGCCATGACTGATAACATTAATCTGCGAAAATCAATATACTCAGAAAAATCTTCTATATAGAGAACTTTCAATTCTTGGTATCCCATGGTAGGCTACCTTTAAACCTGAGTTGTATGATTATCTTCAAATTTTGTTTAAAAAAAATAATTCTCTTCTAAAACTAAAAAGTTCAACTTTGACTTTAGGCAGGTGCAATGTTTAAAGGCACTTTCTGAAGACAAAGCAGACAAAGTCTCAGTAAATAGCCTATCATAACAAATAACACGGTAACGCTGTAGATCAGAAGACCTGGGTTAAATGTCACTGCTATTAACTAACCTCTAGATCTTACATGAGGTAAAGTTAGGACATGAGGCACAAAATAGTTATTCAAATGAAGTAAGTCTAAATTATGAAACATCTAAACCAGTAACTTTTAAAGAAGTTAATTTGTTTTTCAATGCACATAATAAATCAAACAATGAGATAGTGTCACCTAATAAAAGTCCTTATTAGAGCTTTATGGGAATTAGAGCCTTATGTATAAGCATGACTTTTTATTAATGCTTCAATTAATCCATAAATTTAAAATATGCCTCTTATAGAAATGGTTATTCCAACAGTTTTGATACAGTCTCACTACACTTTTATTTGAAATAGCTTCCTTCAAAGATATTGCAAAAAGTAAACTCAAGCCCAAATTAACAAAGCATCACTACTATGAAGAAACCCTATTAATTTCTCTCTGGCTTATTTTCTTTACCATGAGGAAGCCTCAGGTAAGATCAAGTCTACATGAGAATCTGTATTGATCAAATACATGGCGATGGAAGGAGAACTGACTCTGGCTGGTGAACACACAATGGGATTTATAGATGATGTAATACAGAATTGTATACCTCAAATCTATGTAACTTTACTAACAATTGTCATCCCAATAAATTTTAATTAAATAAAAAAAAGAATCGGTATTGTTTGGAAATTTGTGCTAGCTAAATTAGGCAGGTAGTCTTAAAAATCACAGGAGTGGCCTAAAACATGCCTAAATTGGTGACATTCATTTTAACTTACTGCTATAAAATTTACTCACTACCCCATTCACTATTATTTGTTTAACTATATATTCCAATGCTGAAAGATCAGAATGAAAGAATGGTAAATATTATCTGGCCCACTTTTGAATTAGACATAAAAGTAATTTCTAAAATGCTTGCAGCTAGCAGATTGGCAAGTCTAAGGGACACTGCACACAATGGCACAGTGTATGAACTATGTGCCCAGGTGAGCAAATCATTCCTTGTTAATAAGGTAGGTATTTAGGAAGGGCATTAATAGTCCAGTCATAACAGTATAAGTGCTACACCAAAGTCAATTTACCAAATACTATTTAAAGTCAGAAAATGTTAAGGTATTTTCCAAAAGTCATAATTTGTCGCCAAAAGGATTACTCACTCAAACAAAATCTGTGCCAAATAAAAAACTAAATTATATTTTGCCAAAGTGCCTAAAAGTCAAACCAAATGTCTTCACACAGGCATTTGCATAATAATGAGTATTAATGATTCAAAAACACTTAATCAAAATAGTTTCAGGAAACACAATATTAATACATAACAAACGATTGTACTGACATTATTCTTCATTTGCTGAAGTTAACTAGATGACCAACTGTTAACCATTTTAATTTTAACATTTAGGATGTATCTCGAGTACATTTGTTTTAATATCCAAAAAAGACTAGTACTACAAAATACAAAATTTGCTCTTAGATTCTGGACTGACAAATACTGTTATGATTTCATTTCCAATTAATATCTAAGTTCAAAGAGCTCAAGTAAGAAGTAAAGAAAGCTCATGGGGGCGGCCGGTTAGCTCAGTTGGTTAGAACACGGTGCTCTTAACAACAAGGTTGCCGGTTCGATCCCCACATGGGCCACTGTGAGCTGCGCCCTCCACAACTAGATTGAAACAACTACTTGACTTGGAGCTGATGGGTCCTGGAAAAACACACTTAAAATAAAAGTTTAAAAAAAAAGTAAAGAAAGCTCATTAATTATAGAAATATTTATGATAATTTTACAAATGTGTAACTTTTTCTAAATTTTAGTTAATTACAACATGGAGTCAATACCTAATAGCATAGATTCTGTTACAAATCTAACTTTTAAGTTCTGATGGCATGATAAAATATGAAAGTGAAAAATGTGTTTGTTTACACTATTAGCATCTTTCTCCTCGTATTTCCCAATCAGGTATGAATTCTTTAAATCAATAAATTAACTCCCCCAAACTATAAAAATAAAACTATACTAATTCAGACCAATACTTAGACAGAAATTGAATCTTAATGAAATGTATGCTGTCAAGTTCATACAAAAACTAAGCAAGTGACAATACTTGGATGGTACTGATTATCTAGTCGCCTTAAATCCCAAAAGTCTTTAAAAGATGTTTACTGAATGGAATGATTCATAATTAACACAGTAATTCCATTTCTAAAGTACTTACCACAGTTTATTTTCTTAAGTATTCAAATGTTTCCATCTTGTTCATGCTATTACTACTTGCTTAAACTTTTTAACAGATGTAAATGTATTCCGCAGCACATTCACATTTAGCTGGAAATGAGTCTTATATCTCAGACTAGAGCAGTCTCTAGCAGTATGAAGAGGGCAAAAGAATTGAGCAACTAAAGACAAAACCCAGTACATATATCTGATTAAATTCAAACCTTAGGTTCAAAGGTTTGTGAATTACAAAACAACCAAGTATCTATATTTAAATATAAAATATTGGAAAACCATATACCATTTAAATATTGGCCAATGATTTAAGTCACTTTTGCCAACTCCTCAGTCTCCATTATCAAGAAGCATCATCAAGCCTCCTGGAATCAAAAATCAGTAAGTCTCGAACTATTACCGGTAGCTTAGTTTGGAGTTAAGGCCCCTATCCAAGGAGGTTAAGGCAAACAAATAGGTACAACAAACATGATCTTTTTAAACTGCCAGAAAGATAAATCTAATACATTTTCTTTATCAATTAAAGGATCATGCAAATTGCTATATAACTTTTCTTTTCTTAACATGGATAATAAATCATTGCTAGTCACAAAAGAGTGAGAGTACATTATCAAAATTAGTTCCACCACAAACTTACTGCTGGTCTCCGAGGTTCCCCAGGAAGTTGTGGAGGATAAACAATTTTATTCTTCTTCTCCCATTTTCGAAAAATGTCAAGAGAAGCACTGGTGTGGATGTGTGACTGGGGTAAAACACTGTGAGATGAAAGAAGCCTGTAAAACAACAGACACTTAGAATCTTTTTGCAGAATCTTTATGTATCTTCTGAACCACATCAGCTCCATTTTGACAGAAACTATTTAAGGATCACAAGTGTAAACATTCTAGACATATTCAGTAATACACACTGCTTTTACATAAAATATCACAAAGAGCTAGTTTACCAAAGGCTAAGAAGAGTAAAAAGTTAATAACCCATATAAGTCAAATAATAAACATATATTTATCCAAGATGTCCTGCTCTGACTGGCCAATAAATAATGACTTTGTAATATAAGTCAGGCCAGTCCTAAAACAGATTTAAGAGGACATAATGGATACCTGACCTGAGCTGTGTAATTCCTCAAAGTTGAGTAAGCAAGACAAATAGCATCATTTTATAATCCCTAAGAAAGTAATGGATAAAGTTGGCATGATGTACCTCCTGATCAAAGAAAGTACCACTCACTATCCATGACGCTGTCTTTCCACAAAAACTAAACCTGAATCGATTAAGCCTCTAAGATTAAATACAGGAAATACAGAGACTGGGGAACATACCAAGCACATCAGGAAGATGTACTCTGCAAAACCCAAGCTGTACAAAACTCCACAAGACAAACAACCCATTTTCTTCAACAAATAAACTACAAGGGGGAAAAAAAGAGAGCTGAATAAAGAACCTAAAGATTAAAGAGACTTAAGAGAAATAACATTGAAATTATGTGCAGACTATTATTTCAAAAGTATGACAGCTACTTTACTATTGGAAATTTGAACATTAACTGGATATTTGATACTTTTCAATGAGATATGTAGTGATGAAATAACACAGTATCTAGGATTTGTTTCAAAATATGAAGGGGGGATAGTAGGGGCTATTGATAAAACAAGATTGGCCATGTGTTAATAATTGTTGAGGTTGGGTGATGGGTTCATAAGGGTTCATCCTATTGTCTACTTTTGTATACGTCTCAATATATCCAAATAACACAACTAACTTTGGTGTTCTCTACTGCCTGAAATACAGTCTGAGCTCCTTGGCAAGACACAGAAGGCCTTTCATAATCTAAGCCCAACCCGGCCTTTCAGCTTACTTATGGCCACCATCTTCTTTGTTCCCTAAATAAGGCACATGCTTTCATACTGTCACATGTTTCCTAACATTGTTTTCTCCTCCCTCATGATCTCCTGAATGAACTACTCTTCTCCTAGTGGCTCATTTCTCCTACTCTATCTCAAGTAACCATTACATCATATGATGAAGATCAGGGCCCGATAACGTCTGTACCTTTGTCATCCACATTCGGTTCCAATGTTTTGAATGCAAAGCACAAAACTAGGATACATAATATTAGAGGGCAAGATTTCCTAATAAAACTATAAGCCAGGAGATGAGGGGAGAGACTATGGAGTCAAGCAGACCTGGCTCTAAATCCTAATTCTAATTTACTAAGTGAAGGGCCTTGCTAAGTCACATAACTTTCCAGACCTGTTTTCTCATCAGTAAATGGAGTGATAATAGTAAATACCTCATAGGCTTCTTCAGAAGCTCTAATGAGATACTGTAAGTAAAATACTCACCTGACACTTAATAGGGCTTAATATATTTTACATATTATTACTTTTAGAATAAGGAGAATAATACCTACTGCATTCTGTTGTTGATAGATCAATAATTAATGTGCAGTACCCTACAGTGTCTAGATGATAAACATGTAGATGAAAAATGGCTAGTACTAATTTTAAATTAGGCCCTCTGAACAGTTAATATCTCCTGTTCTCCAAAAAATTAAACCTGTGAACTGTAAACTTTACATTACACAATGTCAAACCTTTTCGTGTTTATAGTCATGATCATTTATGTTTCTACAAAGTTGTAATTAACTTTGGGTACACCGTTTGTCACCTCTTGGGACCTCAGTTTCTTTATCTAGGAAAAGAGGAACTGGACTATGTCATCTCTAATCTCTATGGTCTCTCCAAACCTTAATTCTGTCTGCAATCTCATCGCTGACAGCTCGGTTACAGAATCACAAACCCCTTGGCTTCTACCTTAATCCTTCTTCCGTGAAACCAGTCCTATACGAACTGGTCTGAAAGGTGGCTTAAGGGTGAGGCCCATGCCTTCTATAGCCCTCTTTTGGGTGCCTGGGCCCAGTTTCAATGTGTGGAGGGGAGAGGGGTTTCCCACACAACACCAAGCAATTCGGGCACTCTATCCAGAGATAGCATCAGAACCCACCGACTCTAAGAGTTCAGGCTCTAAGGGTTCAGACTTACAAGACTGCCCCCCCCACACACACTACACTTAGGGACCAGTCACAAGTCCACATTGTTATCTGTACTTCTGACCAACTGGCTATAAATCAGATTCCCAATATCCCCTCCTCAGGCTTGATTAATTTGCTAGAGTACTCACAAAACTCAGAAACATTTTACTTACTAGGTCACCAGTTTGTTTTAAAAGGATAGAACTCTGGAACAGCCAAACGGAAGAGATGCACAGGGCAAAGTATGGGGAAAAGGCATGGAGCTTCCATGCCCTCTCGGAGAGTGCCATTCTCCCCAAATCTCCACATGTCCACCAACCTGGCAGCTCTCCAAACCCTGTCCTTTTGGGTTTTTAATGGAGGCGTCATTACACAGGCAAGAAGGATTAAATCAGTGGCCACTGGAAACTGATTCAATCCCCAAGCCTCTCTCCCCTTCCAGGAGGTCAGGGAAGTGGGACCAAAACTTCCAATGCTCTAATCACATTGTTGGTTCCATTGGCCACTAGCCCACATCCATAGATGGATGCTTTCCGAAAGTAACCTCATTAACATAACAAAAGACACCTTTATCACTATCAACACAGGAAATACTAGGATTTGGGAAGCTGGGAACTATAGCTGAAGATCAAATATACATGAGAAACATATATTTGGTCAAGGACATATAAACCACAATATCGTAATCAGCCATATGTAGCACAGTGTCTTGCACTCAAACTCTCAATACACATTCGATGAATTAAATATGATGCTTAACAAATTAAATGCATTATGAATTAATAATGACAAAACTTTCTGAATACCTACAACACTTTCAGGGCTCAAATGGTTCATAAAATGAATTATCAAGTAAATACTAAATTACTGTAATAAAATTCAATTAATATAATACTCCAAAGAGGGTACTTAATTCAGTATATTAAATCCAAAGTTCCTATATGCCCTCTCCTGGCCAACTGTTGGACTAAATTAAAGAAGATAAAAATGAAGCAATCGTAAGGCAAAACTGAAAATAAAACTATTTCAAAACTTGAGGCTTTTATGACACCTTTTTACGTGAGAAAGCCTATGAAGGGTCATTGAGAAAACAAACTCCAGAAAAGGAAGTTGGTGCAATTAAAAAATAATGGCAGGGGCGACCGGTGACCGGATGACTCAGTAGCTTACAGCGCGAGCTCTTACAAACAAGGGTGCTGATTCGATTTCCACATGGTCCAGTGAGAATCAACAGCTTGAGCTTGGAGCTGAGCCGCAAGTGGGCAGCCGGTTTGCTCAGTGGTTAGAGCGCATTGCTCAAACACCAAGGTCACTGGTTCGATTCCCACATGGGCCAGTGAGCTGTACCCTTCACAACTAGATTGAAAACAATGACTTGACATCCTGGAAAAACAGACTTGGAGCTGAGCTGCAACCCCCGCCCCACAACTAGATTGAAAACAATAACTTGACATCCTGGAAAAACAGTTTCCCAATATTCCCCAATAATTAAAAACAGAAAAAATGATGGCATGGGTTATTGCTATTGTTTTCCAAACATTAAATTTTAAGGTTGCCTAGAGCTCTAGTTTACTGTTAGCATTCTAAAGAATCAATATAAGTTAAATCTTTAAAAAAAAAAAAAAAAAAGCACTGAAAGACATCTAGGATCAACCTTAACATTCTGAAATTCAAATATCACCACTGATAATAGCCTTTCATTTAATAGGAATCCCAAATCCCTTTAGCTTCACTGTATCTCTGTAAATTGAGTGAAGGTAACTGTGAACCAGCTCAACAAAGTGCTTGTACACATAACACACACACTGCAGGGGGCCCACAGTAAGGTGAGGCAGCCAGAGCTCACGCCAAAAGCATAGTATTTGGAACTAGCATATGAAGAATTTCCTTACTCTCATTATTCTGGTGTTCCTATCTACCAATACTTGAGAATTAAGTTTAAGCATCATGTTTTAAATTCTACCCACAGTCATAGACGTTAAAGAGTCTAGATATATGCTAAATTTTAAGATTAAGAGTTAATTCAGATAAAACAGAGTCTCTGAAACTTTCTAAAGTCACAATTTGAAAGAGAAAGTTCTCTCTTCCTAATAAATACTTCCTATTATTACTCAAAGTTCATTTTGAAATTCACTACAAGGTACACCCAAGTCCTGAGTGAAGATAATACTGGCCTCAGGCTCAACCTTGAGAGAATCATTCTATTATATGCATGAAGGTAAAAAAAATTCTTTATTTCAAATCTACTTCTGATAACATTTTAAAGATACAAGAACATCCTCTCGTCTCAATTAAAATCTAAAATAAATGGTTGAATTGATATGTATATTATCATAACAATATAATCTTACTTTGTCAAAGCCAAGGACAATCAAACAAGGGAACAAGAGTTTAGCAAACAAAAAAAGTGAAATTCCAGCCACTCTGGACCACGATATGCTCAGAATTTCTCAACCTCTGCACTACTAACATTTTGGGTCATTCGCTGTTGTAGAAGCTTGTCCTGTGCCTTGTGAGACAATGTAGTATTTTTTCAGCTTTCCTATAAGATTGAAATTTTTCAAAATAAATTGAGGGAAATATTATTTCACCCATTAATGCAAGGGCCACGGCCCAACATGCTTTCCAACGTACTTACGTTGGACATCGTTACTGGGTACTCATTGCATGGCTAGCATTATGGGTGCTTATATTTAGTTGTGATGTCCCAGTGCAGAGATGCCTAGACTGAGGATTATAAAATTACAAGCAAAGCTATGACTGCAATATGCATTCTTCTGCGAAGACATTTTGTGGCTTTCCTCATACTCTCAAAGGGGTTTGTGACAAACATTTAAGAACCACTGTCCTAAAAGGCAAGGAATCACAACCCCTCAGATGACAGGGTCAGCATTAATTAAGAGCACAAAATCAATGTGGTTGTCAAATCTCGCTAGTCATAGTCACGTGTGTGTAGATGAACCAAAATCAGAGATAATTTCTACCCTTTACTTTGGAAAAGTCTCTTAAGAATGACTTAATTAAATAGAAAAGGAGGCTGATTTATGTTTCAGTTTCTCATCTTCTGGCCAAGTGTTCTATAAAAGTAGGGCTGACAGATGAAATATGCGATCTCAGTTAAGAGTATTGAGTGGTTACTGATTGGTTCCAGCATAAAATCTGATTCCTTGGAAAGAACGTCATGACGCTAGCATCCCCGTCACTACACCTACACAGTACCAGGCACTACAACAGACATTTCACTATTGATTCTCTCAATTCGCACAACCACCCTCGAACGTAAATATTATCCTCATTTTTTTGAGATGAGGAAACTGAGCCTCAGAGAAGTTAAGCAAAAGGTTAAGGGACAATATTTGTCCCTGGCAGAGACCAGCTTTATCTTCTGTAGCCCACTGTTTATTCAAACGCATCACACTGCAGTAGTCATTTTTCCACCAAACTGCTAATGCATGACATTTTCAACTTTTTCTTGTGGGGAATTTTAACCTATGTACATCTCGGTCACTAGTGCCTTCAAACTTTTACACTAGCCCTTCTATTTCTAAACCACCAAAATGTATTCTTCACTCGAAACTTAAGTCATCTCTTCCCAAAAAAACTCCCCAGACAAATCTCTTGCGAGCCCATCACTCTGTCTCTCACATGGTGTGAGAGAACACTAGTGAAAACCAGAGAATTTTTTGTTTATTCCTAGGCTTGCCATGTATTAACTCTGTAACCTTTCGTAAGTCACGAAACTTCTCAAATGCATCCATCAGTAAAATGGGAGACTTGGAATTCAATAGTTGGAAAACTGCCAGCCTGCTATCAAATACAGCCTGCAGAAAAGTTTTATTTGGTCAGCAGCATTGTTTCCTTAACCCAATTAAAAGCCTTCATATAAGGAATGCACTCCACGGACTGCCGTAGGCCCTACCACTCTCTCATTTTACATGGACCGCTTCTCCTAGCTCATTTATTTCTATTATGTGTCTGGCAGCTGTACGAGTATGTAATTAAAGTTTCCAATCTCTGAATTAGATGATCTCTAAGATTTTACACAGTTATCATGAGCATTGTTTATACCTTTTCTACTTAGTTTTTATATGATCATTTCCCATTAGAAAATCCAAAATAGGGATTCTTATAATTATATAACTTCAGAACTAGAAAGAGCCTTACAGGGGGCCGGCCCAGTGGCTCAGGTGTTAGAGCTCCGTGCTCCTAACTCCGAAGGCTACCGGTTCGATTCCCACATGGGCCAGTGGGCTCTCAGTTGCCGGTTCAACTCCTCGAGTCCCGCAAGGGACGGTGGGCAGCGTCCCCTGCAACTACAATTGAACACGGCACCTTGAGCTGAGCTGCCACTGAGCTCCCAGATGGCTCAGCTGGTTGGAGCGCGTCCTCTCAACCACAAGGTTGCCGGTTCAACTCCCGCAAGGGATGGTGGGCTGCGCCCCCTGCAACTAGAAAACTGCAACTGGAGCTGAGCTGCGCCCTCCACAACTAAGACTGAAAGGACAACAACTTGAAGCTGAACGGCACCCTCAACAACTAAGATTGAAAGGACAACAACTTGACTTGGAAAAAAGTCCTGGAAGTACACATTGTTCTCCAATAAAGTTTAAAAAAAAAAAAAAAAAAAGAGCCTTAGAGATTATCTAGAAAAATCAAACCCTCTTGTATGATAAAGATGAAAAGACTAAAGCCAAACTGCTTAAGTTACTTGCTCAGAGCTTCCCAGTATAAATCAGTGCAGGACAATTTAAATCAATAAACATTAACAAAATATTCACTTTGTGCAAGACTGTATGTTGGAGCTCAAAGAAAAACAAGAACTGACCCTCTGTCCAGGGGACATAAGCTAGTAAAAGCTCACAGACACGCATACGTGAATTCAGTATTCAAGGCAAACATGCAAAAAAGGAGAAATTTGTTTCATTTTTAGTGAGAGCTGAGAAAACCTCCTGAAGGGGAAACATCTGAACAGGATTTTAAATAATCAGTAGGACTGCTGTAATAGACAGCAAGTGAGGGTCAAGCATGAAAAAGCCAAGTGTGAAGTAAATGCACAGCATATTCAGAAAAAGTAAGTAAAGCAGCATGGCTGGGATGGAGTGATAGAAGATGATCTAAGAAAGCAAAGTGTAGACAAATTCTAGGGGCCAGTGCCCACTATTTTCTTCTTTAGCCCGCCTCATCATCCCCCTGACCCAAGAACCCAGGACAGAGCTAAAAGTAATGGGAACTCAATAATAATTTGTAACAATAAAAACAGCAAGAGCAGCTAAAATTTAGGGTGGGATTATTATATGCCATACACTGTATTACATACTTCATATCATCTCCTTTAATCCTCATTTAAAAAATCTCAGGTAGGTAATAATACTTCCATATCATATATGAGAACTGAAACTTAGAGATAAGTAACTTTCCCCAAATCAGTTAAAAAGTAGACTCACACATGACTTAGCTGCCTCTAAAGCCTGTATAAACCAAATAAAGGCTAACAAATGCACTGATCAGCAAATTTACAATCAAATTATCAATTTCCAAATATCGACCACTGTACTGCAAAAGAGGGACAATGAAAAGGAGAAGGGGAAAGGCTTCTGGTCAGTCCTGACTCAACTGCATTCCTTAACCTTAAAGAACAGTTTTGTCCTGAGGTCAAAGAACGCTCTGAGGGCAGTATAAAGCTTCAAAACTTCCCATAACTGGGGGACCTTAGGCAAGTTATTTTACTTTTTGGAGCTCCAATTTCCTTGTCTGAAAGATGGGTATAGCAGTATATATGCTGCATAGGATGTTATGCGAATGACATAACGCATATAAAGCATGCACTACAAGGCCCGATGTAAGCCGCGCTGTCTATAATAGTCCCGGCTCTAGTAAGCAAATAACTAGAGAGGTAACTAGAAAAGTTGGATGCTCCAACATGGCTGGGAGAATCTAACCACGTTCAGAAAGATCAGAAGAGACTGTTCAGAAAAGACATTTACAATATCCCTTGGGTAACAGGTAATCCCGATCCCTTGAGGGCTATGCAATACGGCGGCAGAATGACAGGGTGACAAAGCAAAGACTCTGGCTGGCACCTCCATAGCCCCAGAGCCTAAAGCAGAGCCTGGCACATAGGCTCTTAGCGACTGACAGACTGGTAAGGAGGCCTTGGGCCCTTCTGCAACTCCGAGGCGACTTACCCCAAGGCCAGCTTCCCCCTCAGATTCTGCATCCATGACGTACCTGCAAAATAACACAAGCCGTCAACTCAGAGTCCCACTTCCACTCCCTTCTACCGCCCTTTAATCATTAAGAAACTCTTACCCAAACGTTCCAATATTCCTGCCGCCATCTTCCTCCCACTCTCTACGGAAGCCTCCGAGTTCATGCACCGTCCGGACAGGACGCATGCGCAATTCCCCGCATTTCCTCCCCAGCTGAAAACCCAGCAGTACCCGCGGTGTTGTCATGGAGACTACAAACACACTGCCGGCGCTTAAAGTGTGATCAGCCTAACCTTGCTTGGGAATGAATGATTTAACGAAGGCCGAAAACTAGTGAGTTTCCGGAAATTCACCGGGATCCAGAAAAAATGCGAAACCTCACCTCACAAATGGTCTGAAAGGATTAGGAAAACAGACCGTGAATAAGCCACCTAACCTGGGTGGGCCTCAGGTTTACTAGCCAGCAAAGTAGTCAGAAATAATTATCCCTACAGCACAGTTTTGTTGTAAGATCACAAGAGATCATGTGAAAAGCTCTTTTTTTAAAAAAAAAAAGCAGTTCAAATACAAAGTATGATGTCTTAATCCCTATTAATTTCCAGGTTGACCTACAAGAGATAAAAGTTAATCATCCGGCACTTGCTACCATATGTCCAGCAAGCATTTCACTAAATCTCAAGTATTCCTCCCAGCAGTCCAACAAGTCATGGATTATCATCCTCTTCAAATGAAAAAGCAGATTTAGAATAGATTAGTTTCTTAGATAACAACTGGCAAAACTAAGTAGCAGCCGATCTAGATGGAAGGCTCCAAAATTAGTGGTTCTACCCATATCCAAATATATGTCTGACCTTTCTATTATATATTAGAGCTCTCAGGTTTCGTTTGCTACATATGTGGGAGTGCCAGATACCCAGTGCAAACAAGCAATACAGGCGTAAGACAGTGTAAGTGCAGAAGTCTGAGCCTTTTGTCATGTTTGAGTTGGAAGGACACTTCCATTCTTTTGCCTCCACAGCACTTAAGTAGGCATCTAGTCAAATCAAGTCACTCTATTCTGCAAAAGAACCCAGAGCCTGCATTTCCACCCAGTTGCACGAACTCTTTCCTTTTTGACTTCTGATTCGAACTTTTACATTTTTGTTAATTGGCATCTTGTAGGTATCTTTAAAGCATCTCCAGAACTAGCAAAGTGCCCGAGCACACAGTGTTCAACTACTGATGAGACAGTAGTTGAACAGGTCCAAAGAAAAAACCCGCGGTGCGAGGTGATTCCACCAGTCTAATTCCTTAATTAAGTGCCTTGGCTGTAGGAGGCGAGAATGCCTAAGCCCAGGGCTAGGCTCAGGCAGCATCAGACCGTCCTGCCGCGGGCGAGGTTGGGAGGCAAAACGCCCAGAACGCGAGCCCGCCCTTCCAAGCTCCACGGCGGCGGGCGGAGCGCGTGGTGCGGCCTGGGCCTCTGTGCGCGCCGTAGCAGCGGTCCCGGGGAGGCGGGGCTCCAAGATAACCCCGCCCCCTTCCCAGTTACGGCGTGGGGCGGTGAACGGTCTGTCCTAGCGGCTCTTTCCCTCATCATCCCTGGTAGCCCGTGATCATGGGACAGGAGCCGCGCACGCTGCCACCCTCCCCTAACTGGTACTGCGCCCGATGCAGCGATGCTGTGCCCGGGGGCCTTTTCGGGTTCGCGGCGCGGACCTCAATCTTCCTTGTCCGCGTGGGCCCGGGCGCAGGCGCGATCCCTGGGACGCCCTCGTTTCGAGGTAACTCACTACCCCTGTTCCCCGCCTTTCCTGCACTTCTTGTGTTCCCCGGAGGAGCCGATGGGTGTCTTCAGCCATACCTCCGTACAGATGGGGAAACTGAGGCCCAAGCAGGGAGAAAGGTTTGCTCACAATCCCTAAGCTGAGTCCTGTCCTGATCTCCCAATACTGAGCTACACCACGCTGTGGATGAGCGGTCCCACCTCCCGGCGCTCTCACGTGGGACTGCTCGCTTACTGAAAAGTTATCCAGGTCTAGACCCAGGCACTTATAACATTTGTAGCCTCCCTCTCCCACCCAGTGCGGGCAGGCCCCCTAGGAGCCTTCCTGGGGTTAGGAGCTGCTTACAGCTCCAAGCCCTAAGCAAGATCCTGCAAATATTTGATACTTGTTTCTTTTAGATGAATGAGTTGAACCAGATGCTTTCAGGCTCCAAACTAGATTTTGATTATTCCTTGGGATATGGCAGGCCAGATAGTTATTCTAGTCCAAACCACCTCGGCCAGATCTAAGTAAGAATCACATTTCTTCATTTGAGCTGCTCCTCAGCCTGTGAACTAGGCACATCAAGGGGTATCAACAACATTTTACAGTTGAGAAGACAGGCTCAAGGGGATAAAATAACTCAGCTGAAGTCATGTGGCAGAGCCAGCACCAGTACTTGAGGTTTCTGGATGTTTTGGTTACACCAGGGGACAAGTGAGGTCCCACGCATCATCTAACAACAGTGTGGTTCTGCCAGAAATCGAAGGTAGCACTTTAATCTGAAGTCTAATTTTGCTTGAAGTCATAGGGGAGTTGGTGGGACACACCGAAAGGGTCTCTGGCTTCACGTTTTCTCTTCACCCGGGTCAACACAACCTCTGTGCCAGCAGCTCCGATGATGGGACTGTGAAAATCTGGGATGTCGAGACAAAAACAGTGGTGACAGAACATGCACTCCATCAGGTACCGTGGCTTACTGTTATTACATATCTGTGCTGAGAGTTCTTTTGCTTCAAGTATAGTTTCACTAGCTCACCTGTGCAAGATAACTTTTGTAATTGTGTTCATTAATTAGATACGAAGCTCTACATTGTAAGAAACTTTTTAGGAAGGAGATACACATAAACCAAAGGTCAGCGAACTAATTGCACTGCTGCCTGTTTTGTTTTTTTTGAAACTTTTACTATAATACAGCCACAGTCATCCATTTAAGTATTGTTCACACATTAAGTATTGACTATATCCACAGAGTTGAGTTGAGTTGTAACAGACAATGTGGCCCACAGGTCTAAAATATGAAAAAGACTCCGGATATAAACTATAAATGAGTGAATGAAACTTGTTTCTAAACCAGATGATTACTTTGTATACCTGCCTTTTTAGAGAATGTGGGAAAGGAAAAGAGTCACTTAATCTTAGTAAGAACTTTACATTAAACTATTAAAGGAAGAAATTATTTTAAATGACTCTATGTTGGTTTTGTTTTGAAGCATACAATATCAGCATTGCATTGGTCTCCTCGAGTAAAGGACTTAATAATATCTGGAGATGAAAAAGGAGTCGTTTTCTGTTACTGGTTTAACAGAAATGACAGCCAGTACCTCTTCATAGAGCCCAGAACAATTTTCTGTCTTACTTGCTCACCTCATCATGAAGATTTAGTAGCTATTGGGTAAGTACTATACCATCTGTATTGATAACTTATTTTTGCTTCTGATTGTGTTTTGCATTTGCTTTACCTTCCCCCGTCCCTTTATTCCTCAAAGGAAACCATTTACAGGTGTTAACCACTCCCCCTGAGCCCTTGGTATCATTTATTCCTGTGACCTCCAAGTCCTTACCACCTCTCCCAGTCTCAGTTTTTGTTTCCTTGGTTTCCACAATACTATAGTTTTCTCATTCTTCACATTTGATTTCTCCAGTCAATCTCCAAATGTAGGAATTATCTTCTTTTAACTGTTTCTCCCTCTGTACTTGCCTTTGGATGTAACATTTACTACCAGAGAGTCAGATGACTCCGCTCTGTCCCTCTGTTTCTCGCTATCCCTCTAGATTGGGAAGGTGGTCTGGCATTGGGATTTGACTCCTCATTGGTCACCAAGGTTATTTCACACGAGCTGCCTGAGTGGGCCTCCTGCTTTCTCTCACCACTCCATTTCTCTCCCAAACATGTCCATTTCGTCTGGTTTGAAAACTGGATAAACACTAGAGTGTTAGAAGAAAAAGTCTGACTGGAGTGGATTCAAGAGACTGGGGGTGTGGTAGTAAAGATACACATGGAGACCACGCTTTCACACGGTTGTAAATATATGCATTGACATAAAGCCAGAGGAAGTAATGGGGTCAAGGGAGTGGTAAACAGAAGATAACAAGGGCATGTTTTTATACTGATGGAAATGAGACAGAAGGGGGAGATCTTGATGCAGGGACAAATCGTGATAAATATAGGAGCAATGTTGAGAAGTCAAGAAGGGACTGGATCCAGATCACAAGTACAACAGCTGAGACTGAACAGTCTCTGTGAAGTGGGAGCATTGTTGCAGCTGGGATACTAGAGAGGAAGCAGAAAGGGTGGTAGGCAGGGGTCAGAGAAGGTTAAATCAAACTGACCTTAAAAGACAAGCAGGAAATCACAAGAAGAGAAGAGTCTTCCAGGTAGAGGGAACGGCACAGTCAGACGTGGGGTTGAATCAGAATGATTTGTTTTCCAAGGATCTTCAAAACGGTGATTATTCCTTAAAGACTTGATCATATGACTATGAGGTTACATAACTTGGTGGTTTTCAAAGTCCATGTCTTCAAAGATGGATAAATTCTGTGATTTCATTTTTTAAATAAAGCTGTAATGAGAAAAAAAAATTTAATGAGAAAAATAAAAGTGTAATGGTATTTTTCCCTGTAAAATTATCTAGTATGTAGGAAATATAAATAGGTACACCCACTTCGGAGAGTACTTTTGCACTTTTAAGTGAAGCAAAGATATGTGTATCTCATGTACTGGCAGTTCCATTACTGGGCAACAAATCTGAAATTGTCTTAGATGTGTAGAAGAACATTAATAGCAGCATTTTTGTTTGTACTAGCTGAAAAATGGAAGTCCTTCGAAAAGAAAATGAATAAAGAAACTTGAGGTGTATTCATACAATGGAGTACTATACAACAGTATAAATGGCTGACCCGGAACTAGAGTTAGTTACGAGTGAAGAAAGCAAGATGCAGAAAAAAGGACTGGATGATATCATTTATATGAAGTTTAAAATATACAAAATAATTATGTATCTCCTTTAGGAATATATATTGAGAAGGCTAGGAATGATGTAATACAAAATTCACAAATAGCAATTTCCCTCTGGGAATGAGAGGTACAGAGGTTTGGTTAGGGTGGGCTGTATATGCAGAGGAGTTCAACTGTATTGATTTTTTTTTTTCGTGGGCTGGGTAGTCTGAAATATTTCATCACTTTTTTTAAAAAAAACCTAGTCGAATTTCTCAGTTTCTTCTGAATTCAAAAAATGACAGCCTTGGAATATCCAGATGTAGAATTGAGAGCTCTGCAGCGTTTGTGAAGTTTATAGTTAGAAAAGTAGGATCCCTTGTGAGAAGGAGTTTTCTGGGTGTATTAGGATTATTCATCTCTAATTAGAGGAATTGTTAGGCCCCTGTAAGGATGTAGAACTCAAGCACACATGCTCCACTGTTTTTAAGTTTTGTGCCAGGCAACATGTTCAGTATGACTGTTACAAGAATTGATTGTGAAGGAGAGGGTTTTTTAAAAAACCAGGAAGCATGAAATGAACACTTTAGAAAAAGGACAAAATTATTTCTTCTTCCCTTCTCCCCAACCCCCAATGTACTTAACTTTTAGAAGTGCACAATAATTCCCAAGCCAAAATGTTTAGTAGAAAACGAAATGTTTTCTGACTCTTGTTTTTCAGCTACAAGGATGGCATAGTGGTTATAATTGACATCAGTAAGAAAGGAGAAGTTATTCACAGGCTTCGAGGCCACGATGATGAGATCCACTCCATAGCCTGGTGTCCTCTGCCTGGTGAAGACTGTTTATCCATAAATCAAGAGGAAAATTCAGGTAGAGATCATTTAAGGGAGAATTCTGTACTCTTTAGAGCTAAAGGACGCATGGGTGGAATTGTATAATTTGAATTATATTTAAAATTTCAGGTTTTACAGATCAGATCTATGAAAGTGATAGCTAAGTTTTGGGAACCCTTGCAAACTAATTTTTCTTTGATACCTGCCTGTTTCATGCAAATTAAAACAAAATTCCATCTCTATCCTAGAAGAACCTGAAATTCCCAATGGGAAAGTTATAGCACAAAGTCCAGTAACAAAAGGCTGCTACTTAGCCACAGGAAGCAAAGATCAGACCATTCGAATTTGGAGCTGCTCTCGAGGCAGAGGTAAGATTGAGGTTTGATATTTCTTTTGCAATATAACCTATATGGATCTGGTAGAGGCAGAAGGTTTTTTATTCTGTCTTGGACTGAGAGAGTGTCATCTGTCAGAAAACAGTTCTTTACTTTTCTATTCAGAAACCTGTTTCCCCAGCTTTGCCTGGGCTAGAACTCTCTGTGCTTTTAACATCTGTCTTTTGGGTTGGAGATGAGGGTTTCTGATACATTCACAGAAGGGTCACTGTTTGGCATGGAGGAGAAGATGTTTGTCGTGAGACTGGAAATACTGGAACTTGGCTAGGCCTGGATCAGAGGAATGGAAAAGATCGCTCGAGCTGGAGCTTTTAATGCACAAATGCAGAATAAATAATACACACCCAATATAGAAGTTCATGTTTAAATCTGAAAGCTCCGTTTATCTAAATTGCAGACACCCTCAGTCATTCAGCTTTCTGAAGCATCTCTTTGAGCAGAATTTTTACCTTAAGAGAAAGAAACTAGGCAGAGTGGATGTTACCTGTACAGTAAAAATCAAGTCTTTCTCTCTATAGCAGTCTTCTTCCTCTACTTTATTTAAAACCACAAAAGTTTTGTCATCTTTGTCCAAATGCATTGGTGCATGTTAAAGCAAGTTAGGGCTTAGTCATTGGTAGCTAGTAGTATAATTTGGGAAAACAGAATTTTTTTAATGTTTGTGGGTGGCTTTTGGACATACTTTGGCTGATACACCCAAGTGGGAACACCACCAGGCTAAGAATCCCTCCAGAAGGATAACCTCTAACCTTACTGACAATGGTCTTCAGATTTACTGAAGCAGAATCTCTGGGAGTCGGGCTCTGGCATGTGTATTTTTCAAAGTTCCACCAGTGGTTCTGACACACAATAGGGTTTAAGAACAGCTTATTAGTCGTGTGTCAGGGGTAGAGGGACTTAACTTCCCGCAACAGGTTGACTGCCAAGTTTGTCCTCTTTGTTGGATTTCTTGCCAAACAGAAGGAATTCCACCCTCTGTCCTTCCAACTTTAGAGAATCTTGGGTTGTGTTACCATCTGGGTACTCAATTCTAGTTGGAAACTCATTTTCCCAAACTATATTCTTACTGTGTTTAAGTTGCCAAGAGAGCCTATAAAAGCTTGTTTAGCTTAAATTAGCTAGACTAGTATAACCACTATGCATAATAATGTACCATGAGAAAACAAGGTCTAAATTCTAAGTAACCATAACTAACAAACTTTTAAACCACAACTGTACAGTAGTCCCTGCTTGACCGAGGGGGATATGTTCCAAGAGCCCCAGTGGATGCTTGAAAGAGCAGATAGTACCAAACCCTATATACGATACTATGTTTTTTCCTATACATATATACCTATGGTAAAGTTTAATTTATAAATTAGGCACAGTAAGAGATTAACAACAACAATAATAGAACAATTTTTTTATAACAATATACCATAATACAAATTATATGAATGGCTTTGGAGCCATTATTAAGTAAAATCGGGGTCACTTGTACATAAGCACTGGGAAACCATGAGAGTCTATCTGATAATGTAGACGGCTACTAAGTGACTAACGGGCGTTTAACATAAACAGTATGGATACATTCGATAAAGGGATGATTCATGTCCCGGATGGATGGGCAGAGCAGGACAGCGCAAGATTTCATCATAATACTCAGAATAGTGTACAGTTTAAAATGTATGAATTGTCTACTTCTGGAATTTTCCATGTAATATTTTTGGACCGTGGTTGACTGGATAAAGGGGACTACTCTATTGTGAACTGCTAATGACGTCATGCATGTAGTTTTACTATCTTGAGTACCCATGGACTGTCTTTTAATCTGCAGGGGTGATGATTTTGAAATTGCCCTTTCTGAAGAGAAGAGGAGGGGGTATAGATCCAACTGTTAAAGAACGCCTCTGGTTGACACTCCACTGGCCCAAGGATCAGCCAACACAGCTGGTATCTAGCTCTTTTGGGTAAGGTTTTTTTTTTGGTCATGCTCTCTGACATATTTTATTTTCCCCTGTAGCCTCAGAATTAATTCCTAGGCTTCTTTTCCTAGACACGAAAAATGGAGAAAGTAATGGCTGGGGCTTACATTATGATGGGCCATTTGTAATGGAAAAGTGATGGGACAAATACCTGTGCTGTCTAATAAACAGAAAGATGGGATAAGTATAGCCCGGTGGTTAAGAGTGTGGACTCTGAAGTCAGGCAGAACGAAAGTTCAGAATCAGTCCGTGACTTACCTGCTATGTGTTCATGAGCAAGACCCTTCCCTTTTCTGAGCTTTAATTACTTCCCATGTAAAAAAGAGGAGGTTACAGTATTTCCTGTTTCTTAGGATGAATAGAGTCATTCATGAAACAAAATTGATTGAGCACCAGCTTCTAGTTACTTGAGATACGTGAATTTAACAGACAAGGCCTCTGCTTTTAAATGAAGTAATAACAGGTAAAGCAGAAAATCCCACCAAAATGTTGGTCATGGTCCTAACTCCCCCTGCTGCCCCCCCCCCCAAAAGATATATTATGTCTTAAAGCCTTTAGGGCTACACAAATGTGGTGGCATTTTCTAATAAAAGCTGTTAGGAAAATCTGTTCGAAAGGTAGTCCAGCACATTCACCTGCTCCAAAAAAACGAAAGATATAATAAAGTGCCCTTCTGATTCCTCAAGTTACTTGCATCTCTTCCCCATAGGCAGTGACTCCTTGTTTTTTGTGTGAGCTTCCAGTTATTTTGTGCATATTTCAGAATACACAGTTTTTCTCTCCTTAAAAGGACAATGAACAGAAAGTACTTTGCAACGGAGAGCCCATATTCTCTGGCCCAGAATCACTTGTTTTCAGGTTGCCTGTGAAAGAGAACTAATGCCTTTTTCTCCTTCACAGAGGTGAACTGCTGCTGTGGGATCTAACTCAGTCTTGGAGACGGAAATATACTCTCTTTAGTGCTTCATCGGAAGGGCAAAATCATTCAAGAATTGTATTTAATTTATGTCCGTTGCAAACCGAGGATGACAAACAGCTGCTGCTTTCCACATCAATGGACAGAGATGTAAGAATGGCTTGTTTTGCGTTCAGCTTTGAAGAGCAGTGATTTAGGACGTACATGAATTAGAGGGCTTTTTCAAACCAGTTCTCACACCCTACCTTGCTCCCAGTTCCAATTTCAGAGTTCCTGTTACTGATTGGCACTAAATACATTAACAGCAGAGGGGTAGGGGAAAAGTGAGGAACCACCAAGATGGCTTTTTGTTAAAGCAGGTATGATAAAGAAGAGGAGATGTGTCCATGGGAAAACATGCTTTGGCATTAAAATGTCCTTGTCCCTGAAACTAATTAAAAAAATAAATAAATAAATAAAAATTAAAAAAAATAAAAAAATAAAAAAATAAAATGTCCTTGTTTATAGCTTAGGTAGCAAAATCATCTGCTCTTGGTGAAATCTCTCTAAGAGAGAATTGGCTTTATTTAAGTCTATGACCTTACTGTTTTGCAGTTAAGCTAGGCTCATTTGATAGACATTTTCTCCCAAGTCCTTCTGTTAAACAAGTGACGATTGAAAACTTAGCACTCCTCTTCCCCTTGGTGTAAGGTATTTTGCGTTTTGAGATAGCAGCTCTGATTTTTCCACTGACCTGAGGCCATCTTCATTTTTACTTCAGTTTGCTTAAGTCACCAGTGCTCTAAATACAACAGAGTGGAAAGGCCACTGAAGTTGTGAATGGGAGGCCTGGGTTCTGGTTTAGTAATTGTATGATCCAGAATTTACTTGACATCTCTGGGAATAAATGTATTCTAAGATCCCTTGGAGTGCTACAATTTATGACTGATTTTTTTTTTCTTTCTGAGAGATGCTTTTTCTAATTCCTACTAGAGTAGTTAAATTACATTATCCTTACTCACTCTTTGAGTCCATCCTATTTGAAATGTTCTTTTTCCTGTTTCTCTGATCTTTTTTATATTTAGGCCCTAATCCTTCATCTTTTCAGGTAAAATGTTGGGACATGGCCACCCTGGAGTGCTGCTGGACCCTGCCTTCCCTTGGTGGCTTCGCCTATAGTTTGGCCTTCTCTCCTGTGGACACAGGCTGTTTGGCCATAGGCGCTGGGGATGGCATGATCCGCGTGTGGAATACAATCTCCATAAAGAACAGCTATGATGTGAAAAATTTTTGGCAGGGTGTCAAGTCCAAGGTTACAGCGGTAAGAGAGATTTGTTTGCACCTGCTATGAACTTTTTTTCAAATGAGTCGTTCTCTTTTGGAGAATACCTTTTCACTTAAATGAATTCTATAGGGAATCAAAGATTATTCAAGAGTATCTCTGAGTTTGACACAGGAAAACAGAAGGACCCTCTTTAACCAAATCCAGTATCTCTAAATTCAGAATTTAAAATTAAAGCTTCGTTTAAATCACCATGTTTTCTAATAGTAAGAAATTATTATAGAAATCATCCGGATGTGCATTCATGAAAGATACATTAAGTTATAACATAACAACATATTGGAATGATATCAAGCTATTAAAAATGACAATGCAGACCTTTACTTGATGTGGAAAGATGTTAATGATTCATGAAGAATGCAAATTATAAAATACGGAATGCAGATTACAAAAAAATATGTGTAACTTTTTTTTGTTTTTCTCCAAAGTGAGACCTCTGTGTGGCCATTTAGTATAAAAGCAATAAATGTTTGTGCTTTAAAAAGAAAACTAAATAGTACATAATTGTAGAAAGCAAAAAAAGACTTTTTCCTACTGTATCCTGCACTCTATTCCCCCACTTCCGTAATCCAGAGAACCACTGATGATAATTTGTGGTGTATCTTTCCAAATTTTGTTAATTATCAATAGAGTCATATTTTCTAAGTTGTTCTGGAATCTTTTATCCCCACTCAATGGTGTATCATCCACACTTCAATGTTAGAACCTATTTTTGTTTTTTTCAATGGTCTATTTTTGTTTATTCACAAAACATGTCTGGAAGGTACAATGTTGGCATTGGGGTGTTTTAGATGCTGAGAATCCAGGTAACTTTTATGTTGTTTTCAATACTTCTTTCAAATTCTTAATGAGAATATGTTACTTTTAAAATTAGAAGACACCAAGAGCAAGAAAGTTTTCCATGTGAATCTAAGGATTCCCTTACCAATCTGCCCCTTTCCTCGTATTTTCTGTAGCTGTGCTGGCACCCAACCAAGGAAGGCTGCTTGGCTTTTGGAACTGATGACGGGAAAGTGGGATTGTATGACACCTATTCCAGCAAGTAAGAGAAACAGTGACTTGTTTACGCCACTGACCATAACGTCAGTGATGGAGTTAATTTTGAGTTCATGAACCTGGATTTGCATCAGAACTGGCCTGGGAAACAGCTTTTAAGATTCTGGCTCTGAGACTGAGGCTTAGAACTCAGAATTTTATTTTCAAAAAAGTTTTTCAGGTCTTGGTGGTTCAGCCCATCTGACCTATGGGAAGCACTAACATTAGTATCTTCTGGTTATTATACGCTGAATAGTCAGACTAACACTAGAAAAGGTATGTAGTAGAAGGAAGTATGTTGCTGTACACATTGTTGAGCATTTAGTCTAAACGGCTTATTCGGTTTCTTTTAGCCCAAGGAATTTGGGGTTACGGTCTAGAATGATAGCAATAAATATGTCAGAGACGTGGAAGTAAGTCAACAGCTAGTTCAGTCATAGGTTCTGGAATCCTGGGATTCTAAAGTGATACAAAGAACTACTATACACTAAAGGTAATAACCACGCTGCCTTTTACTGACACATCACATATCATTAATCACCACAACCACCTTAAAAATACCGGAGACCAAGGTTTCTTTAAAAAAAAAGAAAAAAGAAGAATCAAAAACTTGAAAATCTACTTACTCTAAAATTTCATCTTAGTTTAAGAATGTGATGTTAATGACAGGGTAAACCTAAAATCACTTCTTGTCTTTTACTTGAGTAGGAGGTAGATCCATTTGCATGATGATAATACGTGCTTAGCAGGAACCTTAGTTCTGAGCCGAACAGTTTGCATCTTCTGTCTTCTGTTTTTCTCTAGGTGGGATAGCCTTTACACTGCTATAGAGCTACAGTAATATTAGAATATTTGACATTTAAGTAAAGTATAGGCAATTCAGGGAGAGATGGGAAAAATGATGTCTAACTGGCAAGAGGAGTGAGGGGGGGAGAGGAGGGCAAAGGTAAAGCGTGTTTGGGGCTTATTCATTTTGTTAGTAGATATCCTTACATGTTATGTTATTTAAGTGCTTGCTTCTTTATACTCAAGCTATTTGGAGAAGGTTACTATTGTTTTTCTCTAGTATCAGCAACTAACTTTACAATAGAGACCTTTTAGAAAACGCTCTGTTTTCCACTGTGCCTTTTTTTTTTAATCTGTTTGTAATTCCCCTTTCCCCAAGACCTCCACAGATTTCCAGCACATATCATAAGAAGACTGTGTACAGTTTAGCCTGGGGGCCACCAGTACCCCCCATGTCACTTGGTAAGTGTCTGAGCCATTCTCTAACAAATGTGAGAGAATTCTTTCTTTCAGTTTAATCCTAGGATATTCAAGTCATAAATATTCTAGTGCAGTGACTGTTTATGCAGGCTGCTATGTCCCCTGGGGTCCATGAGGGCAATCGTGGTGAGTGATAAGTTGGAAACCATTCACCCATAATAAGCCTCCCTAAACTCTAAAACTAAGAATTTCTCAAATGATCTCTTTTTGTCTTTGATTGTAGTCTGGACCCTTTCCCTCTTCTAGCCCCTCCGCCTTGTCTTTCCCTTACTCCTAAAGTGATAGCTCTTTCAGAATATCTTTTAAATGAGTGTGTTTAGCAAAAACCTTTGGTAAACATTTCTTACCCTTCTATACTGAAACATCTTTAAATTTCCATAGTAATTGCATTACATAGAGAGGACGGTATAAATTAAGAACTCCAGCAGCACTGCAATTATAGTTCATTCATTCATTCAACAAATGTTCGTTTATCCTTGGTTTGTGCCAGCCCTAGTTCTAACAGCGGTGAAAGGTAAAACTTGCCTTTACAGAGAACCACCAGAACCAGTTTCCTTCTTAAAAATCAACAAAAGAATTGCTGTAACACTAAAGAAATCACTGCTTTGAGGACAATTCCTTATATTTAGTCAAAGGAAGTCATGCAGCTCTGTATATTTAAATGTTCAAAGAATATAAAATACTTATTTCTGGAGGGAAAGGTAACTTCTCAAAAACTTTGAGAATATGTTTTGATTCCAGCTTTGGCACTCTTACTGTTTTCAATGGCAGAAGAATGTTAAAGACAAATATGTTGCATTATAAATAGTAACGTAGAATTAGCATACCCTTTTTTACTTCTTCCAGCAACTGTGTTCAGATGCAAAGAATGGTGACTTTATTCCAATGTATTAATATAATTCTTTCAAAACAACTGACAGTATGATATGGTCATACTATAGCAACAAATAGTTAAGCTGGTGAAGTGCAAAACATTCATCTTCTTTTTAAATCTGAAAAATGTTATCCTTAATTTATGTAAACTAAACATATTTGCAAAATTTGTCCACATGTGAGAACATACTTTGATCAGTAGATTGATCTAATAAACCAATTGCCATTTGCTTAAAAAAACAAAACAAAAAAACTAATAAGCTTTCTTTTCTTCTCTCACATAGGAGAAGGAGACAGACCTTCCCTCACTTTATACAGCTGTGGAGGGGAAGGGACTGTCTTACAGCATAACCCCTGGAAGCTGAGCGGAGAGGCCTTTGACATCAACAAACTCATCAGGGACACCAATTCCATCAGAGTGAGTACTTGTGGTCTGTAGTCTCCTCTGGATCTCTGGATCTTCTTCATTTCCCATCTTGCATCATAAATGCTGTTATTAGACATATCCGTTGTGCTCAGTCAGATTTCTTAGATGTTCTTTACAAACTCAGTGAATTTGTAAGTTATAACACATATCTTAGAAGTCTTGATCCTTGAGTAAAGCAAGGAACTTAACCAAAAAAGAAAATGTTCTGTCTCAATTGCAATGCTGATTTATTATAAACTTCCAGCTCTTGGATATAAAGCATCGTATTCGGGCCAGCCATTGAGGCCTTGGTTAAAAATAACATTATATGGTGTCCAAGTGCAGCTGCAAGGTATTTTGCTCAAAACAGAAGTGTCATTTAAAAAAAAAAAAAAAAATTTAGTAAAATAATTACAGATTTCCACAAAAGCTGCAAAAAATAATACAAATAATTCCTTGGCCTAGATGCCTACATTTAATCACATTTGCTTTACCCTCCTATCAATATATCTGTATGCTAGAGCTGTCTTCTGAAGTACAACCATAAATGTTGAAATGTCCTTCCTCTTTAGAATGAGCATTTTTTATTATTGCTCATAATTTTTGTCTGGCTAGCATGAAAATAACATTTAGCTATAAATTGAATTATTTTTATTGACTATTGTACTTCATTGTCTTAAATGTTACCTGAACATTAACATTCAGCAATGAATAAAAGAGACAAAATTCCTGTTTCTAATAAGCTTTCAGTTTTTATGGCAGTTGAATGTATAGATCAGAAGCTCCCACAAGGAGTTTGGGCTGGAAATAGAAATTTGGAACCCTTCACATGAATGGTTGCTGAAGAAGCTGTGGGCATGTATAAGGTGGTTTAAAGAGACAAGAAAAGAAGAGGGCCCAGGAGGCAGCCTTGGAGAACACCAATATATAGAGTTAGGGGGGGGGAAAAAGAATCTGGAAATGAAACAGAAGGGATAGGAAGAAAACGAGGGCAGAGTGTATGGTTTTTGCTAAGGAGACCATGACCCTATGTTGTCAAAACCAACAGATATGTTTCATTCTTTATTGTGGGATAAAAATCTTTTTAATGCAGTTCATTGCACAAGGTTAGACATTGTAGACATTTAGTATTTACTGGCCTCTCTTTGTCCCAATTAGGAAATTATAATTAGAATACCTGCTCTTAGTAACTCTTTGGTTAATTATATGTATTATTTACAAGAATGGCTGTTGTATAATTAGAACATTTTCAAACTCTAGGGATTTTTTTTCTCACGCTGTCATTGATTTGTAATGTAACATACGTACAGAGAGAAACCATGTTTTTAGTCAAGATTGGTTTGTTTTGCTTTCTAGTACAAATTGCCTGTACACACAGAGATCAGCTGGAAAGCAGATGGCAAAATCATAGCTCTTGGCAATGAAGATGGGTATGTGTTTGTTTCTTTAAAAAAACAACTTTGTAATTGCACATCTATTTGATCACAAGCTGGCTAATGCCATCTGTAATGTTAGTTGGGGAAGCCTAGTTGTCTTTGATATTCTGATTTATCCTTGGTTATCTGTAAATGATTCAGGAGCTCTCTGCATCTGAGAACTACAAAAGAAGTTGGATGTTTTCATTCCAAAGAAAGTATTTGCCTCCTGTTTTATGTTCAGTAATGCTCATGTCCTGCACTGAACAGCCTAAGTCTCCCTATAATTTTTTAAAGTAAGCCTAGGGAGAAGTCCTCTTTAGTCCTCACCATGCCCTCTTCCAATTCTGATCACAGTAGCATAGTCTACATTCAGCCATTGGTTCACTAATTCTTTTAGCTTCTCCTCAGCACCATCTATTACAAGAGCCCGATGAACACAACTTTCCAGAGATGGGTGTGATTTTTTTTTTTAAAGCTGAATATACTCGTTTGAGAGAGAACCTTTTGTACCTGGTTCTTTATAAGAAAGTAGCCTTTGCAGTGATAGATAGGGTTATCCTAGTCCATTTCACCTTTCCTTGACGGATGGAAGGAAGAAGATTCCTGTTTGCATTGGACTGTAAATTGATGATCCATCTTTCTTGTCTTTGTTTCTTATTCCAGATCAATAGAAATACTTCAGGTTCCCAACTTGAAACTGATCTGTACCATCCAGCAGCATCACAAGCTTGTGAATGCCATTAGCTGGCATCATGAGCATGGCAGCCAGCCAGAGCTGAGCTATCTGATGGCCTCTGGGTCCAACAATGCAGTCATTTATGTGCACAACCTAAAGACTGTCATAGGTAACTTTGGTGCCTTCCACACTGGGGGACTAGCACGTGTTCAGTTACTTTCCATTCCAATCTTTGTCCCTTTTTACTTTCTTTTCGGTATTAAAATAAATGTTATTTTTTCCTGCTTTCAAAAGTAAAGTAATATATTCCTCTTACTAAAAATAAGACAAATATTTCAAACATGACGAAAAATGTTAAGTTAGAAAGTGAAGTTCTTCCTATATCTCATCCCTCAGTAATAACCAGTGTTACTAGTTTGCTGCATGTTTTTTTAGAATGGTTATTGCTAAGTGGCTCTCCAAAAAGGTTGTTCCAGTTTATATCCCCTTCCCACCGTGTTTAAGTGTTTTCCACACACAACATACATCTTACTCCCATGTTGACTGCATCCAGTTCTTACAGTCCTGTGAGTAGGTTCTGTGGTCCTCATTCTCCCCTTGTCTTTTAGAGAGCAACCCTGAATCCCCAGTGACCATCACAGAGCCCTACAGGACCCTCTCAGGGCACACAGCCAAGATCACCAGTCTGGCGTGGAGCCCACATCATGATGGACGGCTGGTCTCTGCTTCCTATGATGGCACAGCTCAGGTACGACGACATCTGATTCTGAGGGTTCTTCACTATGTACTCTAACTCTTTCCTCTTTTCCCCCAGTTGTATACTTACCTTCTACAGAAAGGGATTTTCTAAGCTCTAGAAGGCATTTTAATTTTATTTCACATACCTGGGCCCTTGGCAAGCTAAGATTGGGGTTTTTTATTTAGATGAAAAGGAAAGCAGTACCGTATTTTGCTGTGTATAATGTGTACTTTTTTGCCCAAATTTATGAGGGGAAAATATGGATGCGCATTATACATGGGTGGTATTAATTCCATATCTATATAAATGTTTTTAATTCTTTTATTTATGCTTATGAGTTAAAAGCTTAATTCTAAACTCAATAACGATATCCATATGCAAAATAATACCCTGGAATACGATAATCGGTTTTGTTGAACTTACGACAAATTTATAATGACAAAGAGTTCTTGGCCTTCTATGATGGTAAATATTGTAAATTTGTTACCGCTACATAAAATTTCTTGTACCTGTCTCTCTTGTGTTTGTAATTATTTATTACATAAAATTTCTTGTACCATAATATGTTAAAAATAAATGCTAAAATTCCTTTACAACACACAAAACAAGTACCTAAATATAAACAAATAAAAATTTGAATTAAAAAATTAAAACAAAATATTTTTTCCCCCTGAACGTTTGGGCCAAAAACTTAGGAGCACAGTATACATGGCAAAATACAGTAATAGGAACTAGCTAAATTCTAATACTTTTTAAGATTTCATTCTGACTGTCAGTCTGATGGACTTACAAATTGATGTGAAAAGTACTCATTCCTCTTCAAACACAGAAATGGAGTCTAATAAATCATAAAAACAATTTTTTAAAAGTAGGTAAGTCAGAAATCTCCGAGTTCTGAAAAATAAAGATGAGATGCCAAGCCAGAACTATGAGGTAGGAGTTTCGGGCATCAGAACCAGAACAGACCTTAGGAACTGGGGGACTAACATCTGTGGTGGATGTCTGTCTCAAATGATGAGTTGTAATTAAGCTACCTGCACAAAGCTAAGAGCCAGCAAGGGCTGACTTCTGTGAAACAGGGACTGGTATAATTTGGGAAACAGCAAGGAAATTGATCACTTGCCCAGGTACTTGGGGACAAAAGTCTCACCTGTGAGAAGTTACAACCCCAAGTCCGCACCACACATGCAGAGGTGGGCTGAGTTAGAATTCTCTTCATGGTATCAGAATCCCCAGCAAAAAATTAACCTACGGCCCTGGTTCAGGACAGTGAAACCCACAGGGCACCACTAGTTCCCTCCAAATCAACCCCAGAGGAAACAGCATTCTCTGAAATAGAACTCCTGAGAAAAAAACTTTAAATCACAAGAGGCAATAAGTGCACAACAGTTTAAAAAAAAAAGGTTTAACTTGTACCCCTACACAGTAGAATAACCAGAAAGTGTCTATTCTCTCATGTGCCTTTTGGTTTTAGGTGTGGGATACTCTCCGGGAAGAGCCTCTATGCAATTTCCGAGGACATCGAGGTCGACTCCTTTGTGTGGTGTGGTCCCCTTTGGATCCAGACTGCATCTACTCAGGGGCAGATGACTTCTGTGTGTACAGATGGCTCACTTCCATGCAGGAACATTCTCGGCCTCCTCAGGGTCAGTGCTTGCCTACTTCCCTCTCTTCCTTCCACAGTAACTGAGCTGACCAGAGTCAAGCAAAGAAGACATTCCTGCAGGGTGGCCGCGACCCTGTGGCAAGGGTTTGGAGCCTCCCTAAGGAAGGCGGCTATGAGGGGCCTGAGGACAACACCCAATTAGTAACAAGTATACTGGCCCCCAGATCTTGATTTCCAAATACCATTTTCTGTTAAAAGGGACCAACCAGGCTTCTGGGGAAAATGGCTAATTCTAGGTTGGGACAGGAAAGATACAAGATGAGCCTAGAACATCATACCATAAAGAAAGGAAGTGTTCAAAGAACTGAGCTATATCAAAGGGACAAAAAAGCTTGTTTGAAGGGGCTCCACTAACCAAATCTAGGACAATTTGTACTTGAAAATAATTAACAGGAGAATTCTATTTCTGGCTATGAAAGATTAACAGGTACCAGACTTGCCTACCACCATAAACAGCTAGATAACTAGACAATATGTTAAACAACTAGAAATGTACCCAAAGAAATGAAAGGATATATTCATATAAATACTTGTAAAAGAATGCTCACAGCAGCTTTATCTGGAATTGCCACAAACTGGAAACAACACAAATATCGGTCAGCTGGTAAATAAACTGTGGTATGCAGCAGAATTGTACTCAGCAATAAAAAGAAAGTAACTACTGATAAACACAAAATTTGCTGAGCAAAAGAATACAGCACAAAAGACTACATACTGTAAAATTCTAATATACAATATGAAATATAATTATACATATGAAATTCTAAAACAGGCAAAACTAAACTACAGTGACAGCAAAGCCGTGATTGCCTGGGGGAGGGGGCACATCTTATTACAGAGGCATGAAGGAACATTTCGATAATGGAAATAGTTTCTATTTTTATCTGGTGGTGGGTTATGTGACTACACATCTGTCAAAATTCAGCAAAGTATTAAAAAGTGGGTACATTTTATTGTATTAAATTATACCTCAATAAAGATGACTTTAAAAAGCAAAGGATAAAGACTTAAAAAGTAACAGTAATGGAATAAAACATAAAATAGGAATTCATGAGTCCATAATGATAAAAATAAATGAATGTCTAAATAAGTGGGGAGAAGCAAAAGCTCTTTTTTACGATAGAATGACAAATAATAAGTGTAGAACGAATGATGGAATTTGAAAATTACCATTCAGCAATCATCACAGTCACAATTTTTAGTCAAGAAACATCAATGGATACTAAAACTAATGGATGCAAATACTTAGTAATTACAAAGGGAAAAACAGTTTTTCAGGGAGAAACCTGCAAGATACCCCTTTAATCAAGTGATCAAAGTAAACCAAATAATGAAAAAAACAGAAATTATGTGCTGCCTCACACATTGCACTGAAATGAACACAGCATCACTTCTGTGAATTCCAGCTAAAAATGCATAACCTTAATCTAATCTAGAGAACATCAGGCAGGCCCAGTTGAGGAAATTTGGCAAAACTGTCCTGTAATCTTCAAAAGTTTCAAGTCATGAACTCAAAGGAAAATGGAGCCTGTTCCAGGCTGAAGGAAACTAGAGAGGCAATCAGCAAGTGTAATGTGTGATTCCTTTTGCTATGAGACATTCTTGGTAAAAATGACAGAACTTGAATGAAGTGTGTGGAGTACACATGGTGATGTATCTCTTAATTTCCTCACGTTAATGGTTATGCTGTGATGATGTAGGAGAATGTCCTTGTTTGCAGGATATACACTAAAGTATTCAGGGGTAACTGGGCATGGTATTTATGATTTAATGAAATCCCAAAAGGGCTTGGTTCTGTTTGGTTAACATTTTGATAACGACAAATTCATTATGAAGGGAGGGAAAGGGTAAGAAGCTATCTAAAAAGAGAGGAATGAGGGTTTGGAGATTATCTCCTAGAGTGCTTTTAACCAAGAATGCATATTTTAGTCTACCCTTTTTTTTATTGCTATTCCTATAGGCAAGAAAAGTATTGAATTAGAGAAAAAAAGGCTGTCTCAGCCTAAGCCAAAACTCAAAAAGAAGAAAAAGCCCACCTCGAGAGCTCCCATAAAGCAGGAATTGTATGATGGGAACGAAGAAGACAGTATGAGGGAGAGTGCAGGACCTGTTGAGAATGGCAGCGTGTCCGACCAAGAGGGAGAGGAGGAAGCCCAGGGGCCAGAGTTACCCTGTGGTGTCGCCTCAGCAGGTATGTGCCCGAGTCCTGTGTCACCAACTCTCTAGGACTACATAGGCATGATCAGGACTAAGGCAGGTTCTTACTCAGTGAGAAACTGCTGTCTCTGACTTACCTGGTGGCCCAACTCCTGAACTTACGCGTGGTGGTGTTTTGGGAATGACCTTGGAAACGACAAGGTTTTGTTTTGTTTTTAAGGGTTCTTTAAGCCTCTAAGTATTAAAGAGTATTAAAGAGTATCTAGTGGATGATTGGGATGGAAATAGTGAAGTTCTGTAGAGAAAACTTATCAGCCTGGGCAGGGTAAGCCTGTGGGACAAAGCAAAGCTAGGGAATATGTACATAGAAACTTACATGGGGAAAGTTTTAACAACTTGACATTACCATCCATATACATGGAAAGAAACCACTGTCCCTTACAAATGTGTGACCTAGTAGAATCTACCACCACTCTGGAAACTTGCGAGTTTTCACCCTTCCTACTTAGGTTTGCACCTGGTTTTTTTCTATGGAAATCATTTATGAATGATGATTAGGTTCTTCCAGTCTAAGCTATTGTGGCAGTTCTCAGATTTCTCACAAAACTGTTTTACAAGGTTCCGTCACTAATTTCTAATAACGAAGTCTATTTCTAGTTTGAAGAGAAAAAAAATGTCACTATAAAATTAGCACTTTCGTTCTTTTATATATTTACCTTAAAGCTCTGATGCTTGTTACTTGTTAAAGTGAATGACTTAATAGCAAATGATATAAATAGAAGCAGTGACTCTTGTCTAATTCTAAAACAGTATTTTGATGTGACAGAATTAAAGTGGCCAAAATATGTGGTACAGAGTCATCCCTGTTCCTCTCCATCTCAAGGGGTGTGGCTATTGGACCTATAGTTTAGGTAAAGACAAAAAAGCCTAATGGATTTTTTTTTTTTTTTTTAATTTCTTTTTTAAGTGTGTTTTTCCAGGACCCATCAGCACCAAGTCAAGTAGTTGTTTCAATCTAGTTGTGGAGGGCACAGCTCTCAGTGGCCCATGTGGGGATCGAACCGGCAACCTTGGGGTTATGAGTACTGCGCTCTAACCAACTGAGCTAACTGGCCACCCCTAGTGGATTTCTTTAGGCTCATCAAAATACCTTATCACAAAATGACTGCACAAAATATCCTTTACCCCTGTATATCCACAGCTTGTTTTTTGGGTTTTTAAGTTCATGGTTGTATATGCTCAGGATTGTGACTCCGTATCACATACCCTCAATCTTTACTATTAGTAAGGCTGTTCTTTGTTTAATTAAATATGCAACTAGTACTTTGTCATAGAAACATGTAGAAAGTACTTGTCACCTGAGCAAAGTTTGGGAACTCCTGGAACTATGGTATAAAGTTGTGGAGGTGAGAAGCTTGTAACTTTTCCTTAGATCAATTAGTCAATGTTATAAGTGATAAACTTACGGAAACCTGGAACATAGGTTGTGAGGTAAGAAGAGGAGACAGGGCGGACGAGTGGCTCAGTTGGTTAGAGCATGAACTCTGGGCAACAGGGTTGCCGGTTCAATTCCCAGCAAGGCCAGCAAGGGCCAGCAAGCTTCGCTCTCCACAACTAGAATGAAGACAACAAGCTGCCACTGAGCTCCCGGGCGGCCGGATGGCTCAGTTGGTTGGAGCGCGTCCTCTCAACCACAAGGTTGTCAGTTTGACTCCCGCAAGGGATGGTAGGCTGCACCCCCTGCAACTAAGATTGAACAATGGCAACTAACTGGACTTGGAGCTGAGCTGCGCCCTTCACAACTAGATTGAAGGACAACGACTTAACTTAGAACTGATGGGTCCTGGAGAAGCACACTGTTCCCCAAGTAAATAAATAAATAAAGACGACCCATGCTTCTTTTCCAAAGGATTTTATCTCATGCTTTGAGTAATAGATCAAAATCACATCATTAAAACTGGTATAGTTCTTAATTTTTTAAAAGAACGACATTCTACATTGTTCTTATCCAAACTTTTTTCTTTTTGCCCTATGATGTAGTTTCTAGAGAACCAGTTATCTGCCCTCCGGTCTCCGTAGGCTTTGAACAGCCAAAAGTCACCGTTAATAATAAAGTCATGTTACTGAAAAAGGAGCCACCTAAAGAAAAGCCAGGTCGGTATCTAATAATTAAAACATTATGTTAAAGTATCCTCAATTGTTACATGCAACTGAAAACTCAGAAGTGTGTGTGTGTGTGTGTGTGTTTTAAGTTTTAAATATTTGTATTTTGGTTACATCTCAATTTGGGGTGGTGCTTTTTTAAACATTTTTTAGTACTTGATGAAGTGTTGTTTTGCAGTTGATACTGCTTTACAAGTACTCACAGGGATAGGTGTGTGTATTGTGAACACTGCCCCCAGCTAATTTAATTTGAAAGCTTCTTTGTAAGAGTGGGAACTCTCTATGCCCAGCAGTGTCCCTCCAGTAGGGCACATTCCCACAGTGGGCATTCAGTTTTGTGTTTCTGATTAGCTGTTCTTCAGTCTGTACTTGTATTGCTTTTCAGAAGCCTTACTCAAGAAGCGAAAAGCCCGTTCCATACTTCCACTGATAACGAGCCTGGACCACAGGTCCAAAGAAGAGCTTCATCAGGACTGTCTGGTACTAGCAACTGCGAAACACTCCAAAGGTACAAAACTGTACTTCTTTGGTCCATCCATAATCTTCTGGCAACTGGCACACAAGAAGTGCTTGTTTTTTGTTGAATGCATGAGCAAACAAATGTCCAAAATTGTTTGTATTCTACATTCTTTGCCAGCCTTCCCTCTCCCACACTCTGCTGCCAAGCTCCCCATCCTGACCCACTGTCAACACCTCAGTGCCTCTGAGATGTAATGCTCTGCTTTTATAAATCGAGTTGTTATAGCTGTCTTTGTGCTAGAATTGGTATGATGGCTTAAATACTTCAGCATGAATTAACAGTATCTTCAGGTAGAAAAAAAATTACTTGCTTATTGAAAACACACTATGTCAATTCCTTTCAAAAAAATTAATGGAAGTTTTTGTTTACAGAAGATTTTTTGGTTTTAATCTTTCAGAGCCCTCATATAATGCCCATTATTTTGATACTGGAGCAACTATATATTTTTTTATTTTGAATTTTACATGTTAAAAAGGGATGCACATGATAAAATGAAATTCAAACAGTATAAAAAGAAAGTAAATATCTCTCCCACCTGACACCCACTCTTCCATTTCTGCCCCAAGGCCACACTATTACCAGTTTCTTGTCTCTCTCCAGAGATATTTTATCCACATAGCCCTCTTTTTTGGAACTTTGTAATGACTCCTTATACCTTATACAACTAACCATAGAGTTTTATATTATTTCCCTTGTTGAAAAATTACTCAGTTGACGTTTTTTAAAAAAAGAATGAAAATTGAATTCCTTTTATATAAATCCTAGTGAACATTAAAGGACATTTCATGATAGTTTTGTTTTGCTTTTTACTGCATTTAAGTACCTATTAACATTTTGGGTTGGCTTTTACATTACTTTTTATTCCCTGCCCAAATCTTTCTTTGAGCAAACTATAAACTTAATTGTCTCATTGGATTGGCCAAGGCTAAGCTTACCAGACTGGAAGTATTTTCCTATTTTTGTTGCCTTTGTAACCTGCATGGTCTCTATCAGGGTAAATGAGGACAGGACTCTTTCTCGGTGTCTGAACTTGGTGTTCTGGGCTTAACATTCGGAAGTAATCGGGCAGAAAACTAACCTGTGTAAGCATTTCACCTGATTGTTTCTTTTTGAATTAGCAGAGCTAAATGAGGACGTGTCTGCTGCTCTTGAGGAAAGAATTCACCTGGGGCTTTTCACAGACAGGGCCACCCTGTACAGAATGATCGAGGTTGAAGGTGAGGCAAGTCCAGTCAACACAACCCACTCCATCCTTACGCTTCCCTAAGGCTTTGTATGTATCTCTTTTATGGCTGTTATCCTGTGGCATCTTAATAGTTTTACATGACAACTAACTAGGTTTTGAGCTCCCCAATTTGTGTATTCACACATACCTCTTGCACTATCACAGGACCCTAAACGTACAGTATTCCCTCTGAGTGAGTGGCTGAGTGAAAGTGAGTGAGTGGACAAGTGTCTGAGTGGGCTTCTCGCCCCACTGTGAACACTCTGGGAGGTAATTTGCCCATCAGCGAGTGACTACATATTCTAGGAGTTTGTTCCTCTCTTTCTCCTGCCTTTCTTTTTCTAGAATTCAGTGCAGACAGATGTTTCTGAAACATCTTCCAAACATTATCTCTCCTCCATACAGGAAAAGGTCACTTGGAAAACGGCCACCCTGAGTTATTTCACCAGCTTATGCTTTGGAAAGGAGATCTAAAAGGTGTTCTCCAGTCTGCAGCAGAAAGAGGGGAGCTGACAGACAATCTCGTGGCTATGGCTCCAGTTGGTATGTTGTTTTCAACAAAAGCTCTGTTATCTCCGGGATACATCCACTAAAGATGGACATTGTCTTGAAGGATAATTTGGCCATGTCTGTGAACTAAATTTGAATTGCACATCCTCTCTGACCCAGCCATTCTAATTGTAGGAATTTAACTGTACTCACACATGTAACATGACAAATATACATGGGTTATCATTACGGCAGGATTTATAATAGCAAAAGATCACAACAACCTCTATGTCCATCGATAAGAGGCTGGTTGAATCCTGTACATCTATACAGTAGAAACTCCTGCAGATACCAAAAGAATGAGGCAGCTCTGTGCATTCTGATACGGAAAGGAACGCCACAGTATATAATAAGTGAAAAGAATCAACGTGTAGATGTACAACAGAATATCTGATACTCTGTCATTTATATTTACACGTTTGGTTGTATATTCATAGGCTATTTCCAAAGATTTCAAAAGAAACTAGTAATAATGATTATCTCCAGGGAAAAGAATTTGGACAAATTTAGGTAGGAGGATGCCAGGATAACAAGGAAACCTTTTATGCCATGCCATTTTTTAGCTTTTTATTCAAGTAATACACACACACACACACACACACACGTGTATATATAACATACATATATGTTTTATATATATAATATATAACATATATATGAGATAGATATATAGAAAGATATGAGATGGATAGATAGATATGAGATAGACATGTATATATATGAGAGAGAGAGAGAGATAAGTACACAGGTCATGAGTATACCACGAATGTCACAAACTGAATACCCCTTTGTAACCGGCACCTATATCAAACAACGTCCCTAGCACCGGGAGCTTCTCTCGTGCTGCGTTTCAGTCAGTACCCACTCACTCCAACAAGGGTGACCACTCTCCTGACTTCCATACTGTTTTGTATCTTTTGAATTTTGCATTTATTATATAATCAAAGAAATAATTTGTTTTCAAAATGTGGGTGTGGAGAGGTAGGTGAAGCATAGATCTAAATGGCACTTGAATTAGTATCTAAATTTCCTGCTTAATATTGTGACTAAAAAAGCATTTTCAACACAAATGTACATATGTGGGTACTTTTTTTCCCTTCAGCCTGTTTCTTATGTAACCACCATCTATCTTCCTATCTATCTATCTTCCTCCCTCCCTCCCTCCCTCCCTCCCTCTCTCTCTTTCTCTTTCTTTTTTTTTCTTTTAGCTGGCTACCATGTGTGGCTGTGGGCTGTAGAAGCTTTTGCCAAGCAGCTGTGTTTTCAGGAGCAGTATGTCAAAGCCGCCTCTCACCTGCTCTCTATCCACAAAGTGTATGAAGCCGTGGAGCTGCTCAAGTCACACCATTTCTACAGGTCTGTAGACCCAACCACTGCCAGTAGTCAATCTCCTAACAGCTCTGCTTCCTGATGACTAGTATAAAAGCTTTATTGTAATTAAACCTGTGAAACATACAGAAATAGATGTTCGTATACTGGCTTACCAGGGCACCCACCACCTATACTTAACACGTTAACTTTATCAATATATGCCACTGATCTTTTTTTAAACTTGGTACTTTTGTAAGCTTCTTTACTATTTGTGTTACTTTAACACAAATAGAGAATTCTGCATAAAAACAAATGAACAGCTTAATGAATTATTAACAAAAGAACTCCCTTTTTAAGCCCCATGTATGAAAAGAGACAGAATCTTGCCAGCCACCCCAAAAGCTCGCCATGCGGCCCCATTTTTTCATTTGTTTGCTCTAAGTATCACGTTCCAGATTTATTTGAATTGCCTTTCCCCAGTTCTCTCCTCATCCCTTCTCTAGAAGTAAACAGTCTCCTGAGATTGGTGTGAGTCCTTCCTGTCCTAGTTAATTATTCTCTCCCTACAATACAGTCACGTGCTGTTGAACGACAGCCATATGCATATTCTGTCCAGTTTTTCAGTTTCATGGCAGGAGCGTAAGTCCGGTCCCTGTCACTCCATCGTGGCTAGAAGTTGAGGTCTCAAAATACTTCTTAAATATTACTCTGTCTAGATCACCTTTAATCTAAAACACCATCAACGCTGAAGTTTTACGTCATTTGGAAACTATTAGTTCACTGACTTATACAATCCTCCAAATGTTAACATGTTTGATTATAAAACATTTAAAAAGATCACATTACTTAATATCACCATCAATCTCATCAGAAAAGTCTTTAACTTTTGGGAAGCTGTCAAGCCCACAGTGGTTGGCACAAGTTTTCTAAAATTCTCATTTTCACTTGAGAACTCCAATTTTATCATTGGCAACAATACGGTTGGTTGTTTTCTGTGAAGTAACAGGCTTTTACTTTGTTCATTTTTGAGAAAACATCTGCCAAATACCCACTGCTGAATAACTGTCATTTGTTTGATAGTCATTCTTTCAAGAAATAATGAGGTTCCATGAAAAAAGAGCAGCCAGTTCAGCTTACAGTTTGTTCATACAAGTTTTACCTTGAGTCACCCATTATTCTTTGGAATGCAGCAAAGAATACAAAATCCTGTTCCCATTTTCTCAGAGAATATTAAAAAGGCATGGACTTGTGGTACTAATAAAATTAATCATTTTACTCCTTCATCAAGAACATTTTGTTTTATAAACTACAAGGGCCACTACCTTGATTCTTGCTCAGATGCCACCCACCACTGCTTTTGCACAATCAGTGCGAAAGTCAACACAGTGAGAAAAGGCAAATAACTTCTTAGCATTATTATAAAAATAGTTTCGACCTCATGAACCGCCTGAAAGGGTCTTGAGGCCCTCTGGGAATCCAGAGACCACACTTTAAGAACCGCTGGCCGGGGTGAAGAGTTGAGCACAGCCTGTGGTTTTAACTTCCAGTGTACGCAGGAATACAGTTAAGAAGTTGAGACCACACAAGACGGACAGTTTGTCCTATCTTGCAGCCCCTCCGAGGGCCCCTTACAGAGAAGCCTTTTCAAATTGGCTAAGCATCTGTTCTTGCCTCTAGGGAGGCTATTGCGGTTGCCAAGGCCCGGCTGCGCCCAGAGGACCCGATCCTGAAGGACCTGTACCTCAGCTGGGGAGCCATCCTTGAGAAAGATGGCCATTATGCCGTAGCTGCTAAATGGTAAGCCCAAGGGAGACAGGCGTGCACCCAGAATGTAAGAGCTGTGACGCAGAAGAGCAGGGTGAGAACAAAAGTGATCAGCTTAGAGGGGGAGGTAAAGTGATTAGAAAATAGAAAAGCATGTGTGTATCAGGTCCAGCTTTGTAAGGCTCATGGAGACCTACCTTCTTGGGTACACCTGGAACTAATATTATATTTTATGTCTACTACAGTTGAAAAATAAATTATTACCAAAAAAAAAAAATCTACCTCCTTGGTATGTACATAAGTCACCATAACTATTCAAGAATCTTCAGTAAGAAATTACACCTTTTTCTAAGGATGTCTTATACCATCAAATAAGGAAAATGAGAGAAAATGACTCCTTTACTTGGATTCAGTTCAGCAAATGTTGAGGTAACTTTGTGTCCTCAACCCATGTGGTGCCATTTCCCGTCCCGGCTGCGCTGGCCTCAGCCTTCACAGGGATGGTGGAGGCAGTGACATGCCGGGGACCACAGGAAGGCACACAAGGCAAGGCAAAGCTGACAGATGGGACCCTCTGGGGAGCAGGAGTGCGCTGTTTATGACACTTTGAGTTTTCTTTTGTATTGTAGCTACTTAGGGGCCGGTTCCGCTTATGATGCAGCCAAAGTTTTGGCCAAAAAAGGTGACGCCGCATCACTGAAAACGGCTGCAGAGTTGGCGTCAGTCGTGGGAGAGGATGAGCTATCTGCTTCCCTGGCTCTCAGATGTGCCCAAGAGCTGCTTCTGGCCAGGAACTGGGTGGGAGCCCAGGAAGCCCTGCAGCTCCATGAAAGTCTGAAGGTCAGTCTGTTCTTGCATCTCCTGATATTTAAGACGCAAGGACCCCAAATCCTTTTCTCGTTGAGCTCCAGTGAATAACCCAGTTGCACAAGCTGTATTTTGGCCGGTATCCTTAGATGTGTCCAGCAAGCCCTGGCCGTCCTATCCCACTGAAGTACCATGGCTTGTCAGTTGCCATATGCAGAGTAAGCGACAATGTGGCCTGTCACGTTAATTCCCATTGCTTATCAGTTTGTGTACAACACCCATGAATAGACTTTAGTCAGCTCAGCCCCTGGGCTGGCAGTCCAGTGTTTCTTCATTAATGTCACCAGCACATCAATGAAGGGGGAGGGGAAGGGCCTCTAGCAGAAATCATGGTGCTCTACCTGTAGCACCCCTGTTCAGGTGTATGCCATAAAGAAGTATGACGACCTCAAAATGTTTTCTGGTCTTCCCATCTGGTTAAAAATGAGTAACTTACCACTACCTTTTTTGACACATCAAAATTGAGATTACTTTAAAAGCATCAGCACTCACCTAGTTTGGTCCATTTTAAATGACTTTGCTTTGTCAAATAGTAATGTGAACTTTTTCAGTTCTTCTTTCCATCATAGAGTAACTGGGCCTAAAGATAGTCCCTAGCTGAATATCCGAAGCCCAAGAAAAATGCTAGGTCTACATGAGAAGGTAGCTTTGTGGGAACTACAAAATTGTCTATTAGGTCACCTCTTTTCCCCTCACACATGACTCACATTGGGCAGGCAGCCCACTAAGGGGGTAGATGCAAAGGGGGATACAGTGAGAAACGGGGGGGGGGGGGGGGGGGAGCAATCTAGCTAATCCAGCACTTTCCCTGCATAACAGTTCCTCTCCTTTGTTGTTGGGTTCCAGGGTCAGAGACTGGTGTTTTGCCTTCTGGAGCTACTGTCCAAGCACCTGGAGGAAAGGCAGCTAGCAGAGGGCAAAAGCTCCTCCTCTTCTTACAACGCCTGGTCCACAGACACCGAAGGGCCCCTCGTGGAGAGAATAACTGCAGTGTGGAAGAGCGCCTTCAGCCTGGACACCCCAGAGCAGTGTCAGGCTGCATTCCAGCAGCTGCAAAATATCAAGTACCCATCTGTTACGAATAACACTCCCTCCAAACAGGTACCCCATCTGCATGAGCTTTGATTTTAATCACTCAGCTGTAAGACTTCCTTAATCCACGTCTAGTATAATAAGAAACAAGTCCAATGCCAATTGCATTTCAGAAAAGACCTGGAAAGATCCCTTTAGACTAACTAAATCCCTTCAGACTTCAAAGCCAAAGGCTTTGAAGTTAGATTTAGGTCGGCATTCTCTTTTAAAAGAAAAAATAAAAGTCGAAAAATGTAGAAAAGCAGAGAATAATAATATAAGTAGCTATCAGCCAGAATTAACAAATGTTCACATTTTGTCATTTTTGCTTCATAGAATTATTTTGGGTTTGTTTTGTATTTTCCTCTTTTTCGATAAAAGAAATACAATCCACTTGAAGTCCCTTGTGTTTCCTCCCTCGGTCCCATCCCCCTTCCCTAGCATAGCCCCTATGTCAGACCGTGTTTATTTCTTTATGTCGTGCTTATTTCAGTTACCATTGTAAAATCCATCCATGTTGACGCAAAGTCATCATACCGACTCATTATGACTGCTCTCTCCATCCTGTGAACACACCTCAATTTACCTACTGTTTTTTTTGATAATGAGGGAATATTATTATATTAATAAGGAATAAGACTTCCTCAAGTGGTATAACAGTTTGGCAGTTTCTTATAAAGTTAAACGTTCATGTGCCCAGTGACCCAGCAATCCCACTGCCTGGATTATTTCACTAAAAGAAACGAAATCAGGTGTCCACACTGACTTTTACACAAATGTTGACTGTAGCTTAGTTCACAGTAGCCAAAAATGGGAAACCACCCAAAAGTCCATCAGCTGGTGAATGGATGTGCAAACTGGCAGACACAGACAGTAGAACACTAACTGTGCAGCAATAAAAAGGATCAAATTACTGGTGCACAAATCGTATCAGTGAATCACAAAAGCATTATGATGAGTGAAAAAACCAAGGCACAAAAGACTATATACTCTACAGTTTCATTTATATGAGTTCTAGAAAAGACAAAATTACAGTGGCAAAAACCAGATCAGTGGTTGCCAGGGGATAGGGAGAGAGGAGTGTGACTGGAAAGGGGCCCATGGGAATACTTTATGATGATGAAAATGTTCCATGTCTTGATTTTGGTTGTAGTTATAGCATATATAGCTATAGCGATATTTATCAAAACTCATAAATGGTTCACTTACAATTGATCAATTTTCTTAATTATTCTCCAGGTTTGCCTGCTTGTTTGTTTTTAATTACAGCTTTTAGTTCCAGAAACTTTTTGTTTTAACTAAATGCAAATGTCAAGACATTTTCTTAGCATGAGCAGACTTTTAACACCAGACAGTGTATGTTGCTGTGCAACGAGATACGCAAGTCTCAGATGAGGAAGCAAAAATGGGTGGTGGAAAGAGGACCTTTCTTAAAGGTGGACTGTGTGTACTTCTTTCTAAGTGCAGTTAATAGGAAAATATCTGGTGTCATCCGAGCGCTTTCTGTGGGAGGATGTTTAACTGAGACTCTGGCTTCTCCCTCCAGCTCTTGCTTCACATTTGCCATGACCTGACCTTGGCAGTGCTGAGCCAGCAGGTGGCCTCCTGGGACAAGAGTGTGGAAGCACTGCTTCGGGCTGTGGTCCGGAGCTATGACTCGGGGAACTTCACCATCATGCAGGAAGTGTACTCAGCCTTTCTTCCTGACGGTAAATGACCCGCACCACTGATGGTGTGGCACCAGGGGCACAGGTTATTGAAAGACAGATTGGCCAGTTGTGTCATTTAGTAGAAAGTTTCAATTTTCCTACCCAAGCTCCTGAGAGGTAGCTAGGATGACTCAGCTGTTTTCATGGCCCTACCTACCTTACTGCCTCCTACTTCCTTTCCTACACACAGTTTAAGGGAGCGAGAAATAGCATTGTACTCACAGGTTAGTAAGAATGGAGAAGCATAGCAAATACATTCCTTGAGCTGCAGAATTAGTCACTGAACTAAATCACTGATTTTTCAGATACAGTAGGATCCCCAGAGCCTTCAGCAGGACACGTTGAATACTTTTTCTATCATGCTTTGAACGACGTGTAGCCTATAGCAACAAGAACATTGTCCTAAGCCAGGAAATGTTTAGTTGTTAGTTGGCTTTCGGTGGAAGGCATGTGGTCCCATGGGTCACTGCTGTCCTTGTTTCTGGAATCTTGCCTCTTAAGTGACAGCAGACAACACACAGGCAGGAAGACAAACTTCTGGCAGATACAGAAATGTACAACCCTAAATCCTTTTCTTCTTCTCCTAGGCTGTGACCACCTGAGAGACAAACTGGGTGACCTTCAGTCCCCTGCCACACCAGCGTTCAAAAGTTTGGAGGCCTTTTTCATTTATGGACGTCTGTATGAATTCTGGTGGGCTCTCTCCAGGCCTTGCCCTGAATCCAGTGTCTGGGGAAGGACTGCTCACACAGGGACCTCAGCTGAGCAAAGCCAGCAGTTGGACGATGCCAGCCCTGAAGAAAGGGACCCCCAATCTTCTCAGCCAGAGTCAAGCAGGCCTCCAGAACCAGACAGGAGACTCACAGAAGGAAGTGAGCAAATGCTGAACGCTTGTAAGGAGCTCTTTTCAGAAAAGCACGCCTGTCTCCAAAACTCACAGCGAACCGTTGCTGAAGTTCAGGAGACCTTGGCAGAAATGATCCGCCAACACCAGAAGAGTCAACTTTGTAAATCCACAGTGAATGGTCCTGATAAGGATGACCCAGAACAGGAAGCAGGACAGTCCGGCTCTAGTTCTCAGAGCCCATGGTAAGTACGGAGTCAGTACAAGATGGAATTTTAAATACCTTGCTGGAGTCTCATATAATCAGATAAAAATCAGTGCGTGATGAGATTTATCAGGACACCTGGAAGCCGTATAATGTAGTAATCAGTGCATGGGCGTTGGAGTCAAGTGCGGGTCCCAATCCTGGCCCTGCCGAGTGACCTCAGGCAAGATTCTTCATGTGCTGTGCTCGGACTCCCTCATTTGTAAGTGGGAGTGCCCACTCCTACCTTGCTTGTGTTTAGAAATGAAGTCACAAATATTGTTAATAACAAAGGTATAGTAAAGTCCTACCTTTGTGTAATAGATTCTCCCAAAAAATCAATCAATGTAAAATCACATCATTAATGAAAACCATTGTTTTTCAGTTGTTCTGTACTATCACAAAAGATACACAGATGGTAGTATACAAAACTGCACAGTGAACTGAGAAAATCCCAAAGGATCAGAATACTGTAGCATCCCAATCACTTCCACAGAAAACAGGGGCCAGGTGGGTGACGGGAGCCCATCACCCGTCACTCCAGAGCTCTCATTGTTATGAGGCGCTTTGCTATGGGCATTTGTAGTGATTAACAATTACTGATTGGTTAGTATGTGAGTGTCTTTTACCCTGGTTATGCCCTGAGCACAGGGCCTAAAACACAATAATCAGAACAGTTAATCAACTTATAGCTATTATTATTAACTGTAGAAAAATAAAAATAAAAGCTTTTGAGCCCTTATATTTATTGCTCTAAAAAAACTCTCATTGAAATCGTCAGTGAGAGTTTTGAGTCACTTCTCCATGAAGAGGCTTTAGGTTTGGTTTTAATAACAAGGAAAACACTGGAAAGTTCTCTAATCCAGCAGGTCTTAACCTTTGGATCATAGGACCCCTATGAGAAGCTTAACACACTCTTCCCAGAAAAATGTGCATCCACACACCCCAGTTACGAGCCCCGCTCTCCCTAACCATTCCCCAGGTGAACCCACACCCTCTGCACTTGGCTGCAGGGTGAATCCCTAACGGCCCCAAATTTTCATTGGAGCTATGTGTCTACAAAGTGGGGATTTGTAAAATGGGAAATAATACTGCATTTTGAAAACTTTGCATCACATCGCATTAAACTGCCTTCTCTTAACCTTTGTATTGAAAGATGGGAGATAAAAATCCAGGTGACAGAGGAATTTTATTTACAAATGATAGTTAGAAGTTACCCAGGGCAAGACATATGACTTATACTTTTTAAAATTATTATTACTAGTAAAGAAGAGAAAAACGAGCCAGTTTCTCTGCCTGAATTAACCAAACGGCTTACGGAAGCGAATGAGAGAATAGCTAACTTTCCTGAGAATGTTAAGGTAAGATTTATAGCAGTTCATTTGGTAAAACATTCCTTTTTGTATTGTCAGTTGACTACCAAATTCTTGAAGGTCATCTACTTTTCTGTTCAGTTTCTGAAATCTCTACGCATTTGTATGTGCTTAAAAAATCAGGATCCAGTTACCTTTGCTTAGCTAAAGTGTTTTGTGAGTACAGTTATTGACTGCACAAGCAATTTTCTACCTCAGTCTTTAGAGAAATCGAATAAATTTTGTAATTGGGAGGTTAAGTAAAAATTAAAGTTGGTGCCATGTATTTGATAGCTTACAGACGGATAGGTGCATTTGGATGTGGCTTTAGTAGTAATAGCAGCACATTTTAAGTTCATTGGAGTAGAGCTCCCGAAAAAGATTGATTTCGTTTGAGAAGGAGATCCCAGTAGCCATCCCCGTTTTGAGGACTATCTTTCCTTAGAGTAACTTATGAACAGCAAGACACTGCCTCGTGAGAGAAATGGCCCAACTGGTAACTTCTGTGCGATGTTTGGGGCTCTTTTGCAAATGCTTCCTTGTTCATTCTCATGTCATCTTTCAGACCTGGCCATTCCCAGATGTGCTGGAGTGCTGCCTCGTCCTGCTTCACATCGGGTCCCGGTGGCCTACCCGCGTGACCCAGGAAATGCAGCAACAGGCGAAAGAGCTCCTTCAGAAATACGGCAACACTCAAGTTTACACAAGATACTGCCAGACCTTCTGTATGTGAACTTTCAAGGACCTTTAAAAAACTGTGTCAAATTCAAAACATTTAAAACCTTTCACCTCTGCCAGACATTAGCTCTGGTCCCTAGATGTTTTTGCAGGGATCCAAATACAAAATGTGGGTCAAGTCTGAATGAACTCTACCCTTAGACACAGTAGAATCTGACTTTGGATGCAATTTTAGACTCCTACTGAAGGATCATCAAAAGCCAGCGGTAGTTATTAGAACTAACACCTGCAAGAGTGATTGTTGGTCATCTCTAGAGCCTTACAAAAGTTTCATCCAAAGAGGAGAAACTTTTATCATCACCCAAAGGGTTATGTTCTTAAACAAGCTACCTTTATAAATGCTTCGCCTAATCGTAAACATGTCATTCTTGTTCAAGATAGAATTGTTGCATTTAATGACTATTGGTACATTTTTTAAGTTGTTTTTGTTAACTTGGGCTCTCCCCTTGTACTCTATTACTACAACGTCTACTGAATGTGAACTAGGCCTTACCCATCATGTTGACTCTTTACCCTACGTCTGAACTTTATTTTAGGTCAAAATATTGGTTTTGTTGTTTCTTGTAATTGTTTATTTGAACAAATCACTTATAAAGCTTTGGAAGAACAAATAACCAACTCAAATGTGTCTTAGCCCTTCAGTTTTATAAGAAATGATTTGTGGCGATCAAATAGCTCAGGAAGAAATTACTGTTTTGGTGGTTCTTAATCTTTTTTGGATCACAGGACCCTTTCAGAATTATTAGGTTGGTGTGCAAGTAATTGTGGTGTTTGCAATTATTTTTAACTTTTTAAACCACAATTACTTTTGCATCAACCCTAATAGATTGAAGCCACAGGTGGTCTTTGAGCATAAATGCAATTTCCTAATTTTGCAGATACAAATTTTTGGATCTGGCCTCCACCTTTGTGATCATTGCAAAATGGGACCCTACATACTATTGAACTATAAATCTTTGTTCTTTTTTTTCTTTTGTCTTTTTTTGACTAATGAGCATTCTCTTGAGGTCCTTCTCTTTGGTTATTTAAATAGTTGGACAGTTTCCATAATATCTGAGTTGCTAGGACATAAAAATTAGACAGACTGGTGATGGGATTGAGAGGGAGCACTCTTTCCCAATAATTGAAAGATTTTCTTTTGGGATTCACTGTGACTACTTTTCTACTTGAGTGTCCAGTTTATTTTTCAGGGTTTTTTTGGGGGGATTGCTGTTGGCAGCAATGATGAAATTCATTAACAGGAACTCTCTAAGAAAAAAGTTTAAGAAGCAGTTTTCAAAGATATGACTTAACTGGGGTCTTTTTTCTCTCTCTTTTTTTTAGACCTAGCTTTAGAATTTAAAAATGCCAAACACAAAAAAGGAAATACTGATCCTCCTAGTTCTCTGCACAGTTGGGTGAACTCTAAGAAGATGCATTGTTACTAGGGGTTGGAGAATCTTCTTGGTTGCAAAGATATAAATAAGCATGACTAAGTGGAGAATTAGATACCAATTCCACAATCTGCTAAAATGAACCAATGCTTCACTTGCAGAGATGGAACAATATTTACTCCCTTCCACTTGAGTAAACAGCAATATGTATTATTACATTAGAAATTATAAACTCCTTCGTGATTTACCAAAAACCATCACCTATGGGTGGAGGAATCCTGTACACTCTTTCATTACTGTTTTGTAAGAACAAGAATTATTACTTGACAACTAAGCAATAACTACCCAATAGCAGAAGATAACAGAAATGACAACTCCATTTCCTTTCAACTCCTCTTTCCAATATTATGTATTCAACCTATTCTGATTGGAATAAATGGTTTTCATTTCTATCTCCCTAATTATTAGAACCACAAAGAGCCAAATCGCTGAGAAATTGACTCAAGCTTTCCGAATGGATAAGATATACCGCTAAGCAACTAAAGAATTAGTTTTGGTCCTTTACTCCATCCAAAGTAACTTTATCTCTAATAGGTAACTGGATCACTAATACAAATCACCATCTCTTTACCCAAATGACTGTACTCACCTCTCAATACGTATCTCTAAATCTTTCCAGTCTTCATTTTTCATATACCAATGACTAATCTAAATTGCACATCAAATCTTGTCAAAACCCTGTTTAAAAAAAATCTTTGAGGGGCCAGCTGGGTGGCTCAGGCGGTTGGAGCTCCGTGCTCCTAGCTCCGAGGGCTGCCGGTTCGATTCCCACATGGGCCAGTGGGCTCTCAACCACAAGGCTGCTGGTTAAACTCCTCGAGTCCGGCAAGGGATAGTGGGCTCCACCCCCTGCAACTAAGATTGAACACGGCACCTTGAGCTGAGCTGCCGCTGAGCTCCCAGATGGCTCAGTTGGTTGGAGCGTGTCCTCTCAACCACAAGGTTGTCGGTTCGACTCCCGCAAGGGATGGTGGGCAGAGCCCCCTGTGACTAGCAACGGCAACTGGACCTGGAGCTGAGCTGCGCCCTCCACAACTAAGACTGAAAGGACAACAACTTGAAGCTGAACGGCACCCTCCACAACTAAGATTGAAAGGACAACAATTTGACCATTGTTCCCCAATAAAGTCCTGTTCCCCTTCCCCAATAAAATCTTAAAAAAAAAAAAAAAAAAAAAGCTGGTTTCCTAGTAGGACCCAACAATCAGCGACAGGCATGAAGTGAAGAGACGGTTCCATTTACACAGCTGCTTATTCAGAGACATTCTGTATGCAAGCCAACTTGTGGAAAATGGAGACAAAGAGTTTGCCGATAGACAAGATGCCTGCATGGTACCAATGGCAAACAACCATTTCTAGAGCCAGAAATTCACAGCTATGAAAGACCAAACCTTCATGCCGGTGGTTAAAAAGAAATCTTTATTATACAAAATTAAAAACATAAATATATTTACAAGCATCTTAAATACCAGCTTATAATACTTGACATTTTTTAATCATTTCAAATTGAGTTTTTCCATAAGCTTTTAAAATGCAAGACTATCCATCCACTTTAATGAGTTACCAGTTTTCATTTTCACCATTCCAAAGGAGTTTTGCTTTTCAAAATTACCCACACTGTAGTTATTAATTAAAAAAAAAAAAAAAGAAAGAAAGAAAGAAAATACAGTGTACTTTTTAAATGACTAGTTTGAAGGAAAAAAAAAAAATCAGTCCTGAGCTTCCTATCCCAGTTGTGGGATATTACTCCAAGAGAACTCTATAAACCAAATTTCTTACTACCATTTATATGAACCACTAAAACTTTTTAAAGACTCACATTCCTGGTACTCACATTAATCCATCTCCCAAACTCCTCCTCACGTTTCCAGAGAGGAAAAGCAGGAATAACAGAAGAGAGGTGGGAGAATACAGACGACCATCTGAAATCACAACAGACTTAGGACCCAAAAATCTGATATTACTAATTTCCTTCAGGACCAAATCCAGAGCATTATATGAAACCAGAAAGTGATTTCAAATGATGCACATGTGACAGCAAACAGTGGTACAATGGAACACAGACTTAAGTACATTCGAGTGGTTAACTTAATACCCACTCTGGAGGTTCCTCATGAATAAATGGTAGACAGATTCTGCATAATTTTGTTTTTAAGAATAGTTTTCATTATCTGGTCTACAAATGTCAGCGCTGAGTACATAATTCATTTCCACATAATAGTACATAAAAAAAGACTAGCAAAGTGTGAGGAAAGCAAATATCCTTGAGAAGGGTTCACTCCCTCTGCAACAAAAAAAAAAAATTAAAAAAAAAAAAAAAGGGAAAAGACTCAACACCGATAACCCACACTTAACAAGAACACCATTTTGTTCCACTTTCCCTGGAAGCCCTCAGCTCAGCTGAGAAGCACCGCAATCAGCAAGTCTTCATCCTCAGAGATTAGCAACAAATTTAAAAGAAAAAGAATGACAACAGGTAAGAGTTATATATATTTTACTAGTTTGTTTCTCACTTGCCCTTGATATTTAAAAAGGTGTCAAATGAGCCATGGATGCTGGTGGCAGGAGGCAACTGGAGAGGAGAGGCCTGGGGACGAGGAATAGGGTAGACGTGTTTACAGGTTCAGAGCAAACTCCCCTCTTCCAGATCTAAAATAAAGACATCTTTTGTCTTCAGTAAAACAAAAGTCTTTCTGCTCAATGCAGATGGTGGGTACAGTTTGCTCAAAAGAAGCATTTTCCCTCGGGGAGGAAGGCAGGCAGTGCCGCCCCGCTCGGGCCCCGTGCAGCCCCACTGTCACTGCTGCATGTTGTTGATGATGGCCAGGATGCTCATCTTCTCCTGGGCAGAGTCCACATCCTCATTCTGCTTCTGGGCCACTCCTGTGCCCAGGCCATACAGCCGCCCACAGTACTTGGCATCATCAATACTGTCCTCAAAAAACAACTGCAGAACAGGACAGAGAACCCATGGTGAGAATGACGCCAAGAGTCACGCCAAGAATCATGCCACGTCTCCACACTACCACATCAGCACCTCCCAGCTCTCTTAGAGCCCTGAAAATCTAGCCAACCAGAAGCTAATTCCAGAAAGAAAGGCTCCAAACCTTTTCGTGCTCCTTTCTGAACAGATGTCTACTTTCCAGGGGTTCTTTTACTGCCAGGACCCCTGTGCTGCTGACACCACTGCTGCGGCTGCTTCTGCCATTTGGCACAAATGCCCCATCTCCTCCTCCCTTCTCTTTAATGGGCAGTGCAATGATTAGGAGCTTGGGCTCCACATTCAGCCTGACTCACTGTGTGACCTCCGGAAAGTCACTTCAACTCTCCTGAAGTCATTGTTCTCTATCTATAAAATGGAGTGATATAATAATAGGTTGTCAAGAGTGAGATCATGGACATTAAGTACTTATAGGAGGGTGTTATCACCTCAACCTTGGCACTGTTGAGCAGGATAATTCTTTGATGGGGGGGCCGGCACTGTGCAGTGCATTGTAGTAGTGTAGGAGGTTTAGCAGCATCCCTGGCCAGTAGCACATTCCCCCCACAAGCCCTCACCCCCCAGGTTGTGACAACCAAAAGTATCTGCAGACATTGCCAAAGGCACCTTGGAGGGCAAAACCAGGGAGCATGATGCCGCCAGCTTTGTTCTTCTTTCTCCAGATTGCTTTGGCTATTTGGAGTCTTTTGTGGTTCCATCCAAATTTTACGATTGTTTGTTCTATTTCTGCGAAAAGTGCCATTGAAATTTTATAGTGATTGCACTGAATCTGTAGATCTCTTTGGGTAGTATGGACATTTCAACAATATTAATTCTTTCAACCCATGAGCACAAAATATCTTGACATTTATTTGTGTCATCTTCAATTTCTTTCATCAATGTCTGACAGTTTTCAATGCACAGGTCTTTCACATCTTTGTATCCTGCAACTTTACTGAATTTGTTTATTAGTCCTAACAGGTTTTTGGTGGAGTCTTTAGGGTTTTCCATATATATTACATCATCTGCACATAGTGACAGTTTGACTTCCTCCTTTTTGATTTGGATGCCTTTTATTTCTATTTTCTTTTTATTGCTCTGGCTAGGATTTCCAATACCATGTTGAATAAAAATGGCGAGAGTGGCCATCCTTGTCTTGTTCCTGATCTCAGACGAAAAGCTTTCAGCTTTTCACTGTAGAGTATGTTTGCTGTGGGATATGTGATAATTAACAGAACTTAGCATAAAATAAGTGGGTGGTCTAAAAAATGTGTTCGCATTACAGAAATCAGAAGAAAAGCAAGTAATTACAAGGATTAGAGCTGTCAGGGACACCAAATACACGTCTAGACTTGGGCACGCTGAGTGGCCTCCATTTCAGAATGCTTCTTTGCTTCCCAAACTACATTTAATATATTGAACATCATAAAAAACAAACCACACACACACACACACACACACACACAACTGCTTTCAAAGCAGTCATCAACTTCCACAAACAGAAACTATAAATTTCCAACAAACCTCAGTCATCCCATCAGACTTACCTCTTTCATCCTGAAGAATGCCATTCCCGTCAGCAGTGAGTCTGAGCCTGCCTGGTGCTGCCTTCCAATTCTCTGCAAATCCAACTGATCAGCAACTTCCTGAAGACCTCCCTGGAAGTGTAAGGGAAGCAAAGAGTAGTATTATAGACCCAACATTCTTCTACTAGTCAACTACGTCCATTCTTGAGTTTACTTCATTTGGTGAGAAGTGGGAACAGGCCATTTACTTAAGAAGCCTTACCCCAGCCCTCCAACTGATACATTGTGTTTTATTCCACTTTTCACTCCTTTCTTTTCTATATTATTAACTTTGTCAAATCTCTGCCTCTTAAAAGTCCTAATCGCTGTAAAACAAGGTTGAGGAAATAGTAAATAAATGCCAATCCAATTCAAGACAACAAACCTCTTATCACCAATTTATTAGGGCAGTGAGCTCTTAAATTGTCGAGAGTTAAGAACCCCTTTGAGAGTCTGGTACACAATAAGCCCCACTCCTAACAAATTGCACATATGCCTCACGTTACCAACTGTTCCACTAGGTTCGTGGGTCTGAAGCGAAGAACACCTGCCTCAGGATGAGAGAAGCAGAGGGCTTCCTCCACGCTCAGGTTAAAGACAGTTACGCACGAGTCCCTGTGCTAATCTCTTCTATACACAGCCCGCCAAGCACACTGCGGGCACCTAGCAGGCTCTCCAGAACATACGCTGGACAAACACCAGCAGAGCAAATTGACAAGTCTGCCTGTATGGCTTTTTTTGTTGTTAGCAGTATTAAGAAAAACATTGTGTACCTTGAGATTTTTGCAACTCTTCATCAGGTATTTCACATCATAAATGGATGGGAAGAAAAGGTTCAGAATATGAAAGAATTCATGTTCCTCTTCTGGCAAACGAGAATCCGTAAGTAACTTGACCATGTAGCCAAAATCATAGCCACTACAAGGAGAGAAGGAGGCACTGGGGTGAAGCAGCAGCAGTTATCAGGCCCCAGCATTCAACTGCTTTATTTCTCAACATCTTATGTTCCTCCCTCGGGTTAGGGATTTTCAGTCTTCCAAAGTAGTTTATCCTACTGTAATCTGAACTTTCCATTAAAAAACAACAGAACAGACTAAAAGGTACTGAAAAGGTAAAACAACATCTCCTAAGGGCAATCTCGCTTTTGGGTACATAGGAAACTCCAGGCCAATCACGTAAAAGACAAGAAAAAGACAACCAAGTGCGTCAACTCTCCCCACCCTCCATCTTTCCACCTGGCATTTCCTCCTGACAGCCACATGATAGAGCCTAATACTATGTGAGACAAACTAGTACAAACTCCAAAGTGTTTTGTTTTGTTTTGTTTTAACTTTTTCATTTATTTAAGTGTGTTTTTCCAGGACCCATCAGCTCCAAGTCAAGTAATTGTCTCAATCTAATTGTGGAGGGCGCAGCTTACGGTGGCCCAAGCGGGGATCGACCTGGCAACGTTGCTGTTCAGAGCCCCGCGCTCTAACCAACTAAGCTAACCGGCTGTCCCAAAGTATTTTTTTAAAAACTAAAAGATGAGTAACAGTTTCAACTCCATAACTGTTAGTGACCAACAGAACAGACAATAGGACTGCAAAAATAACGTAAGAATTCAATTTCCCGCTCCCAAATCGAGAGATACACACATTCTCTGGGACTGACCTGTGAAATGAAAGCCATTTGACGTTGTCACAGAGAACCACCCCTGATGTCATAAGCAGCTCCGCAAAGTGCAATGTGTCAATCCCTTCCTCTTCATGCTTCTGAAACTGCAGTCCTGAGTTAGCAAGGAGATCTATGGAATCCTGAGAGTACATGTCCTCGCTAAAAAAGAAGGTATTCGCTTCTTAACTGATGGATACTGTACAGAAGTAGTAGGCAATAATATATTACTATCACCTTATCATTATAGAACTTTTCTCGAAATGCTTTCATAATTTAAGAATAGACCAATTAATTCTTTCCAGTATTCCAGCAAGCATGCAAAGCAGATGACTTTATCTCTATACTATATAGAAAAGTGGGATTTCCCCCCATAAAATAAATTTCCTGATTATAAAAGATCCACATTTTCTCACTGTTTAACGAAAAACAGAATCAACCAATACAAAAATGTTTCAGATAGCAGAAAATGAAAAAAAACTTCACGTTCTTATTATAATGCTAACCCACAGAAATAACTGTTAACACCTGGTTAATATAAGCTTGCAGACTATTTTCTCTGCCTAAACATACACACCTCCATCCCTACAACTACATACCATAGACCATCTTTCCAGATCAATACTCATAGATATACCACAGTCTTTGTATCTCTGGCATAATATTCCACTGTAAAGATATACTCATTAACTTAAACACAGGAATATTTAGAATACTACATAAGTTATAACATAAATAAGTTATTTAGGGAAATAAATAACTCATTTTCCACTAAATTTCACTATTTTCCTTTCAATTGTTTTTCACATAAATTTAGGATAAACAACTGGAAAGAAAACCACCATAATCTTAATTTTTTCCACTAAATTAGAACCAGTGTTGAATCACTGTCTTTTCATGGGCTTATTAGCCATTTGTGTATCTCCTTTGGAGAAATGTCTATTCAGATATTTTGCCCATTTTTAATTGGATTACTTGTCTTTTTAATGTTGATTTATAAGAGTTCTTTATGAGTAGCTTTACTTTCTGAGATTCCTTAGTCCATGCTCTGCTTGACGCTCCTTCCAACGCTTCCTTACCTACGTTCCATGGAAACCAAACTTAAAATGAATAAAATCAGTTAGAAATGACAGTCTGCACAAATGTAGCAGATACAAGAATAACACTGAGAAGTGTCTCTGACACTTACGTAAGGTTGAATTTGAAGTTGAACTGCCAAGTGTTGATTCCAGAAGGATATTCTCCCTTCTCATTCGTGAATGTAAGGCCAAGCTGGATAATTTTTAAAAGGTCAACATTGCACCGTAAAAGCTGATACTGGTAATCTATGGAACTACGAAATTCACCAATTGGTCGTACCACAACACCTGGAAATTCTGTGTCCTGGAAAAGGAAAAAAATCTCTCATCATAAAGTTTCACAAACCAGTGGATGCTGAATTGATCATTCATAAAACAAAATTTCTACCTCAATTTATAAAAGTTATGTGACAAGCCCCAAGCTTGAGCACAAAAATCTATCTTAAAATACTGATCTTGTTGACATCTACAGCTCTAAAATCATGAAGCTCTGCACAACACCTGAGAGATTCTATGCAGGATGTGAATAGAAGTGGGTAACGATAGGTAGATATACAGTCAATTAAGAACATTCTAGGGCAGCCAGATGGCTCAGTTGGTTACAGCGCAAGCTCTCAACAACAAGGTTGCTGGTTCAATTCCCTCATGGTATGGTGGACTGTGCCCCCTGCAACTAAAGGTTGAAAACGGCAACTGGACTTAGGGCTGAGCTGCGCCTTCCACAAGTAGATTGGGGGACAACGACTTGGAGCTGATGGGCCCTGGAAGGGCGCACTGTTCCCCAATATTCCCCGATAAAATTAAAAAAAAAAAATTCTAGGTTGAGAACAATATATAAATAAAAATATAAAAATAGGGAAGTGAAACAGCCATTCAGAAAAAAACAACAAACAGCCATATTTAGCTTGAGTAAAGAACAAGATCATAGGGAGTACTAAATGCCAGGCCAAAGAAAGAATTCTATAATCTCTACAGCAAGAGTCACAAACTCCAGGCAGCTCATGTAAAGGAGTAAAGCAGACTGGGTATTAAAATGATTATGAGTAACGGGGACAGGAGCAAACTGGAGTACATGGCCCCTCTAAAAGAGGCGCCTATATCACCATGATACACAACTCCCTCTCTAGCCACTCAGTCAGGCAGGAATGTGGACCCTCTAATTGCCAGATTGCCCCAATTTTTCCAGAGATGGCAAAAATCTGTAATTTAAGTGAGTTCTTGATTTTTAAACGTTGGCAACAAATTCCCCCCCTTTCTTCCACCTCCCCACCCCACTACGGTTCAAGCCGTTGTTTCTCAGTCTAGTTGTGTAGGACACAGCTCCCCGGCCCATGCGGGTATTATGAGCCTTGCTCTCCCCCACGCTGAGGCAGTTGGTCGCTGGTAGTGGGTTGGCCACTCACAGCAGCTCACAGCAGCTCTCGCCGGCTGCCAGCCACTCACACCGGCCACCGAGCGCTCATGGCAGCCCACCTCCAGGAAAAGCTATTGTTCGCAATCTTAGCTGTAGAGGGAGCAGCTCACTGGCCCATGTGGGAATCAAACCTGCCACCTCTGCAGAGCACGGCGCTCCAACCACCTGAGCCACCAGGCTGGCCCCTGGCAACAAATTTTTAAATTATTTTAGGGCCAGCCCAGTGGCTCAGGTGGTTAGAGCTCCATGCTCCTAACTCAGAAGGCTGCCGGTTCGATTCCCACATGGGCCAGTGGGCTCTCAACCACAAGGTTGCCAGTTCAATTCCTGGAGTCCCGCAAGGGATGGTGGGCTCTGCCCCCTGCAACTGAGATTGAACACGGCACCTTGAGCTGAGCTGCCTCCCAGATGGCTCAGTTGGTGGGAGCGCGTCCTCTCAACCACAAGGTTGCCGGCTGGACTCCCGCAAGGGATGGTGGGCTGCACCCCCTGCAACTAGCAATGGCAACTGGACCTGGAGCTGAGCTGCGCCCTCCACAACTAAGACTGAAAGGACAACAACTTGAAGCTGAACGGCAACCTCCACAACTAAGATTGAAAGGACAACAGCTTGACTTGGAAAAAAGTCCTGGAAGTACACATTGCTCCCCAATAAAGTCCTGTTCCCCTTCCCCAATAAAATCTTTTAAAAAAAAAAAACTATTTTAAACACTATACATATTCACCGTATCTCTGGGACAGATGTGCCCTATGGGTTGACATACTTCTGCTTTAAAGACTTTCGAACAGAGTAACAGTACAAAAAATCTAAGACAGTAGAGGTTACATCCTTCTCAGACATTCGGGCTACCTTGAGGTTTCATAAAAGCAATGTAACTTTCCATCATGTTTAATTTACCATCACTTTAGTATAGTCATTTATTTCAAGATCTCACATTAAGTATTCCCTAAGTCCATAAGCTCTTTACCATGGCAATGTAACTGTAACTGAGCACGATTTCTCGGATCTTCCTCATCTCTTCTTCTAGGTTGCTGGCCCAGACTTCACAGATAACCTGGCTGTTCTCTACCAGGGCTGCAGGCATCCTGAATCAACTTGAGATGTCGCTTTCAGCTGAGTATGTTAGAGGGCAAGCCAATGGTTGATCTGATCTAGGTTCAAAAACACATTTTGCAATCACATAAACTCACACCGTGGTATAAGATGTCAATAAAGCAAAGGCATCGAAACAATATTTTACCATCACTTCACCCATTTAAGCTAAAACAGTAAGACTATTACATTTATTCTACACACACATTCACAGTTCTTTAACCTAAAGAAATTAAAATTATTAAGAAACCTGATTTTCGAATGGCACCCAAATTAAAATAAGCAGGGGGGGGGGAGAAAAAGAAAAACCTGAAGAAACTTTTGCCCAAGTTTCCCTTTAGCACAGAAGTAAAATCACTACCCTAACCCAGTTTTCAACCCTCTCCAGAATACCTAAACTGAAGACGAAAATAGTCCCTGTGACCACAAGTATGTCCTTATCCATAACTTTCATAGCACTCCGTTCATAGACCAAATCATGGAACTATTTCTAAAGGAATCACTTTGGCCAGTTTAAATGCACATGGGATTTCTGAAAGCCTGAAGGAATGTGGACCTAAACTCACACTTAGTCTTTACACCTATATGATGAATATGAGCATGGGACTCCCCCCACCACCTTCCAGAAAAGGAAATTCTTTTTTCCTACGATTCAAAAGTCAAAACTAGAGGCAATTCACTAACTTAACACAGTGCCTCGTTAGATTTGTGCAAATAGGGATTTAAGTGGTAAAACAATCCCACTTGCTAATTTCAACCTTCACAACCATAAGAAAAATTTGAATTTGAGTTATAAATGCATATTTTAAACACATAAATTGTAAAGAAACAAGCAGCAATTCAACAATAAAGATAGAGAAGATGGCAGGTATCAACAGCTCAACCAAAATCAGGACGATTTATAGTGTACACTGCGGGAGGAAACCGGAGGGAAGAGTATTCTGTAAGACAAACTCAGCATGGGGCAGCCTCAGAGCAATGCTGGTATCACAATAAATTCAACGTGAGACGCTTACTCAGCTATGAAGAGCTGAAAAGGAGGTTATCATCAGGGCATTTACTTAAAAGGCCACCCCACCACATGGACCCTCAACACGATGTTGAATGGGCCCTAGTGTCTCCATTCACAGGGGAAATTTCTAGAAACAGTAAAATGAACGTGAGCGATTTCCAAAGGACAGAGGCAAGGAAAATCTTGGCTTTCTATCATCAAGATAGGCAGATACAGTAAGAATCTGGAAAACAAAAGTAGCATTCTCAAGTGTTTTCATTTCTCTGAGGAACTGCTAAGAAATCAACCTGTCGGTTTGTCAGCAACCCTCAAAGATTCCATTTATTCAAGGCACGTTACACTTCAACATATGTCCCCGAAGTTACCGCAGACTTACTATAATTACTCTGAAATTTAAGTGGGCTGTGGTATCTTTCTAACAAATATAGGTGTACACTTCTTAAAGGCAGAATTTGTTTCTTCTTATTTTCATTCTGTACGCAATGGGCATGAATGAATGGCTTGAATGAACAAATAATGAACATCAGAAAAGGGCATAAGTTCTGACTGAATGTGGAATTTACTATCTGACCATAATCAAGAAAATGTTGGGACTCAGAATTTTAGATTCTAAACCGTGCTTAAGGTTTTTAAATCATTTCTATGCCCACTAATACTGTTAAATTTGTGCCACTTCACTTCCTTAGTTCTCTAACTGAAACAAGGCACTTCCTTTCTGATGTCATTTCGAACGCCACCATAAATTACTTTAGGGGAAGTGAGTATATCACTCCTGGAGACATTTCCCTAAGAGCAAAAGTAATAAAAGGGAAGCAAGCAAAAATGCCTTTGGCGTCCACACAGCAAAGAGCAGGCTTAAAAAGAGGACAATTCGGTATTTACACTAAACTCTTAGAACTAGGGTCTCCAGCTAAGACACTCTTAAGGTTGTGTCAAAAGAACTCAGGAAACAATCTGAAGAGGGTCCTGCTGATCGAAGAAAGACAATATGAAGCTCATTATGGATAATTACTACAGTGTATTAAAACTTTCCAGAGAGGTTTAAATTCATGAGTTCATAATGAACTAAGAAAATACACTTAATTGGTCACCGCTGGAGAATGCTAGTGAATCAACTTATTTTTAAAATACATATCTTGTCTTTCCTATATAAACTGTACCTAGAAGTAACCAAAAGCTGAGGGAAAAGTTTTTCTTTATAGAAGTTATGCAGTTGACAAATGAATACCAAATGACAGAATATCACCATTTTATGTCTCCTAATGAATTTATAGATTTGGGCAATAATCATGTGGCGTTTATATGGAGTAAGCAGAAAAGGCAACTCTAGAAAGACAAAAAGTAGACTACAGTGATGGGATGGGGATAGGACTGGGGGTTAAGTGAAAATGGGCATGAGGTTCCTTACTGAGGTGATGGAAATGTTTCTAAACTCAATTACAGTCATGACTGCCCAACTCAGTACATTTACTAAGAATCACTGAACGCTACATTAAGACGGGCGAGTTTTATAATAGGCAAATTATACATAAAGTTGTTAAAATAATCACAATGGCTGTCATCCATCAGAAAAAGAGACAAGCAGGCATTATGTGTCTCTTAGACAGAACACAGGGATACATTCTGAGAAACAGAAATGTATCCTGTGCGGGCATCACAGAGTGCGAGTCCACAAACCTTGATGGCATAGCCTACTACACACCTATTGCTCCTGGGCGACAAACCTGCATGTTACTGCACAAAACAAGATGAAATCAAGCGCAAGAGAAAATGATGCAATCAGGAGAAGCAGAAAACACCAGATGTGTGAGGCTGCTGCAGGTGTAACACAGCACATTGTTTTACAGCAAACTTTTTTTCAAACTTTTTTTTGTAAGTTGAAAGAGTACACTCTAAAATAACGGTAAAACGTATGGCAGTAAGTACACAAACCAGTAACAGTCATTCATTATCATTATCCAGTATAATGTACCGTACAAAACCATATGTGCTACGACTGGCAGTGCAGAAGGTTTGCTTACACCAGCATCATAAGCATATAACGCACTGCCCTACAATGTTAGGACAGCTATGACGTCACTAGGCAGTAGGGATTTTCCAGCTCCCTTACAATCTTATGGGACCACCGTTATACATGGCCCATCCATCGGTGACCAAAACATTGTTATGCAGCGCATAATTGTAGTCTTGCCAAAATAAAATCTAACTTGAATCTAACCACACCTCTAGATTTAACTACCAATTTACAAGAAATAAAGAGGACAAAAGGACATGTTAAATGATACCACTGAAATGCAATCAGCAAAATCCAGAAACTATTGTGAAAAAAACACAGAACCACCCAGCTTCTTCAACAAACAAATTGCAGGAAATTAAAGTAAAAGATTCTCAGGAGACATATCAACCAATCAAAATGCATAGGCCTTAGCTGGATCTTGGTTTAAACAAACTGTTGGGGGGGGATAAAAACTATTATATTTTTGAGACAATTAGAAGATTTTTGAGACAATTAGAAGTCTGAACAATGACTGACTAGTTTTGTGTTTTTTCTTTTTTGTTCTGGGGTTTTGTGGGTGGGGTTTTGTTTTGTTTGCTTTTTTGGTGTTATACTGTAACACCAAACCATTTTAAAATGGTTTTTAAAAGAGAGTCCTTATCTTTTAGAGATAATGTAAAATATTTATAGGTGATATGATACAAAATGTAGGGTTTTGCCTCAAAGTAACAGTGGAGAAAAAACTCCTCACAACTTTGTGCAAGGCTATCGTCCTCTACATTTTATAAGTAAGAAACTGAAATTCAGAGATATTAATTTTAAAATGCAATATCACGACTTCCATTTTCAAGAGAATGTTTTATAAAAAGCTTAACACAGTTAAAAAAGTAACCATTGTTATATACATATCTGACAAATGGGAAACTCAAAAGCAGACCACTGGCAAAAATATGTTAAGATTCTTGCACCCAAACCCTTATCTAGGAAAACTGTGGGGAAATAGACAACAGCTTGCAAACCCCTAAATGTGGTGCCATTCAAAAACTGAAAAGGAATATTATGCACATTAAACTTAGCATAAATTACTGGATATGCTAGCCAAAAAAGAGAAATAATAATAGTAAATAATGCCAGCAATTCTGCCTGCCACTTTCCATTCAGTGAGCACATGCTTCACACTGAGCCTGCGATGGAAACCACATACTGCCTATTAGTCTTCCTCTTTTGAAACCTAGCAGGGCCAGCATCTCAGTGCACCTCAGTGCAGAATGACTATCCACTCACATTTGTGTATTTGTGAAACACAGCCCCTAAAGGTAACCTAATCACTTCATCTGACTTGCAACCAAAGAAACAGAAACAAGTCTCAAAGCTGAAGGAAAAACCAACTCTCCTGGATTTACTGGGAAACAGGTCAGCCATCTCCAACTTTGCAACTTCCTAAGGAATTTCTAAGGATAAATTTGATCTCATTAAATGTTTGCCTCACAGGCTGACTTTCAACGAACTCCACATGGGCTACCACACTCCCTATGAAAGCAAAACACAAGCACTCATTGATACCTGTTGTTTCCCAGCACTAAACCGTGCAAGAAGGTCTCTCTCTCACACTCACACACACACCAATTACTGAGGTGCTGATCTATAGTACAAACTGCTTCAGATCGTTCCTGATGACCTATAATGTAGAACTACTCCAAAACAAAGCTCCTTATTTACTCAGGAGAGCTCTGAAGGGCAACTAATGATACAACCACCTGAAAGCTTTCTCCACCAGCAACCCAGAGTACCAGGCCTTGCTTGGGAAAAGAATGTTTGGTTTTCCGGGTTGTTTCCTAAGTGTGCAAGAAAACAGTAATTGCATCCTCTTTCTAGAGGATTGGACAAAGGCTTTGCAGCGCATGGACAAGATGGAAAAGGAAGCAGCAGCACCTTACAAGTTAGAAATGGCAGCAACTTGGAAGAGGGTCCTCTATACACGGCCGCGGTGATCGCCGCCGCCTGTGTCCTCCTCCCCACAAAAACACTTTGCAAAAGGTACTACACTGGACTGAACTGCAGCTCAAACAGTTCTTAAAACCACCCATGGGGCCTATGCCCGTGAGTTGGCGCCTCCAGAGCACCGGCTCAGGTTCGTTAAACCGTAGAACAGCAGGGAAAAGTGGCAGAGCCACCAAGAAGGGAGAAGTCTGCAAGGTTCCAAACTCGTGTACTCTTCCCATTCTGGATCTCCCTCCCACTTCACACTCATCCCTCCCCTTCTCCTCCCCACCACCCCCCTTTTGTGTGCAAAGCGAAAATATTAAAATTACAGGCCTCACGGCCAGAGAGACCTAACTTCGAAGTCAGGCTGCAGACTAGCTATGAGGCTTTGCATACATTACTTACCCTCCCTCGTGCCTCAGTTTTCCTACCGTGTGAAATGGGTTTAATAGCAGACCCCTCGGAGGCCTGCAGTAGAGGTTAAACAGAATGAAGCATATTTAAGTTGCTTTGTAAAGTCTTGGCACACACCACTAGAATACTATTATTGTGTGGTGGTGGTGGTTATTATTACTACTATTTTATGGGCCTCTTTCTCGTCTCGCACAGCCTTCTCAACATGTCCCCACTCCTCTTCCTCTCACAGGCCCGGATGGCCTCCCACCCTCGCTCATCTCACGCTCCTCTCTTTGGTAAGCGCGGGCCGCTTACCTGACAAGCAAGGCCCGCGAAGCGCGGGCTGGCCGGCTGGTAGGCGGACTCCGCGGCGGCGGCAACGGCCCCTGACCCGGTTCTCTCCTCCCTTTGCCCCGGATCCGCTCCTAGGATAGAGCGGGACAGTGAGATGAGCTCCCTCGTGCCTAGAACGGCTTTACGCACCGCCCACCAAATAACCTGACCGTACCACTCTAGCCACCCGGTCCTCCCGACTCGCCGGCTCCTTCGCGTCACTCCCGACGCGCGCGCGCCTGACCATGCATACTCCGCCCCTTCTGCGCGCCCCGGCGATTCCGTGCGTTCTCCCAACCCGTGAGCTCGCGGGAGCAAGCACGCAGGCGTAAAACTAAGAAGGCCCCGCGAAAAAGGGAGGGCGGGGTGGCCTCGGAGGACGCAGGCGAAACCCGGTCGGCCCTAGGCCTTCGCGAGATTAGTTGCACTGACTCAATTCAATCTTGATCCCTACTCCATTTCGCTTCTCCTTCCGCGAGCCCAGGGAAGGGGCGTGTTCTAGAACTAGCTCCCTTCCCGGGTGGGCGTGGCCCGTCCGACCAAATCCCAAATTACAATGCCCCCTCCTCCCTGCTTTGAAGAAGTTTCAACTCTTTAGCGGTCTTGGGGGAAGGTTGGTGGAGAGAGATCCTAACCCAACCCTTCACTCTGTACTAATGCGGCCCCCTGAACCCCTCACTTACAAACCTCACAGCTTCCTTCCTGGCAAACAGTTAGGGATGGGGGCAGCACCCCCAAACTGGATCTGGGTGACGCCCGCCAAGGCTTGCTTCCATCCTCCAGGCCTCCAAGCCGGGCGAGCAGCGTTACCATAGCAACCGGCCCGCCGAGGCCTTGCTCGAGTTACAAAGGAGACGCGGCCTCCTGTGGGGGAAGCACGCCTTCCGAGAAGCTCCGAGACCTGACACGCTAAGCAAGCTCGACAGATTTTCGTTGCAAGAGCTTTGGGGCCCAGGTCTAGCCTAGGAGGTCCCCAAGGCCCTTAATTCCCTGTAAATCCTGCTTGGAAAAAGGGCTCTGCCTACGCCTGTCCTTTGTAGCGATTGATCAGGCTCAAATGCGTCTCCAGCAGTGGGAAAGAAGACAAAGCACTGCCTTCCTGCACGCGGCTACCAATTCCATGCGGTCCTCATTGTTACTCTCACTCCCCCGTCCCTGAGAAGGTGCAGACGTCCCAAAGCAAGCTGCTTGTCATAGTCCTGAATGCTTTCACCCCAAGTCACTGTGCCTTCCTACTTTTAAGCATTTCCCCCTAAGGGGATTCTCCAAAACCCTACTTCCATTTCCGAGCTGGTCTTCAGCGGCAGTTTCAAAGTGCATTCCTGAAAGCTGTTCTCCAAGGAGCTGGACCCCCCACCCCAGCCCTCAGGGTAGAGCATCAAATGCACTTCCTGAACTCCCGCCCCCTCCAAATGAGTGTCTTTCTCCTTATCTGTAACATAGGGATATGAATAACTATTAAACAAGGTGATTGTATTAATAAATGGGAAAAACACACCCTCACTGAGGAAAATATATGTGTGTTCAATAAATGTTTCTGGCCGTCTCAGTTTGTTATCCCTGAGATATTCAAAGTTTGTTAGCTATGCTGCCCACTTAAAGAGTCATTCTGCTGAGCAATACTGGGATGAAGAAAGCAGGCAAGACGTTCCCTTCCCCCGGCCCTGTGGGGTTTCTAGTATCCTTTCACCCACTTGTAATTAGGTTCAGGAAAGGACAGCATCATCAGGAGCTAGTCCATGAAGAGCAGCCTTCACATCCCCTTCTTGGAATTTTGTTTTTCTCCTCCGCAGCACTCAGGCCTGGTGTGCACGGAAACAATCAAACAGGAAACACACCATCTCCATCCCCTCAACCCCTTCACCCAGAACAGGATGTTTATTTCTCATGTTATTGAAGATAAATGTAAAACAAACAAACAGCTTGTAGTTCAGGAGGTGTTGAAGTGTTTGTCATAAACAATGGATTTTATGCTGCACTTAGGCTATTACAAAATTAGAACAATCACTGATTCTCAATGGAAGGAAGGCCCCAAATGAATGAAAGGGCAGTTGGAGAAAAATATGTTCAATAATATAACTTCATACTTGAAAATAAACTATTGTGTTTGAACTACAAAGTATAGAAAGTAAGGCTTGAACATATCTTCTAAGCTGGGAGGGTATTGGTTAAAAAAAAAAAATTGAGAAACACTGGTTGTAAAATGAGTCTCCTTAAGAACCAGACAGGATGATATCCTTAGCCAGCCAAGCCTTTCTATTTTTTTCCAATTCTAAATAAATCTAACAAGATGCATTTCTTAAAGTATAACATGGTTAGGAAGATAAAATTTAATATAAGTATTTGGGTTTGAAATATTTTGAAAATGGGGAAAAAGGTAAATGCCTCCAGGTATATATAGTACCACTGTAAATCACCCTCTGAGCCCAAGTCTCAAAAATCTTTATATCCCTTCGAGTGCTGACACACTTATGTACCTGTCAATTAATTCCATTTTTAGAGAGCTCTCCCCATTCCTGCAGAAGTAGCCAAGGTCTGTCACTTGTATCGTGTTGTCTTTTATCAGATTATATATTTATCTTTACATTCAACTAAAGAATGCACCCAGCTGACTTCTTTTCTTGGTATAGTTTGGGTTAACTTCCTGCTTTTGCAGTGTGTTGCCTCTGCTTTTCCTACATAATAGAAAAACCTTCTGACTCTTGAAAATTATCAATAGATGATCAAACATCCCCTAACTATAAAGAAGTATCATGTTTCATGACTATGCATTTGAGTATTATTTTGATCTGTTGATTACAACCTGACAACCTTCTGACTGCTGATGAGATCAGAGTTCAATTTTTAAAATCCAGAAATAGACATCAAATCTATTTTATTCGTCTCATTTTATTTTCTTTGATGTGCCTTCTCCCTTAGAGTCTACTAAAGTCACATTTCAATGTCTACCAATAATAATCATAGATCGTCAAACTTCCAAAGCTGAGAGGATCCATAAAGATATTCTAATGAATGCCTTCCCCTAATTTCACAGAAAAGTAAGTAAATAATTTAAGGTCACCTAGCTCCCAGAGATAGGACTAGGATTTGAGACTTCTGATTCCTAGCTCAATATGGGATTAGCTGTTCATAGAGTTTTGTTTGTGGGCCGTTTGCTATGCGCAGGGCCTCATGCTGACACTAGAGGATGCTCTGGTGAATGAAATAGTTGCGGGCTTTGTGGAGCTTAACCTTTGGTGGCAGGGACTGACAAACAAGTAAACGAATGCAAGTAAGAAATGAAAGGATAATGAGAAACCTTGATAACTATCATAAAGGAAACTCGTGGAGTAAAGTGACAGAATAACTGGATTGGGGGAAGATAGGGGAAACTACTTAGATGTCAAAGAAGGCTTCTCTAAAAAGGTGCATTTAGGCAGAGATGAAAAGGACAAGAAGGAGCCAAGGGGGGTGGGGGGGGGGAGAGAGAGAGAGAGAGAGAGAGAGAGAGAGAGAGAGAGAGAGAGAGAGGCAGTACATTTCAGGCAGAGGGTAACACATGAGTTTTGGGTGTTAGAGGTACTGAAAGGAGGCCAGGGCAGCTTCGGAGAGGGGGAGAGAAGACACAGTAGAAAGGCTGCAGAGGAAAGCAGAGGCCAGGTCAGCCAAGGTCTAGGAGGCTTTAAAACTGTACTCTTTTCAAAGTGCGTTGGGAAACCAGAAGGATTTTACTCATAAGATGACCTGATCTATGTTTTAAAAGATTATTTTGACTGCTATGGACAGAGAATGGAGTAAAGGCAGAGACATTTTACTTTTTAAATTTGAATTACACTAAATTTGGTAAGAGAAGAAAGCTAGCTTCTCTCAGGCATGGTAAATATGTTGCCTATGGAAGGAAATATTAGGTGACAATTTAGGTAATTTTACTAGGTGATTCTGGTTGAGCATTAGTTGCCACCATATATATATACATATTGTTTTTCTCTTCTGCCATTTTGGAACTCTATCTGTAGCCACTACATCTTTTGATTACTGTTACTGTGAAACTCTCTGAGGCTGCTAAGTGAATATTCAGTACTTTACAAAGAAGAAAGTTGATCTCTGCTATACAGATCTCAGCCTATAGAAAGAGAACAGATAAGCACATTAATATAGATAAAAGTAAACCTTGTCCTTTGGGACTCTCTAGTCAGTTCTAAATTTCTCTTGCTTTCTCTCCTTCTCCCTAGTGTTACATACGACAAACCCAGCATCCTGATGTTACAGCCAGATCTCAAAACCTCGGTAATTTTTATATATATATATATATATATATATGACCAGTATTGAGCATCTTCTTTTGAACATCAATAACACTTTGTAATATTCTAGGAGCTATGCGACCCAAAGGCTTCAGAATGTCTCGGAAGTCTCTAACCAGATGTGTTCGTTTTGGGGTATGGGATAAGGGTTATATTCCAGACAAATTTAAACACAGTTATAAATCTCAACTCCAGATGATCAGACATTAAAACTGGGAGGGGCCTCAGAGATCTACTGATCCATCTCACTCCATCGTACAAACTGAGACTCAGGGAGGCTGAGATCACAAAGCTGGGGGTTGGCTGTTCTCAGGCTGAACTGTGACCTGCCTCCTTCCAGGATCTCAGGATTTCTCAAGAGCACTTTCTTTAAAAGAGATCAGCCAATAGGGAAATGAGGTCTTACACAACTTTGAAATAGCAAGAAAGCTGCGCAATTCCTCAAAGAGAGGATGGAGAGAAAACCCAGGAGAACTGGGGAAAGATTCTCATTTATGCCAACTCTACTGAGAACTTGCATGTGCCAGAGTTATTAGTGCCATGGAGATACATAAAGCTTCTATTTGAAATCATTATAGAAAATATTACCCGTTACTCTAGGGAGTGCTGACCACATAAGCGAAAAACAGTTCAGAAAAAGAAAAGAACGAAAAACAAAAAACCAGTGGCAGAATAGTGAACAGGACCAGGAAGGAAATTTGGGGTGGGAGCATCATTATAAGCAATGAGATGGAGGTAGAGATAACAGAAAATAAGGGGGGAAAGTCTGCACATGGCAAGTGATACTTAGAGCATTAAAAAGCAGGAAGTAGTGAGGGTTAATTTCACTGGACAGCAACTAGATTAAGGTGGGCTTTGGAAGTTAGGTAGCGAGGTTTGATCAGTACATAGAGAAACTTGGTCCACCGGGGAATACATACATTATCTAAATACCTGGAATATTGAAAAAAATAATTGGTACCTCTGAAAGCAGAGATGAGGAAAAACATGAACAAGTTGTACAAAATGTAATTTGCTTGTGAGCAAGCATTAAATGTTTATTGAGCACTTGCACTGTGCAAGGAATAGGCAGGGAAAAATAATTAACACATGGTCCTTTGTTGGCTGAATAGGGTATGGCACATCTATACAATGGGGTAGCCTGCAACCATTAAAAAGAACGTGGTATCACTTAAAGGTACGATATGAAACAATCTCAACTTTTGAGTGTTAAGTGACAAAAGCAAGGAACAGAATAAGCACATATGGGGTGCTGCTTCTAAAGAAGGGAGAGACATATGTGTTTGTATTTATATAAACAAGCTCACTGGGGAGGAATGAAAAAAGACTTTTTACTGTACACTGTTTTCACCCTCATGTATTTTATATCAGATGCCCATATTGCGTATTCAAAAATAATTTTTAGAAATTTAAAAATAAAAACTCAGTTCTTTTTCAAAGGTGCTCACCAGTTCGTATCACAGATCCTGTATCCTAATTTCATCTGCTTCAAAGTGTAAACTTAACCTCTGCAGATGTCCCTTTCCTGCATCTAGACTCAGTAGTTTAGTTGATGCATCTCTCTTTCCTTGCCTGCCCTCCTCAGCAACAGAAGCAATAAAAAATAAAAATAAAGAGAGAAAATGAGGTCCTCTTGTCAGTGTAAACTTTTTATCCATTTGGAGTGCCTGCCTCCTGCCTTCCACATTATCTGATAACCACATCTCTTATTGAAACTGCCTCCTACAGGAAAGGTGACATTTTCTTAAGTTGAGGAAGATGAAGGAAGTTTTTTAAAAGAAGAAAAAAAGCCCCGAGTTTGGCCAAATGTGCTCTTTCAAGCTCCTGCTTAAACTGCCTATTTCCTCTCTGCTGTAAGGAGATGTCCTTTGGCAAGAAGGGTGTTTTTGTCTGCAGTCCACACAGGCTCATACTTTTTCTCTCATCACGTGCCTGGCTTGAGCCAGTGGGCTGCTCTGTAACATGATCACCAAGGCCTGCTTCCCCACCCACCCAAGAAACCACAGCGTTAGGCGTCAGCACAGTCACAGCGGCTGCCAAGGTAGGTTCTGACCGCGAAGAGAAAGCTTGCTTCAACTGTGGCCGGGACCTTGGAGGAGCCGGGAAACAGCCCCCCGCGGAGGTGAGCGCGAGCTGCTGCTGCCGAGAGCTGTTTGCCAAGGTCAGGACAAGTCCAAGTTCACTTAAAGTTCACTTAAAGAAGGGCAAAGTATATTATTTTCACCTCTGCCACTTCCTTGTCCTCTCCACTTATAATAGAGGTGAGATCTACATCTGAACAACGTCCCAGGACAGTTCCTTTCTCCCTCCCTCTCTCCCTCCCTCCCTTTCTTCCTCCTTCCCTCCCTTCTTTCCTTCCTGCTTCTTTCCTTCCTTCCTTTCTTCCTAATTAAACAATTTAAAATTTTTTAATTGCGGTAACATTGGTTTATAACATAGAAGTTTCAGCTGTGCAACATTATAATTTGACATCTGTATATGCTCACCACCAGAAGTCTAGTTTCTATCCATCACCATACAATTGACCCCCTTTGCCTGTTTTGCCCTCCCTCCACCCCCCTTCCTCTCTGGCCACCACTGAGCTGTTGTCTGCCTCTGTAAGTTTGCTTTGTGTTTATTTTGTTGTTCTTTGCTCATTTTTGTTTTTATGTTCCACATGTGAATGAAGTCATATGGTATTAGTCTTTTTCCATCTGACTTACTTAGTATAATACCGTAAAGTTCCATCCATGTTGTCACAAATGACAGCAGTTTACTTTTTTATGGCTGAGTAGTATTCCATTGTGTGTGTGTGCGTGCACACACATCACATCTTTATCTATTCGTCAATGGACACGTTATTTCCGTATCTTGACTAATGTAAATAATGCTGCAATGAACATAGGTATGCAGACATCTTTATGAACTGGTATTTCATATTCTTCAGATAAATACTTGGAAGTGAAATAGCTGGATCTTATTGTAGTTTGAGGAGTCTCCACACTGTTTTCCATAGTGGCTACACCAATTTACAATCCCACCAACAGTGCACAAGTGTTCTCTTTTCTCTGCATCCTCTCCAGCACTTGTTTCTTGTCCTTTAGGTGACAGCCATTCTAACAGGTGTGAGATGGTATCTCATTATGGTTTTGATTTGCATTTGCCTAATAATTAGTGATGTTGCACATCTTTTCATGTGCCTGTTGGCCAATTGTTTGTCTTCTTTGGAAAAATGTCTACTCAGATCCCCTGCCCATATGTTGATTGGGTTGTTTATTTTTTGTTGTTGAGATGTATGAGTTCTTTATATATTTTGGATATTAACCCCTTATCAGATATCCGATTTGCAAATATCTTCTCCCATTCAGTATGTTGCCTTTTCATTTTCTTGATTGTTTCCTTTGCTGTGCAAAAGGTGTTTAGTTTGATATATTCCCGTTTATTTATTTTTGCTTTTGTTTCCCTTGCCATTGGAGTTGAATCCACAAAAACATTGCTAAGACTGGTATCCAAAAGCTTAGCATCTGTATTTTATGGTTTCAGGTCTTACAGTGAAGTCTTTAATCCATTTTGAGTTAATTTTTGATTGTGGTTGTAAGATAGTCATCTAGTTTCATTCTTTTGCATGTTGCTGCTGGGATGTTTACTTAGTGCAGAGAGTCCCCTGCATGTCACTCACTAATGTCTGCATCCTCTGCCTGTGTTTGGACCTCTTCCCATCTACTTCCTCTGTAGTCTTGTTTTTCTAGCAATTGACAGGTAATTCTGTCATATGTACTGGTTTTGGCTTCAAAATCATGTGAAGGAGAAACTCCCAAGTCAGAACTGGAAGAGGAAAATCTAACTGGAAGAGACTGGCAGGAAGCAACTATGGTTGTATTGCTTCTACTCTCTAACCTGCCAGAGTCACCTGGAAGGGATGGGGCCAATTACCAAAGTCTTAAAATGGTAAAGGCCCAAGATAGATGTGTGGCCTAGGAGCTGGACGACCAGGTCAAAGCTGTTTTGATGCACCATACTGGGATTCATCAGCAGAGGCTCTGGTTTTAGAATTGCTAGTGGCCTGGTGGTACCTATGGAAGATACTACCTATTTATGCTATTCCAAAAAAACACGTATAGCACCAGGCAAAGTGTTAGGAAGCTCGGATTTTACCAGAAACTGTGTGGAGTTCAGAACAAGTCAGTTCTGTTATTTTGTCCTAACAAAGGTTACTGGGTGAGAGGAATATTCAGTCAGTGTGTATACATGGGAGTGAACAGTAGGCCAGGGGTTTTGAGTATGTTCATACAGGCCCTTTGGGGCTTACGGCAAGCAAGACAAGATACAGACTTGTGGCTGCTTCAGTTTCATGTGCGATTCCAACTAAATTTCTTTGGTAGAAATATAAAGATTCAATTCCATTTAGTGTAACAGAAATGCCCTGAGCATCAGCTTCTGACCTTAGAAAGGAAAATCGTTAGTACAGGGAAAGGTGCTAAAAGGTTCAATAGCAAATGTTGGGCAAAACACAACGTTTTTTATTCATTTCCCCTTCTTTCATTTATTCAACAAATACTTCCTGAGTACGTGCTCCGTACAGGGCTTGTGTTGGTGCTGTGAATACAGTAAGCAAGATAGGCAGGCTTTCAGCCTCCTAGGCACGCAGTCAAGGGAGGCTGTCGGCTCTTAAAGGTTCAAGTGCCCGGCAGTGAAAGCAGTGAAGGGAGCGTGGCTAAAACAGTCCAAGGGGAGTCGTTCTGGTCTCAGAGTTTAACCTTTCCCTTCATGCATTTCATCTTCTTGAATGAATATCCTTTCCTGTAAAAGCCTCCCTTATGCACAGAGCTTGGTCAGAGCAGCTCCTCAAAACCCCTTTCACCAGAGGTGCTAAGCTGTGTGATTGCATTTCAGGTTAGTCTCAGCCTCGGAGGCTTTTTCTAAGAGGACAAACAGCTCCGAGTTCCAGTCCTCATGTCAGCAGCCCTCTCTCCCTGTATCATTTCCCATTTATGAAACAGATGTTCATAATGTTCCAAAATGTTTTGTACATCTGTTCCAAAAACAGATGTAGCACCAGGCAAAGTGTTAGGAAGCCTGAGTTTTGCCAGAAAGTGTGTGGAGTTCGGAACCAATCAGTTCTGCTATCTAGACCTATCTCCTTAGCTATTACATGGAAGGAATAGACCAGATGATCCATGATGTCCTTTTTTTTTCTTTTCCTTTTTCCCTCTCCTCTAAAAGTAAATAATTCTAATAATTTCACAAGATGTTTACAAAGAAACCCTGCACATTCACATAGAGATGATATGTCTTATACATATAAAATGGGAACATCCATCAACCATGCAAAATATCTAGGAACCCAGAATCTGAAAGGATCAGGCTCCAGACAAATAACATTTAAAATTAAACTCTCTCTACGCCTCCCACCCTCACCACATTTCCCTGTCCTGTAGTCAGATCCTTGAAATCATGAACATCAGCTGTAGCCTCACTGTGTCACTTACCTAGATTTGGGGATAAAAAGCTTGTATTGTCAGAATCTTCTGCTTTAGAAAGAACCGCACTAAAAAAGTATCTAATTTTGATAACCTCACAATATACAGCAAATTGCCTTTAAGGGGGAAAAGTTCATTGTTATAAAGTATTAGAATATTTACTTTTAGGTGCATTTCATTTCTTTCTCTTCCCTGAATGCATTCCCATCATAAATGCTATCTCATGTTCTCCTATATACTTTCTCACTTGGAAAATCAAAGGTGCATAGCATTACTTTATTAAACAGAGCAAGAAGCTTGTCTTATTCATCTTCATATCCCCTGTGACTCGCGTTGTATCTGGCACATGATAAATGTTTCTTAAAAGGATGATTAATATTTTAGAGAAACATGTTCTATTTTTCCTTTGGTATTAAACACACACACACACACACACACAATCGAATCCATTATTTATGGCTAATAGAGACTAATCTCATTCCTTTGTGTCCCTTTGCAATCCTGATGCCTACCCTGCATTCATCAACATCAGTACATTCTTTACTTTTTGCAGACTCAGTAAAATGAGCACTGAATTCAAGTTCTTCCAATAAATAGCTGTGTAATTTGAATATCTCCAGCCTCCCATTTCTTCAGATGGATAATGGGGGCATGAGAATAGATGAGCTTAAGACAACTTCCAGTTCTTAGACGAAAGACCCCAAAAGGTAGAGAAAAAGTCAGAGAGAGGAAGCACAACAAAAATGTAGTGATTATAGTACCTTCACGTATTAAATATTTAATAATTATTGTTTTTTAAAACATTTCTTTTAAGTTTTCAATTACAGTCTAATACAATATTGTATTAGTTTCAGGTGTACAGCATAATGATTAGACATTTATACAACTTACGAAATGATCACCCCAATAAATCTAGTACCCATCTGACACCATACAAAGTTATTACAATATTATTGACTATATTCCCTATGCTATATCCTACATCCCCATGACTATTTCATAACAACCAATTTGTACTTCTTAATCCCTTCTTCTTTTTCATCCGTCTCCCCAATCCCCCCATCATCTACCAACCATCAAAATGTTCTCTGTATCTACCAGTTTGTTTCTATTTTGTTTGTTCATTTACTTTGTTCTTTAGATTCCACATCTAAGTGAAATCATGTGTCATTCAGTTTTCTCTGTCGGACTTACTCCACTCAGTTGTGGATTTTCTTTGCCCACATCTCTAACTTGAGCACTACCATTGGCAAACAATGTTAAGGAACTTCTCTGGGTGAAGACACATCTGCCCACTACTCTCCCCTAGGACCTTTCTGACTGACTCTGTTCACTAAAACTGAAAACATGTCTGTAGGCAGGTAGAGAGGCACAGCAAACAAGCTGCTTTGGCATAAAATATTCAGCAGAAGGATACAGTGCAGAATGACACGGTGTGTCTCTTAGAAGAGTCAGCTACCTAGATAAGTATCTTGGGAGAACTGGCTTAGCCAAAGAACAAATGGCATGTTAGGAAATACTTGGTTGCGTCTAATAAAATCAGATGTCAGCAGATAAATGCCGTGACTTCTGCAGACAAAGGGGCCTTTTCACCCTCAGAAGATAAACAGTCACTTTCCCTTTGGCCAGAAGGTTTACGTGGAGCAGAGGGTTCCAAGGTCAAATTTACATGCTGTTTCCATAACATGGACACAGTGAGCACCAGCACCCTGCCTCGTGAAATCAACCAGAGTTGCCTCCTCCCAGGGTCAAGGTCTTATTGTACTGGTGTCACCCTAGTCTCCCTTACATTTTGTTCTTAATTTTAATATCTGGTTCTGTTTATGTAGAGTCTATCCCCAGCCTCCATCTCACAGGAGTTTGAGATAGCTTCCAATAAAAGGGCATATACAATGTAACAGCTGCAAATAAATAACTGATTAGAAGCCATCAGGCACTCAATAACTATCTTTCATACTGTTTTGATGGGATGGGAGGGGTTGTGATCCATAGAGAAAAGTGCTTTACTGCTATTGCTTTGCTTTCAGACCACGTAAAATTGCTAACAAAACTGAAGGAAAAAACAGGGTACTGGTCCTTAATCATTATAGTTACCTTTTACAATCCAGTGAAAGCCATGGATCTTTCTACCCTGAACAATGAACGTGGAAAAACTGGCATACAATTGCAGCAGCAAATTTAAAAGGGACAAAAGGCACATGGTAAAAAGATAGTCTTCCTTCTGTCCTATCCCTCAGCTGCCCAGTTCACCTCACCAGAAGCCACCATTGTAACTATGGTTTCATAGCTATTCTTCCAGCAATAGTCTAGTATTCTATATTATTTTATGCATACATAAACAGCATACACATACACACACGCACAGTTGCATATGTCCCACACATAGCTTTTTTCACACGTACTTCTGGAGAGTACACACAAAGCTGCCTTATTCCTTTAAGGGCTGCAGAATGTTTCATTACTGGATGGACTATAATATAGTTAACCAATTGTTTCTTAATGGAGTTTAGGTTGTTTCCAATCTCTAGCTATTAAAAACAATTTCACAATGAACATCCTTTTACATACCTAATTTTTTTTATATATGTACAGTGTTATATAATAGAAAAAAACCTCAGGAAGTGCAATTGAGCTCTAAATTTAACTCTGAACTTACTGGCAGCCAAAGCAAAAAGGGCGGGGGGGTGGGCCAAAATGGATTGCCTATTTCTTTTTTGCATTTCACAAGAAAGCACACACTGTAACTTCTTCCAAGGAGGAAAACTTCCGTGCACTAAATTCTTCATAGGAATTTTTCATCTGTATTCTCACAAAAAGTGCACTGCTTCTTTGGGAGAATTAAATAATGGAGTAAGGAATATCTTCAAGGGCAGTTTTGGTATTCATATGGGAAATGCTACATCTATCTCGGTTTTTTTGTTTTTTAAATACTGTACCTAAAACGCAGCATTCCTTGGGTAAGCTAAAAAACAATCTGGGAGGGCAAAGTTCAGTTCTGAAGTTGGAGACCAGCAATCCAAGCACACAGAGAAAGCCTGGGCACTGGCTTCCTTTAAAGAGTTCTTGGGCATGCCAGATCTTCTGCCCTACTATGTACTTTCTTAGCTTTGGCCCAGATCTCAAGACCAGTACTTTCTATATAGAGTTTGAAATGATGGGTGTATGTATCTAGACATAGTTTCTCCTTCATCTTTGTATCTTCAGGGTTACCTGCACGTAAGTTCTTTATCAATGTTTCTGGACAGAATGGACAAGCTTCTAAAGATCAAAGACCATGTTTCATTTTGCTTCTTAAGCTTGTAGCAAAGATAGTGGTGATGATAAGCCACTGGGAAAGGCTAGGATGAGACTTTGACTTGTAAGTGAAGTTCCTGTGGTGTGGCATAGCAGAGTCCTGGAAGTTTAAAAAACAAACAAACAAACAGACAATCCCTTCAGCGTCCTTCCCAAACAGGCTGGTTATGTCAACAGAGCCTTTCACACTTCCTAACAGCACTGAGGAGGGAAATCCATGGTGATAGGAAGGTCCTACCTGTCTGCAAATGGTTTGCAGACATTTAGACCTCAAAGTCTTTCCGAACTTGCAGTGTTTCCTTTAATATTTGCTTCCTTGTCGTGAAGACACTTGACAGGCTTAGCCCCAAAAGTACCTAGCACCACTGCCTTCCTCACTCGTAATGATCTGTGCTTCTGGGGGCTCCAGGCAGCAGGCAAACTGCAGGACTGAACATGACCCTGCCTCATCCGAGAATCCTATCCCTGTGTGAGGGTGGCTTCTCTGACTGGGGCCTTATGCACCTTGACAATGTGGGTCTAACTCAGGACTGGCCAGCCGGAATTGCTCCAGACAAGGAAGGTGGAGAAAATTATTATTTAAACAAGAATTCTTTGGAGTCCTTACAAACCCAGATTAGTAAGGAATATGCGTTGTCCTCAGTGTGGGGCAGGGGTGTTTCCCATCCGTTTGGACTGAGACTTCCAGTCCTGAAATGCTTGCTGAAGCCTCAGGTGGTACAGAACATGCCTATGGAGCACACGAGGGAACCTGCTCGCCATACTGGGTCAGAACAAGGAGTGGGTGCCTGGAGCCTCACGCTGTTACTTCTCTTTCATTGGTTTTCATGAAACCCACAGTGAGGCAGAACTCCACACCCACAAGCTACAGCAGGAACCCTTGCTTCAACCAGGCAATAGAGGGAGCTGGAGGAGGGAGCATAGCAAAGCAGGCCCAGGTGGGGCTCGGGGTAGGGGGAGGTGGCGGCAATAGAGTGGCTGAAATCCATTCCCTGCCTCCAGGTGAGGGCTGGGCAAACAACGCACCAAACATTCTGGTGCATTTCTGGTGCCTCTCTCCCTGACTGGGTAGCAAGTGTCCCAGGACTTCACCCTGACAGGCTTTTTCTGGAAGCTGACTGCATCCCTCCTGCTGTAATGTAATTCAATGGATATGGTAAGCAGCTTGCATATCACCTCCTTCTGCTGTGCTAACTCCTCAAACCGCTGAAGGCACTTTCTAGGTCACCATTCTCTCTTCCTTCTTTCAGCCTAAGTAACCCATAAGAAATGTGGGTCAAGGGAAGCAGTATTTCATAAGGTAATTAGCCGGTAAACATGCACTTAGAATAATAAAACCAAGTAAAATCATACTAAAAGAATAAAGTGTCCTTAGAGATATGGGAAGCTGGGCCCTGATCCTGGCTTTGCCATCTATAAACTCTGGGAGGGCACCTGGCCTCCTTTGTCCAGGTTCCTTCATTCTGGTCACATAGCAGGACCACATGATCCGTTATGCGCCTCTTCAGCCAGGTTATGACACTATTCAGTAGGGACAATAATACATGCTGATGAGTATGTGGAGAAATCAGAACCCTTATATATTGCTGTGGAGAATGGAAGATGTTGCAACCACTTGGAAAAGTTTGGCAGTTCCTCAAAAGGTTAAATATAGTTACCATATGACCCAGAAACTTCACTCCTAGGCATATATCCTGGAGAAATAAAAAAAAAAAGTATGTATGTCTACACAAAAACTCGTGCATGAATGCTCATAGCATTTCTCATATTAACCACAAAGTGACAACAACCCAAATGTCCATCAACAGATGAATGGATGAACAAAATATGATCTATCCATATAATAGAATGTTATTGGGTAATAAAAAGGAATGAAGTACTGACACGTGCTACAACCTGGATGAACCTTGACAACATTGGGCTAAAATGAAGGAAACCAGTCACAAAGGACCACATATTGTATGATTCCATTTATATGAAATGTCCAGAATAGGCAAGTCCATAGAAATGGGAAGTGGATTAATGGTTGCCTAGGGCTAGAGGAGGGGGTGGGAGGAAAGAAGGGTTGGAAATGATAGCTGAGGGGGCGCAGGGTTTCTCTCATGGGTGATGAAAATATTCTAAAATCAATTGTGCTGAGTGCATAACTCTGTAAATATACTAAAAGCCATGTAAATGTACACTTTTAAATGGGTATGTTGGATGGAATGTGAATTATATATCAATAAAGACTATTTTTAAAAGTGTAAGAACAAATACAAATAAGTCCCCTTAGCTTCACTAGCAGAGCACGTGGTCAAAATTTTGGATGTTTGCCATGCTGATGGATGAGAAGTAATATTTTATTGTTTTAATTCACATTTCTCTTTATGGGGCAGGTTCAACATCTGTTCAATTGAAAGTCCATTTATATTGATTTCTTTTTATCATATACTAAATTTCCATATATATTTTTAGGTGTATGTCAGGACTTTCTAACCTGTAATATATGTCTGCCTATTCATGGGCTAGCCGCACACTTTTAATTATTAAAGATTTGTAATAAAATATGTAGTGGGATACTCAACAAAGTCAACTGTCCAGCAACTCAAGTGCCCGCCCACCAAACCCAGCCACTGTCCCAGGCTGTCACCTTCCCAGAAAAGTCATGCATTATTTCAAATATGTAGAAACACTTTAAGTTTGTTGCAAAAACACTTACAAAGAATACCAAGAAATGTGATAAAGAAGAGACTGAAAAAGTCCTAGGTCACAAAACCGGTAAGTGACAGACACAACGGAGAGATGGCCTTGAGAAAGGTATCAGATTTTGAGGCTCACTGTCTTAATGATTTCTACCTGTAAATATACCTGTTGTTTGAATCACATCGAACAGCTTGCAAAATGCTTCGATTTCAGTCAGCATGACAAATCCAGCCCATGTGTGGTAACCTGACTTCACAGAGGTTAAGGAAGCTGTAAGTCAGGGGCAGAGCCCTCGCTTCCACCCTGGTTTCTTGGGGCCACGGGTCATTGGCAGTTAGGGGACACTGGGGGTTCCAGGGACAGAGATTTCTTCTGAATGAGACAGGTCGTTTTGGCGCAGAGTGAAGCTATTAAAAAAAAAAAAAGATTTGTCACAGACCATACCTGAGAAAGCCAATTCCAGGCAAAGTCCCCTTGCCAACCCCAATTGAGTAGCGATGCCCAGAGCAATTCAGTCTCTGGAGGTGGGGCCCAGGTGGTTTTAATGAGTAGCCAGCATTAAAAAGCACAGCTAGCCATTCCCCTTGACTTTCCTATTCCCTTGGTTGCATGTGAAAATGACATCCAGACTCAACTGTGCTTTCTTTTTCCAGATGAAGGGAGAAGCTGGAAGTAAGCTACACGATGAGAAGCCTAAGCAGGTAAATGCCAGCACCCCACCCACCAAACTGGTGAGAATTTAGCCAGTGACTCTTTCCATGTGTGCGCTTCCTGCATATCTGACATCTCCCCCAGGGTTTAGGGGTAGCTGACACTTTGGTGATTTGCTCATTCCAGTAGCTGAGCTGAGACCACTTGACCCCAAGCTGCTTTATAACCAAAGCCCCTTTTCCCGCACCAGGGAGCAGCCCTGCATGAGGGTAGTTGCAGAACCCAATAGCTGTCCTACCAAGGTCTCTTGGCCCTTAGAACGTCCCATGCCTTGGGCCTTTGGAGCCACACCTTGCTAGCACTGCCCTGGGGACAAGAGAAGCCCACTGGGGGCTGGGAACCAACTCTTGGTCTCAGCTGAGCTGCCTTCTGCATTGTGAGCTCCCGCACTTCACAGAGGTCTTTGTCCTGTGTATAGTCCTTTCACTTGGGGTGCTGGAGGGAGAGAAACACCATAATCCCTGAAAAAAATCTAATCCTGTATGTGAAATTGAGGATTTCAACTTGACTTAGCTTGATGTGATTAAACTCAAATGAAAACTTCCTAGTGAGTTTGGAAAAGTTCATGAAAACGGTCCTCTGAATCCTAGAAAAGAAATAATTTCGAAAGCCCAAGGTAACCTGCCTGACAAGCTTGGGGTGGTGACCTTTGAATGGCCTGTGTAAGAGAACACGCTTCTATCCGCCAGTGGATCCAGCTCTGAGGGAGAGGGAGGGAAGAAGGGGGGAGGGGGAGGGGGAGGGGGAGAGGGAGAGAGAAGCTCATTTCTAGATCTCAAGACTCCGATGAACACCAGCCCTTTAAAAACTTTTTCACAGGCCATGGAAAATGACCTACTTCTTTTTGGTCTTTTGATCAAGAGTAGAATAGGGTAGGCCAAGAAGAAATGATTCAGTGCAGATTAAGGTTGCTCTGAATGGGTCAATCAAAACAATCTGCTCCTTCAGATCTCAAAAGTCTGGATTAAAACGTAGTGTCTGTGCTGTTTGATCAGCTCCCCCCAACACCACCCCGACCCCTCGTAAGTGGCCCAGCTCACTAAGTGCACGTCAGCCCAGCACAGAGCTATAGGGACCACCACCTCCAGTTCTCTCCCATGGAAGAGTCTGAGCAGGATGGCTTCCTCTGGGCTTAGCAACAGGATGGGAGGGCCATTTGTAGTTCCTGTCCTCGGCACAATGGAAACCGGTGACTCACCTGGAGGCCAGTGTTTTCCTTCTCCAAGTCTGGGAGCTCATTTGAGCATCACACTTGCAATAACCTCTACTTTAGGCTCTTGAAGGAGAACAGAGAAGCACCTCCCAGCGACTGCCAGTGGTCTGCTCTTTGCCCTTAGAACCGCTCATCACCCTGTCCAGTTGGCTGATCTTGCTGGAAGGCAGAGGAATCATTACAAGTCAGAACATGTGTTCATTCACTCTTTTCTCCAAGGGCAAGAGGGTGACAGGGATGGGAAAGTAGGCCAGGCTCATGGATACAATGAAGTCGCTCTGTCCTCATGACGGATTCTGCAGGTTCTCTGTGATGGCTGTCTCAGCCTTGCCTGCCCATTGGAGTTAGCTGGGGTGCTTTTAAAAACCTGGAGGCCCAGGCTCCACCCCAAACACTCTATGTCATTGGGCTGGGGAGGGACCTGGACTCCTGGATTTTTAAAAAGCTCCCAGGTGATTCCAATGTGTACATAAATGGGCATCTCAGTTCAACAAGAAGACAGCTGTTGGAAGGCTCGCCTGCCTTCCTCTGGGGGACAGAATTACCTGCCAGTGTCTCTGGAGTCAGGTTGGTTCCTTTCCCTCTCCCAACCTTGACCTCTCATTTTCATAAACACACCCATGTACAGCCCTAGAGCTCTTGATAAGCACGAGCCTCCGACAGAAACTGGGAAAAGGTCGCTGATGTGCAATGCTGGCGTGCTTGAGGTCCTGACTGCTTATCACACCCGTCAGGCCTCAGCTGTGAGCTGCGAGTGACGGCACGAGGCTAGCTGGGACCTGACACTTCCTTATCCTCCCCAGGAGGGACATATCTGGGGCTCCATGAGGAAGACTGCTTTCATCCTGGGCTCTGGCCTTCTCTTGCTTGTGGCCTTTTGGAACTCAGTCACATGGTGAGTCTGCTCGACCAGCTTGAATTCAGCACCTGGGGACAATGTGGTGGTGGTCTGGGGGCAAAGCGTGAAGCAAGGGGCTGTCTGCCCATCAATCTTCACCCAGAAACCTGATTGATTTTCCTTTCAAGGCATCTTCAGAGATTTTGGGGTGCTTCTGGCCACTTCTGGCAAGCTGAGTGGGAGAGGCTGCTGTCCACATTTGAAGGAAAGGAGTGGATCCTTTTCATAATAGGTGAGCCTCCCAGAACACCAGAGCTTAGGGTTGCGTACGTGATCATAGTTTAACTCTTTTTCTATTGTTCTCTACCTTGGGACTCTCAGCTCATTATTACAAGGAATAAGGATTTAAAGTTTAAGACAGTGTAACCCCAAACTGCTAAGCTTGTGGGCAATCTAGAACAGATGTCGAAGGCTATCCAAGAAAAGATGTTGAGAAATGGAGATCGCCCTCTCTCCAAAAATAGAAAAATGAAAACAAGAAATAGTGTGTGTGAAAATGAAGGCATGTTTCAAGCAGTAATGCTGCTTCTAGATGTCAGGTCCACAAGCGCAGAGAGCCTTTGTATGTCATGCGAGGCTGCGTCCTTGTACCTGGTGCCATCTAGCTTTGGAGGCTGGGCAGCAAGTGGTCACTCAGTATTTACTGACAGCGTGAATGGCTTGAAACAAGCCTAAGAAAACATAGTGGAAGCAAAAGCCGCTTCAACATATTTATAACAGCATTATCTACAATATTGACTGTCCTCAATCATACATTTATTCATTCAAATGATATTTATTAATGTTACTCTGTGCCAAATTTGTACCGAGGATAGAGAGATGTTTAAGATAAAGTGTTGGTCTACCCCATCAAAAAACCACGTCACAATCTAAAGGGGGAGATAAAAAAGGGTCAGTTGTCACAAAGCAAAAGTACAAATAAAATGTCCCTGACGATTGTTTTCAGCTGGAAGGACAACTCTGAAAATTAAATATAAATAGGTTCCATGGAATCTTAAGTAGCCATTGAAAAGAAGAATGCCGACTGCAAATGTATATAGGGAAAGTGGCAGGAAAACATTCTATATACTCCTGTTACAGTGATGGGAAAACTATCTGTCACCAAGGTGATAAGAAAATATCAGAGAGAGAAAATATTTGCAATTCTAAGTGTTAGAGCTTGAAGAAAGTTCAAGACCATCTTTTGTGGTTTTCATTTTGTGTTCCTCAAGGAACCCTTGGATTTCCTAGTAGGCAACCACCAACCTAACAATTTTTTTAAAGTGTGTTATGTCTGAACATAAAAGTAAATGCGTGCTCACTGTTAAAATAAAAACCAGAAAATTCAAATAAGCATAAAGCTGAAAAAGCACCCCTTTTCTCACATCCACAAAATAAGCACTGTTAATATATTAGTACAGCTCTTAAACTGGATATATGGTTGAACTTATAAGACACCAAATTTTTTAAAACTTTTTTTTTCATTAGATTGTGGACACTTTTCCATGTCAATTAATATAGATTTACTTAACATTTTAAGCTGCCTAGTCCATTCCAATGTATGCAATTACTCTCATCTAAATATTTAGTTCATTTCCTACTAGTATCCTCCAGGATACTATGTGCCAATCATATTTCCCCACACTGCTGGCCAAGTATTTTTCAGGTATCAACTGCCACAAGGCAGTGTGGTTGATGGAGGAGGGACACGGAGACACAGAGTTAAGTCAAATGTCCTTGCCCCTTGGATATTGAATTTAGAGGAGGAGGGAAAACATGGACAAAGAAAGTTAATAGTACAAGAGTTACGTAACACTGTGATGTCACTCGATTAACTGCCAGATGGGGTGGACAAAGTGCTTGTTTGTTCACAGTAGGACATCAGTGATACTTGGAATGACTTCATGGGAAGATGGGATGTGAGGCAAAAAGCTGTCCAAATGTTAAGGAAGTCTTGATCGGCATTTGCTAATATATCCTGCAGAACACAGTGCTATGGGACGACCATATAATATATTATCCAAATAGGGACATTTGTGAGAGTAAATGAGGTGTTAATAATTATATTGGAAAGACAGATGTCAATCGAAATAGTCCTGGGCAAACAGAGATGCATGGCCATCCTATTCTTAGGTGTTCTGAGAAAAGAGTTCTGGGGTTTAAAAAAAAATCCTGGGAAAGGTTGAGTTTAACAAAGTCAAACAGTTTCTTTGCTGCAGGAATTCTCAGAGCTGTTAACACACTAGTCCCGACCATGACTCTCTGCAAGACAGTACAGTAGAAAGGCTGTTTAACCAAGAAGCCCCTTGAGAGAGAGTTTCCCGCTTTGGGAAATGCTGACTGGACACCTGAAGTCACACTGCTCAGTTAGTAGGATAACAGGCATTCGCTTCCCCGCCTGACTCCTAGTTCAGTGCTCATTGTGAACCATAACATACAAAGCACTTCTTTGCTTCTCCCTTCCTTGGAAATTCATAAAGGATTCAGTGGGCACGGACTTCCAGTTGTCAACCTAAACTCCTTTATATTTTAGAGCATATACTTGTTGGGGCGTCTCCAACCATCGAGGAGATTCTTGTCCCCCTTGTACAACCAAGAAAATAAGTAGCGACACTCCTTAAGTGACTGTCCACGTTCCCCCAGCTAGTTTGTCATCTAAGCCTAAAAGGAGAGCCCCTGGCCCTGTGCACCAAGACGTCCGTGGCAAGGGACTGTCTCCAGTGCCGCCTCAGTTACCATCAAGTGTGTGTCCAGTTAATCCATGTGCTGTGAGAACCTGAAGTCACCCTGATTAAACAACTGTCTTTTGCTTTCCAACCTTAGCTGCCACGCAGGTGCCCAGTTTGTGCTTCTGGGGCTTAAATGGGCTTCTACTGGTGGTTGACACAACTGGAAAACCCAACTTCATCGCCCGCTACCGAATTCAGGTTGGCAAGAATGAACCGGTAAGTTGCAGCAGCTCCTCCTGGTCAAAGCCCAGAAAGCAGGAACTAAAGCCACACTCAAAATTCTCATCACTGGCCCCGGAGAGACCATGGCCAGGGTGAGCCAAGTTATGGTGTACAAGGCTCCCCCGCTTTAGAAGGTTAGGGAGGAAGTAAATGGACCCAAATCTCAGGGCCAACCAGCCAAGACTACTGTTGTGGTCTTCTGATACCCAGCCCCACGCTGTCGCTGCCTGGCTACCCCCCAGCATGCTGGTCAGCATTTTAGGAACAGAAATGATCGGCTCAGCCTGGCAGTGGGCTGAGTCCCGAAGATGTCAGGCAGCTCCACCCTCAGCCATGGGAGCAGGGACAGCAATGGCCGGATGCTGAAACCATGGTGACAGCTGTCATGAGAGACGGCGATAGCTGTGGAAACAATGGTGGACCCCCTATACCAGAGGAACAGTACGGATTCTGAATGTGTGAGTGGTGGTGGTTTTTCAAGCAGGTCCTCCTTCCCAGTTACTCAATTCAACCAATCGTACTTAGTTTATCCCTGATAAATAAGGCCTGGACACTGCTTGCAACAAACTCCTTCCTGGCCCAGGAGTGGCCCCGGGAAGGGAGCCCCAGAGCTTCCTGAGCCTGCCTTACCTGCTTGGTGCTCTGACAACCTCCAGGAGACTTTTCTTATCCAACAAGGAAGAAGATGATTCTTCAACCACGTTCTTTGCCAGCTCCACCCAAATCACATCCTGGCTTCTTGCCCAGAGAAGAACATCTTTCAATGATCTGCCCAGGTGCCGGGGTGAATCACCTCAGTTCTCAGGGCATTCTGCCCCAGCCCAGCACTCCAGAAAGCAGAATGGGTGAAACATAGTGCCCTTGACCCAAGCTTTCGCAAAGCCCCTTCTTGAACCAGAGCTGTTGCCCTGGTTCACAGTCCCCCTCACGTGGGACAAGAATGGCCAGCCATCCAGGGGGCTTCCTCCAGGTCCAGCTTGGCAGGCATGGACTGGATCCTAAGTGTCGACACCAATGCTTGGCCATTAAGAGCCCTTGATCTGTCAGACCAGGGCAGTCTCCTTCCCAGCACCACTGACAGATGCTTACATCTTCAAGGCCAAATACTGTAATAACCTTCATGGTTCACATGAGGAAATGGAGGCTTTGAGATGTGACACAGGCAGAACGGTGCTTCACACTCAAGCTTTGTGATGCCAGGGCTCATGCTCTTAACCACGAGGCCACATCAGCTGTCAAGATACGCACCTAGTATAGCAACACTTCAGTCTATGACCGGAGAGCCACACAGGAAAGGTGTTGCATTCTGCAGAAGCTGAGGTTCAGCAAGGAGCAGTGACTCACTCAAGGTCAGACTGTTACTAGGAAACAGAGTAAGGGCTCGTCTCACCTGACTCCAGATCCGGTGCTCCTACACTGGTTGCATCCTCAGGTGGACAGGTGGACATACAACTAAGATGGACGCCATTTAGTCTGGCCGATTCCAGGAAGGACTGAGCCCTAACCTAAGACATCAGAAACAGATCCTCCATTGGGACCTGAGTGCTGCAGGCAGACGTAGTATCTGTGCCTGCTCTGTTGACGCTCCCTCTCCTGGATAGCTAGGTCACACCTCCTCTCTCCTCGAATCCCCAACACCTCCTCCCCTAACCAACTCCAATAGGATGGCCGTGCTTCCTCTTCACTACATTGTAACAAACAGAAGAGCTTCCACCGCTTTCTACCACACCGGCCTCTGAGCCGCAGCTGCACACATGTTCTGCCTTCCCACCTGATCCAACAGGTGAATTCTCCTTGCTGCTGTTACAGCCATCACTCCACTCTCCGTGCACTACACCTCATTACCTCGTTTACTCCGGGGAAGTGCTCCACCAATTCTCCGTTCTCTTTCATGTATCTTTTTTTCAATTTTTTTCTCCCTCGCCTAGATTATTGCTCTGGATTATTACCAACATGCCGTAATTTTTCCCATCTTAAAGCCAAACCAAACAAAAACCCTTGCCTCCATCTCCCATACTCAACTACCACTCACATTGTTGCTCTTTTCAGCAAAGCTCTTTGAAAGAGTTGTCTATACAGTTTCCAATTCCTCTCTGTCTGTTCTTTTTTCCCCAACATTTTGTAATTATAAATAATTGTAAACATATATACAGAAGTTAAAAAAGTAGTCTAATGATCACTCATTTACACATCACCTAGATTCACCAATTTTAAATAGTTTACATTTGCTTCATCAGTATACAAAAATATAAATATCTATGCCTCTACAATTGTTTTGCTTAAACATTTGAAAGTAACTTCCAGATATCATACAAGTTCACCCTAAATCCTTCAGCCTGCATTTCCTAAAATAATCACAAAACCATCATCTCTGAGCCAGTCAATACAGGTGGTACCTAGAGAAGACGGAGGAAGAGGACGGCTTGAATGAAGTCCAAGGAGCACCATGAACCCAGGCTCACCTCGGGGCAGAAACCCCTCCAGCTTGCAGAAAACTCGGAGGAATCCCTTCTGACCAATGCTAAACCACATCAGCAGGCCCCAGGAAGTGGTCATGGGGCTATTCCCGGGACCCTCAGCACTCTGATGAAAGGGTCAGGGGATTACGGATTCTTGGGGAAATACTGGCTGCAGCATGGAGATTCAGTGGGGTGTGGGCATTTGGGGCCAGCTCTTCAGTGACCCTGGAGAGAAGGCTCAGGCAGGCCTCTATCCTGACAGCCTCACTGTGAAAACCAGAAGACCAGGTCACAGGAAGTTAGGAGGGCAGATAGGCAGCTGCCTGGCTCATGTCCTTCTGTGCTCTGGGTCTAGTCCAGGGAGGCTGGACCCCATGAGGAGGCAGATGACCTTGATGTCCACATCTGACCATGGTCACGGTTCTCTGGATGAGGAGGGGCTAACAGGCTGAATAAGGATATCAACCTGAGAGCTGACAGCCTTTTCCAAGCATCCTCGAGGCTCCCCAAGGGGCCTATCAGGAATACGTTGGGTTTGGCCAGAGAAATGGGGACAGTGATGATAGTTGCAGAGCCAGGAAGGATCAAGCAGGCTCAGGCAGAGACTGAAGCTGCGGGAGGGGAGTTTCCAAAGGCAAGGGCATCACCAGATGTCCCACCCCAGGGCTGGGCAGCACTCAAGGACTGCCGACTACGGCCAGGCATCACTCCTAGCATCCACCCCTGAATGAGGGCTCCCTGTGAGCAGGTCACAGTGGAGCCTAGTTTCTAGAAGGGAAAGACCATCTCACCTCTTGTCCATCTCCCTCCTTCTCTCGGCAGGTGGACCCTGTGAAACTACGCCAGTCCATCCGGACAGTCCTCTTCAACCAGTTCATGATCTCTCTCCCCATCGTGGTCTTCCTCTATTTCCTCCTCAAGTCGTGGGGAGACCCCTGCCGCCGAGAGCTGCCCACTTTCCACTGGTTCCTCCTGGAGCTGGCCATCTTCACTCTGATCGAGGAGGTCATGTTCTACTACTCACACCGGTGAGCGGGCCCTGCCTGAGCACAACTGGCTCCTCACACCCCTACGGCTCTTACGAAAGAAAACTGAGGCTGCTCCAGCCCGTCCTCAGAAGCCTCCCAGGGAGACAGCTGTCTCCCAGCTGACAACTTGAAAAGAGTCTTTTCCATTCACATGTGCAGCAGGGCTTTTTCCATTCACTTCCTTAGTGAATCCTTTCTGGGCATCATACCCATTTTATAGCTCATACAACTGAGGTGGAGAGAAGCAAAGTAACCCGCCCCACATTATGCAGCCTACGAGGTGGGCTTAGAACTCGATGGCACGTCTGTCTGAATGCCGATGTGTTTTTCACTTCGCTCCGGAGATGTAACCCCGTCCCTACCTTTGGTTTCTCATGGTCTGGTGGGGGAGAGAGGAAGGGAGATTGGCAGATTTTAACTATTAACTCTTTTCCAGGCTCCTTCACCACCCAGCATTCTATAAGAAAATCCATAAGAAACACCATGAGTGGACAGCTCCCATTGGCGTGATCTCTCTCTACGCCCACCCTGTCGAGCACGTGGTGAGTAGAGCTCTGCCCCAGAGGCAAAGGGCACGGGGCCAACCACCTTCCCATGGTCTCCTGCAGAGAACGACCCCACTGGCCCCTTCCTTCTTTCCTTCAAACAGCTACCACTTACTGTTGACTTAGCATATACCAGGCTATGCTAGATGTCCAATGTAAGTTACCTCATTTAATCTTCCCAGCAACCTTTTAATCCTCATGTTACTAATGAGCAAGTCGAGGCTCAAACCATTAAAATGTGTCCCAGGTCACAAAGGTGACCAATTCCAGCAAATTAAGGTCCTGAAAGTCTTCCAACTTCTCCCAGTCTGAGTCAAGGAAGTCTCACTGGTACCACGCTGGGCTAAGGGAGCACCCACCGGGCCTGCCCGCTTCCCTGAGGAGCCCCTTCTAACAGCCTTCCCCGTGCAGGTCTCCAACATGCTGCCGGTGGTGGTGGGTCCCATAGTAATGGGCTCTCACTTGTCCTCCATCACCATGTGGTTTTCCTTGGCCCTCATCATCACCTCCATCTCCCACTGCGGCTACCACCTGCCCTTCCTGCCCTCACCTGAATTCCATGACTACCACCATCTCAAGTAAGGTGCCTCCCCGCTGTGGGGCCTGGGGCGGTAACCTCCACCTTCACTCCTGGGGCTCCTGCTAGCAGACATTGGTGTCTCAGTTTCAATGTGGGCGCTAGTGGAGGGAGAAGTCTGGAAGTGGGGAAAAGAACGACCACGCTGGGACCCAGACTACCGTGCCCTTTTCCTTCTGTCTGGTACTGGATCTCCTGGCAGCTGGGTTTTTAACCTTTATTTAGGCCCAATGTATATGTACATAAAAATCCTGCACAACAGTTCAAGGGTAGTTGTGCACTCTCTGAAAGCCTCCAGGCTTTCTCAAGTGTGGTCTGTGAAACTGCACCAGAACCAACCTGAGATGTGCTTCTCAAATGCAGGCTCGTGGGTTCCACTCCAAGTATGCGGAATCCCAGTGTCTGTGGAAGGGGGAACAGGGCCTGGAAATCTGCATTTTAATAAGTGTTCCAGGGGATCCTGATGCAGGTGGTCCCTGAACCTGCCTGAACAAGCCAAGCTCTGCCACAGGTTCTGACTTGTGTGCACTGCAATCACACAGAGAACTTTCCAAAGGAAGATGGCAGGTTTTCAGTCTGGAGTGGCTCCAGGAATGCGCAACAATTCCCTGGGTTATTCTGACACATGTGGTCAGCATGGTGGGGGCAGGTGTGGGGTAGGAGAGGCCTGAAAGCAGCACACTGGCCTTCACCACCCTCCTCTCTCCTCCAGGTTCAACCAGTGCTACGGGGTGCTGGGGGTGCTGGACCACCTGCACGGGACTGACACTTTGTTTAAGCAGACCAAGGCCTATGAGCGACACGTCCTCCTGCTAGGCTTCACCCCACTCTCCGAGAGCATTCCCGACCCCCCGAAGATGGAATGAGGGAGGGCCGGAGTGCCCTCCTGGCTGTCCCCTCAGCAGGGGGCTGCTAAGGTAGCCTGAGGCTTCCTGTTCACTCTTAACCACTTGCTCCTTCAGCCACGCCTTGCTCCTTCAGCCACGCACTCTAATGACAGCACCGAGGGCAGGGGGGAGGTTGGCTTCCAGGAAATTCAGGGCCAAGGATGGGGCCAGGGCTCCCCCAACTTTCCCTGTTGTCCCTCAAGGGGACGATGAGTTAGCGTAAGGAAGAGGAAACAAAGAGCTCCCCAGAATGGAGGCCAGAGGGAAGAAACCTCCTGGCAAGTCCCCTGGTCCTCTGCTTTGAAAGGGAGGAGGGACCCCAGGTGACTCCTTGTAGAGGCAAGATGTAGAGAATGACAGAAGTGCCTGGCTCCAGAGAGCTCTTTCTGGTGCCGGGTATGGGGTGGGGGTGTGGGGAGAGACCAGAACACATCGCTTTACAAACCCTTCCTGTCCCAAAAGGCTTTTCTCATACCCTACACTCAGGCCAGGGCCTGGACACCTGGGTAATAGTTATGGGGGCCAAGTCCCCATTGCCCACCCACCACACAGACAAAGGCTCCATTTTAATTAGCGTGACCCACTGCAAACATCACCCCTCTGAGAAAACACCAATTACAGGAGTTACTGCCTGGATTACAACCGAGATACCAAAGTAGTACAGGCTTCCATACATGGGAACCGAAGGCCAAACCCTGTGGGCCGACTAAGCTGGGAGCCCTTGTATCCAGAGGGAAGGGTCAGAGCTGCTGACCTTTGGGGACACTCAACTGAGGCCCCCAACTAGCCTCTCCGAAGCAAGACCAGAGGCTAGCACCCTCTTCCTCCTATGAGAAGGCAAGGAACACTTGGCTGAACAAAGGGCCAAATCCTCATTCGCCCCCCCCCCCCCCCAATAATTAGCCAGTTGTTTCAACACCATTTATTCAGGATGATTTTAGCAATGCTGCCTTTCCAAATGAAAGCTCACAAGGATCCTTACCTAAAACAAAACCAGAGCTGCTAGGGTTGACGCAGTCCCCGCCCTGGCCTTCCGTCAGCAGCCACTGGCGTTGCCAGGATCCCGTGGCTCCTGAGGACAATTTGAAGGCCACCCTCATCAGTTACTAAATTCTTATGTATGCGTGGGCCTATTCCTGAATGTTCAGTTTTCTTATGTCACGATAAGGATCCACTGTAGTGTGAACATAATACTTTAACATTTGATATTGCCAAGTCTCCAGGCAGAACCATCAAAAAGTACTTCTTCCCATTAGCCCTAGGACCGCAGAGGACCTGCCCAATAGGCAGGGTGCTTACCAGGCAGCGTCCTCCCTGGCCTGCCAAAGCCCCACCTTTGGCGTTGGTGGACCTGGCCCCTCCCTAGGACGGCCTGTGCCCTTAGCTTGAAGTACAAGTTCCAGTATATTGATGCTCTAAGTTATGACAGCTACTGGCTTGCACCCACAACCTGTTCCTACAAATACATTTGGACAATAGCCCATCTTCAGTACACTTAAGGGTAGAAAATGAGGAGCTCGGAGAAAGAGGAGGAATGGCAACACTTTCCCTTTAAGGTCTTTAGATGTTGAAGTTACCGCAGGGGACCTAGGGGGACAAGAGGCTGTCCTCTCACCTCTTCTAGCAGGCGGGTGGTGGGGCCCTGGCAGAGGGGCCCAGTCCTACCCTCTTCTGCATCAAACAGAATTGTTCTGAGTTTGGTAAACAAATAAGGCCTAGAAAAGGCTGAGGTCTCAAATCCCCAGCAGAAATGTGCATGTCAAGGGAGGAAGCATGGAAAATAAAATGGCCTTTTAACTCCATTAGAGACATTTTTTTTTTTTTCCCCACTACATGACTTGTTCAACATTCCCGATCACGTGGCACCTGGGAGCTATGGCAGCACAATTGTAACAAATCAGTGGCCTCTTTCACAAGCATTCCTAACAGATTGTGGAAGTAAAGTTGAATTAACTGTCTTCCTGTACAAATCAGTCTGCAGAGTACCTGGCCACTATCTTCTGAACTTTTCTTTGGCCTATGCAAGCCATTGGAAGTATCTAAGTACCTGCTCACCTGACGCAAGGTGGAATTCTCTGGAAAACCATTTCTGATGAGATGCCTGGGAGACAAACAGTTGTCCGATAAATGAGTAAATAAGGCAACACTGGCATTTGGAATGTTACTACTGCCAGGACCTGAACTCATGGGTTAGGGACAAGACACCAGAGGCCAGTCATAGGGGAGGGGGCACAGTGCTCATGACTCTCCCCCACACCTTACCCCCCAGCACCAGCCCTCAGGGCTCTGTGGCTAACCTGGATTCCAGAAGGCCAGTGTTGAATTGTTGTCTGTTCAGTGAGAGGCTGTGCCGACCCTCTTGTGACAAATCACAGCAACTTCCATCTTCTTGGCTGTATCTTCCCACCATGCTAGGCCACCGCCAGCGCAGGAAACCCTGGAATTCTAACAGTTGAACGGTGTCTGTTCTGTGGCACTGGCTATCGCTCCCACATCTCACTTAAAACACGAGGCAAACATGAATTCAAGGATGGCAGCTCTCAAGACCACTGAGGAATTCACCTGGATGCACGAGCAGTGGCTAAGCAGCCCCCGCCTTCGGCAGCCCCCCCAGAAGCCCAATGGCAGCGCCCTGCACCGGTTCCACATGCGGGGCAAGGTTCCTCCCTCATCAGGCTCCATCCCTCACACCCAACAGCTGTACCCCAAATGGGAGACCAGCCAGTATTGTGCCTTTTCAAGTTTTTATTTTTATACATTTTTTTGTATTAAAAAGAAAAGCATAATTACCACAAATTACAAAGGACTAAAGCAGGACTAGAATAATGAATGAAATCACTTCAGCCTGGAAAGCAGATACTCTCAATAATATTAATGTTATAATACAAGCTCATTCAAGTATTTTACATTTTATTTTTGTCCTTTTAAATGTGATATCCTAGCACATGGTAAAGATAATGTACTATGAGCATAACGTAGAACCTTCTCCACAAAAGCCAGATGACAAGTTTTCCTCTCCAGTGAGAAATGGGCTGTTAAGTTCCAATCTTCTCTGCCTCTGCCATCAACATGGCTGAAGGAGAGGGTGGGGTTGGGGCAAATCCAGGGACCCTTCCACACAGGAGGTACTTTGGAGTCCCACTCAGGAGGGCGCCAGATGAACCAGACCACTCTACCCAGGCTTTTGGCAAAAAAACCACCCCACCCCTCCTTAGCTAGTTGTCTTCCTTGCCCCTCCTCCCCACCTCCCAGGCCTTCTGAGCAGCTTACTTTCTTTTGTATAATCAATTAGGAAAGGGGAAAAAGAGCTACAATGGAACAAAACAAAACGTAACAACTTTGACATGGCGGGCTCAGCAACTGGATCTGAGCCCCAGGGGTCCAGGATGCGGCAGGGCTGGGCAGCCCCTCTCTACTGGTAGTGCATTTGCTCCCAGATTTAGGAGAGGGAGAAAGAGAAACTTGCCCCTTGGCAGGGTCGAGGCACACAGACCTGATGTTTGATGCCCAAAGGTTGTGTTGGCATGGGCCAATCCTGGAAGGGTACGGGTTGAACAGGATTTTGGGCAGGCTGTTGCTTTGTCTCAGATCTTGGATCTCCATGGGAGGATGGTGGGTGTAAAGTGGCAATCCCTGATGGCCCCTGCCACTCCTGGCATGTTTGTCACAGATACATCGGTCCTAAATTCAAGTGTCTTCAGAAAGTGAAGATGTAAACTACTCTTTGCAACATCAACTCCTAACATGTTACAAAAAAATGAAAAAAAGAAAAAAAAGTCTCCTTCCTCCCCATCGTCAGTCTATGCTGAAATGAAGTCCTCACCTCTTCACCCCAAAGGGGCTTCCTCTTTCTGGGATGTCTATGGGAGGATCAGGGAGAAGATGGCAGCCCCCTGGCCTGGTAGTAAACTCTAGATTAGAACAGCCTTTCCCCACACCCCCAAGGCTTCTTTGTGCCCCCAAACCCAGCAGAGGACAAACACTGAGGTTTCTGTGGTGCTGGATACAGTACAGGGCCGAGCGACCAGAAGGAAAGAAAGGGGGAAACGAAGCAAGGATGAGGCTGGGGTGCAGAAGTCCAGTGTCTGACACGGTGTGGGCAGGCACCAGACTGGGGAGGGAAAGGCCTCAGCTCCCATTGTCAGAGCGGAGATCAGACACTCGTTCTTGGCTTTGGAGACAACTGGGTCACAGGAACTGAGATGGGCTTCCCACATACTAATCACCGGGAGGGCAGAGATGGGGAGGGTGTAGGCCAAAAGCAGTGAGGTGGCTAAGACAGACGCAAGCCCTTGCCAGGCTGGGATACCATCTCCTACTCCCCACTTTTGGGCCCAACAGAGGGAACAGTTGAAAAGGAGGGCCAAGGAAGTGTCAGCAATGGAGCAACACCACCATGAACTTCTCTGTGCTTCCTAGTCCCCACTGGGGGTGAACGCACCATCACTCCTGCACATGACACACAGCCCAGTCTGTGTGGGTCAGTCCTTCGTCACCCTCCCACGCTTTAGGTGCCAAAAGACTCCAGCCATCCATTGTCATTCACAGCCCAACTCAAGCAGTCCGTGGCTGGAGAAGAGAAGTCAGGTATACTCTATGTCCACATATACCTTCCTGCCGTGGGGCTTTTCCAACTGGCAGGGTTCCCCCCAGCCCCCACCTCCTCCTCATCCCTCGTTCCCAGGCAGGGTCAACTGGAGGATGGGCCGAGATGACTCGCAGAGGGGGTGCAATATGGGGAGACCCCACCAGGGGAGAAGAGTGGCATTTTCCTCCACCTTTTATGAGACAAAGCCTCCTTGAAGTCTCAAAGATCTTTCAGGGCAACACAAGAAACATTTCCAAGCCTCCACAGCCAGGCGTTCACCTTTCCCCTGAGGTGGGGAGATGGTCAAGCTGAGAACAAGTGTGCCCCAGATCCAGGCCAATACTCTTCTCCAACAGTTTGAAGCAAACTTGGCCTTGGGGTTCCGAAGGTAGGATGAAGGGTGTCACGGCAGGACAGGGCCTGGCGTGAGGCAACAGCAAGCAGAGTGACGACACAACAGTGGCAGCAGTGTACAGACACAGGACGTCAGCTCCAAACGATGCAACAGCAGGGATATTTTGGGCACGGCTCTCATCCAAGCCGCCCCTAACTCTCTTGCCTCCAGGCAGGAGGCACTGTACATGCAACTCAGTCCAGAGAAAGATTCTAGCCCATCCAGCCCAGGCACATCCAGAGAAGGTGGGGGCTCTTCAAGTTGACTCCACCGAGGAAAACAGGCATTTGGGTATTTCAGATTCCCGCTCCACAATAAGGCAACTTTTAAAAAAATATTATTTCCAAGAACAAAACAAAACAAAACAAAACAAATTCCAAGGGTAGGGGAAAGACATCACTTTCTGTGGATTAGGTGGGGGTTTCGGATTTTTTTTTTTTTTTTTTTTTTTTTGGTCTTTTATGGTCGATTTTGTATTTTTTTTTTCTTTCTCCAAGGATGAAAAGGTCAGAGAAAAATAAAATAAATCATCTTTCAATAGTCTTTTCTGGTATGAGCAGCGTCTCTCTGGGCTGGGGAATAAGGGGCATGGAGAGAGGAGACTGGGGCAAGGCCCAAACCTTCCCCTGCCTCCACTTTTAGATCCTTTGGTTTCCTTCTCCCGATGCTGGCAGAAGGGCATGGTGGGGACAGCAGAGAGAGAACAGAACACCGTGATGGCAAGCCCCAGGTGACAAAGGAGCTGGTGCTCATGGGGCCCAGGGGCGCTGCCAGAGCCTTCCACGGGACAGTACTGGGCAATGGGGCCCACAGGGCCTTCTTGTGGGCTGCATAGTTGGCTTGAGGGGGAGCAGGAGGCTGTGGGGTGGGAACCAGGGTTGCGGCCTACCAGCCGCGGGCAGGGCTGCAGAGTGATTTTGGTAATCCAGACAAACTATCAATAATTTAAAACTTGATATATATATATGTATATATATATATATATATATATAAAAATCTCCCCCCTTCCCCTCCCCCCTTAGAAGAAGCTAGGATGTGAAGAAGAGTCATGGAGAGAGGAGGGGGAAGAAGGAATATGGCGGCTCCTGCCCAGGCTCCCTCTGATAACCCAGATGGTGTACACATTGCTACTCAGCACAAAGGCCCGTCCTAATGACTTGAGGCCTGGCCCTTCTCTGTCCGCTCTCCTGGGACTGGGCACCCCCCATGGACTCTTGCCCACCCCCTTCCCCCGAAACCCCCCTAGGGCTAAGGGGTTTTTCACTTTCCCAAAGTCTGTGTGTCCGAGTGCTGGCTTGTCCATTTGGCATCATCCTGGATGGGCTGGCCGGTGGGTGGTGTGGGGGGTTGGCTGATCACGGTGGTGGGCCGGCTGGAAGACTGGGAGGGGCATCGTTTCCTGCCCTCACCGCCACCACCTCCTGCTGCCACTGGGTGTCGCTTGTGGTTGCCCTCTTCACCCATGGGGGGCTGTAACAGAGGAGGGAGTCATAGGTGACTAGGGGGCACGACCCACACCCACCCTTGCCAGGGCTGTCTAGCGACCTTTTACTTCTCACCTCCAAATGTAATGCAGATAATAGGTTTAACCTTAAAAACGAATTACTAGTTTTACTGAGCATTTCTCTATGCTAAGATACCAAGCACCGCACTATTTATGCATTCACTCATAGCATCTTATCCCACCCTTGGATGCAGACGTAATCATCTGATATTATAGATGAGGAAACTGAGGCACAGAAAAGTAATTTGCCCAGGGTCCCATAGCTGGTAATTGGTGAATACAAAGTATGGACTGGGCCCATCTACAGCTGAAGCCAGGCCTTTATTCCTACGAGTTTCTGTTCCCATTATGAGAAAGATCACTGCTCAGGCGATGTATGGGAATGTGGCACCAACATGCTGCGAACACTCAGCTTACAAGACCCACAGGCTCCTGGGGACTGCCTCGTCCTCTTAGGCCCTAAACAGATACTGATCTAAGAGCCAGACCAGGAGCCAGTCTGGCCACACCACTACCAAAGGTCCTGTAACCTCAAGAACATTTCCTTCCTTTTCTGTGCACCAAAGCTGAGCCTATCTTGTTCCACCCTAACTGGTCTTCCTATTACAAGGGTTCTCTGCACGTGTACCCCACTCCAACCTCTGAAGGAAGGAGTGCTTAAAGAAGGAAAAACCGTCTCATCTTTATATGGGAGACCTGGGCAGTGTGGCCACTATCTTACTGGGTGGCCATGGGCTTTAGTTTACCCAGTGGTCCAGCAATGATGATAAACCCTGCTCACTTCACCACTTTATAAAGGTTAAATGAGTATAATGTAAAGTGCCTAACATATACTAAATATTTAATCAATGACATTTTTAAACATAAATGTGGACTATTATTGCCATTTACTTGTACGTCTTTTTGCTAAAAAGTTTCAAGGGAATAAGATAATTGGCATATCCCTACTACACTATAAACTCTTTGAAGGAAAAAGAGTCTCACTCATCTCGAGTCCCTGAAGCATCTAGCAAAGACACGTCCAATTACTCAAACACTTCCCTTGAAACAGCCAGTGGCAATAACCCCAATCCACCACTGGATGTCACTGTTGAGCCACTGCTCCATGAAGCCGGGAAGGCAGTGGGAGTGGTGGTGGTAGTGCTGATGGTGGTGATGGGAGGGGGCAGCACCAGTGAGGTGCGGGGTCGTGGTCACAGGGGTGGAGAAGAATTGAACATAATTTATAAACTTCTGGGGTTGGAACTGGCCTCTTCCAGAAAGAGCAAATACATTTTACCTTGGGTACCCATCCTGATCAACTAGGAGAGGCTAACCAGGGCACATCAACAAAGAGGGTTATAAGGTAAGAAGAACATTATGATGGTTTAGCCATTTCTACCATGGGAAGGGGAGGAAGACACAACCATATAACACCTTCCAATTAGCCTTCACTGTCCACTTCTCACCCCCTATTTTATAGAAGAAACTAGGCCCAAATGAGGGAAATGGTTCCTGGGCTAGTGGCACAGCTGGGGCCAGAACCCAGGTTTGCTGATGTCTGTCTGGTCCAGTTTTCCTTCTAAGACAACTAGGGTGAGAAAGAGAGACTTTCACTCACATCCACTCGGAAGTCTTCGAGACGTCGGAATTTGCCGAGGTATTCTTGAAGTTTGGGGTCAATGTCCAAATTTTTGGCTTTGGAATATTTCAAGAAGGCCCAGAATTTCTCCAGCCCATAAAGTTGACCTGTAGGGAAAGAGGAGAGAGAGGTAGAGAAGCTGGGCCGGTGAGGATAGGTTGAGAATAAAGAGGTTCAGGGGAAAGAGGAGTGGTGTGATAGACAGCCAGACACAGTCCAAGTGGGGAGTGAGGGGAATAAGTCCTAGAAGACCAGGGCTCTCAGCGCTCCAACTCGACTCTCACCGGCTTCATAGTCCTTCACGGTTTCCTCCTGAAAATCCTTGAATATGTCCAGCCGGAACTTCTTTTCCAGGCCATAACTGTAGTATCGAAAAAGGCACTCCAAACCATATCTGTAGGAGAACACAAGTCAGTGAGATCAGGACTGTTGCTTCACCTGTAAAACGGAAATGTACCTGCATAATGATGAGCTGCAAACAGATTAAACACAATAGATTATCAAGGAAATGGCAAATATTATTTAAGAAAGCTACCATTTAATGCTAGTCTAAGTGGGTCCAACATTACATGTTTATAGTTTGCCAGGAGTCAGCAAACTGGCCAACTGAATAGTGGCCCTCTGCCCTATTCACCATTTGTTTACTCCAATTTATTTGTGAGGTGTCATTGGCTGCTTTCTGTTACAGAGCCGAGTTGAGCAGAGACCACAAAGCATAAAATATTTATTGCCTGTCCTTTAACAGAAAACGCTTGCCAATTCCTGGCATAAGCTCTCTGCTGAGCCATCTGACCATGCCAATGAATATCTGACTCAGAAATTTCACTTCTAAGAACATGTCAGGAAAATGGCCAAAAATACACATTTAGATTTTACAGATGTACCAAAACTGTTCATAGCAGAATTATTAAACAAAATCTAAATGTCTAAGAATAGAGAAGTGGTTAAGAAAACCATGGTAAATCTGCTCAACAGAATAATATTAAGCTACTAAAAATTATAATGTAAATACTCACTGATGGAAACTGAAAGATGTTTATGATATATCACCAAGTAAAAAAGATGTTTCAAAGTGTTATATGCAGAATAGGCCCATCTTTGTAAACAAGTATGCAAATTTTACATTGACACATGTACACAAAGTTTGGAAAAGCACACACTTAAAAATTATTTTAACAACATGGAAAAATGTTCACGCTTATAAATGGTAAGAGTGAACGAAAAGGCATTCATAGGATGATCCAAAAAACATGAAATATAGCAGAACATCAACAGTGGTTATAACCTGAAGGATGTTTTCCTCCAGCTTCTTTAGGCATTTCTGTACATTTCAAGTTACTTACAGAAAGCACAGTTTACTGGAGAAAGAAAGAAGTTTTTATAAGTGTTTATAATAGGAGACGGGTTAAGTAAATTATAGTACATCCATATAGTGTTAGATCATACAGACTATAAAAAGGAATAAGAAATGAATGGATGTGGAATGGTCTTTAAAATATAGCATTACATTAAAAAGCAAGGTGCAAAAGTATGTATGAGAAGCCATCTTTTGTGTAAATAAAGTAAGGAGACTACTTAGGTGTATGTCCTTGCTTACATGGGCAAAGTGTTTTCACAAAGGACCCACAAGATTCCAACAAAACAGGATGCCTCTGGAAAAATGAACTAGATGGCAGGGGACAGTGATGCGACTTCTCACTGTATATATATAAAACCTTTGAACTCTTTGAACCATATGAATATACTACTCATTCAAAAACAATAAATTTTTAATAAAGTCTATGAAGTATATACACAAGAGACTTCCAGTTACAGTTACAGTTTTGGAAGGAGAACCAGCAGGGACCCCTCCCCACCTGCCAAACACCAGCCAGAGCCCTCTGCCCAAGCCAGCTCACCTGTAGCCTTCTTTAGCATCCTCCAGAGCTAGCTGCTTGAACTCCTCATACATCTTTTTGTTGAAGTGATCTCGGAGGAAGAAGGACCAAAAGCGGAAGAGAGTGTTCATCTCCTGAGACTGGCCAATGCCCAAGCGTTTCCGCTCTGATGGGGGAGGAAGAAGGAAAGACGTGTAAGGGCCAAGCTGCCTGTGCTTTGGGGAACAAATGATCCTGGAACTCAAGGGTCTTGGTCTTATCTCCACCACCTCCCAATTCCCTTATCCATCACCTGCCTCTTCAGTATTTTAGGACATGTTTACTGAGCACTTAACTACTCTGTGTCAGGCCCTGATACTGGGCACTGGGCCTGAGCCTCACCAGAAACAGGTGGTATCACCTTCTGAACCAGGCCATCCTGGTCTAGCTCTTCACATCAAAGGGTATTGCTCTTAAGTATGTTAGAACAAAGAAAAGGATGAACAAATAATTTGTACATTCTAACAAATGATATTCTTTCATTGTTCATTATCAATTATTTCATGAGTCCTACAATATTGACAAGTACAAAATGGTTAAAAACAAAACAGTACACAACACCAAAGTGCAAATAATTGAAGAAAAGATAGATTTGAGCAACATCAAAAAAATTAAAAACCTTTGTGCTTCAAAGGACACTCAACAAAGAAAAAAGACAACCACAGAATGGGGAAAATATTTGCAAAACAAAATGTATCTGATAAGAAAATATAAAGAACTCTTACAACTTGGTAATAAAGACAAATAATCTAGTTAAATAATAAGCAAAGGCTCTGGACAGACATTTCTCTAGAGGTGGCATACAAATGGCCAACGTAGAAAACTGCTCAACATTAGTAACTATCAGGAAAATGCAAACCAAAGCCATAAGGAGGTATCACTTCATACTTTCCAGAATGGCTATAATCATAAAGATAGACAATAATAAGTGCTGGGAGGGTGTGGAGAAATCAGAACCCTCATACATTGGCTGTTAGGAAAATAAAATGGTGCCGCCACTTTTGAAAACGATCTTGTAGTTCTTCACAAGGTTAAACATAGTTGCCCATATGTCCCAGCAATTCCACACTTCCACCCAAGATAAATGAAAACTCATACACACATAGAAACTTATACACCAATGTTCGTAGCAACATTATTCATGACAGACAAAAAGTGGAAACCTAAATGCCCATCAGTTAATGAATGGACACACAAAATGTGGTCTATCTATATAATGGAATGCTATTTGGCAATAAAAGGAATTAAGTGCTGATACATGCTACCTTGAAAATATCATGTTAAGGGAGAGAAACCAGTCACAAGGAACCACATATTGTGTAATTCCATTTATACGGAAAGTATAGAAAAGGGCAAATCCACAGAGGTAGAGAGCAGACTGGTAGTTGTATAAGCCTGGGAGGAGTTGGGGGAGTGACTGGTAGGGGCACAGGGTTTCTTTTTGTGGTAATGAAAATGTTCTAAAATTGATTCTGGTGATTGCTTTGTACACTTAAAATGGGTGAATTGTATGGTATGTGAACTGTTATCTCAATAAAGCAGCTATTACACACAGAGGCAGAGGGAAAAGGGAAGGTGCTGGACCAGCATTTAGAAACTGTGTTTTGCTAAATGAAAGGGGATGGGGTGAGTTAATAGCAACAAATGAGTATTAAGATTGGTTCTGAGCATCTTTACAGTCAACCTGACAGAAACCTACAGTTAAAAGGCGTCTCATTTTATGATAGAAGGAAATGGGTGAGAGCAGCTAGAGAGGTTCTTTCCTTACACTTTCTAGAGCAGGGGTGAGCAAACTGTTTTCAGTAAAGGGTCAGAGAGAAATTATTTTAGGAGTTGCAGGGCACAATGGACTCTGTCATAAATTCTTTTTACCCCTCCACAACCCCTTAAAAATGCTCAAGGCTGTGCGAAAATAGGCTGCTGGCTGGATGTGGCCCACAGGTCATAGTTAGGTGACCCCTGTTCTAGGCAATATGTGATGAACAGTGGACCAAATGGACAATGGCTGAGTTAGTGGTCTTCCAGAACTAGGAAAATTCTTGGTATTTTTTATATCAACAGAGGAATATCAAGGAACAGGAATGTTCTGATACCAGATTCTTTCAGCCTCCTGTATTCCAAAACTACCTGGCCTGAGTCTAACTTCATTCCTTCCGGCTATAATGTCACATCTCCTTCTTGTTCTGAGGTCAGAGAAAACAGTCACCTACTCCACCAGCACTTACACTCTGGATTTAAGTGGTGGCCCCAGAGGCTCTGTCCCTTCCCCCTGTGCTTCTTACCATTAAGGCAGCGCCTACGATACTTGTGGTAGACGTGTTGTGTGAAGCCATTTTCCTTGAGCAGCTCATGGGAAGGATGCTGGAACTTGGGCAGCGACTGAGGGGTACAGCCATAGCTGCCAACCGTAGGCGTCCCTTCTGAGGGGCTGGAGCTAGAAGCCATGAAAGAGACAGTGTCACCAGGTTCCCCAGAGAAGCTGGCCATCAGGTTAGCAGGGGCCCCTCTGAGCCCTTCCATTAGCCAAGATCCAGCGTCTCATAGGGCAACAAACCAGGAGGCCCAGGTACTGTGCTAGGCCCTTCACTTATATCCACAGGTCTGGTCTGACTTGCTCTTTGCATTAACCTCTGGAGGGTTTTACAAAGAGGAGAATCAGGTTCACAGAGATTGGGAGACTCATCCCGGGTAACGGAGCTATTTAAAGGCCGAGAGCTGTACAAGGCCCAAACTTGAATTTTTACCATTTATTTATCCCGAGTTAACACTGACCTTTCCTAAACAAGCTATTATGGGTTCATCTATCTATATTTTCCTTAAATCATGTCTCTTTTCAGTCTGTACCATCCCTGCAGGGAGAATACACAGGTCAGCGGCACCCAAACCTTGATCTGGAATAGGACACACTGGGGCTGTTTTATTGAAAATTTAAAAAAAGGAATCTGGGTCCTACCCCCAGAAGCTGAGTTTGCAGATCTAGAGTGGGGCCCAGGAATCTGCATTTTTATTCAACTACCTAGCTATTCTGAAGTAGGCAGCAAATATCTTCATCCAAAATCAATTCAAGGATACTCTTTCTGAGAATCTGGACCCATTCAGCTTTGACACTACTGATTTATAAAGAAGCCTTCCTCTTCCCAGGCCCTGGATTAAGCTTTCTAGGCTACTCCTATTTTTTTTTATTTAGATGAAGGTCCCTTTCTTTCATTTTCTTACCAGAGTTCGTTCTTCTTGGTTCCATCGATTTCATGGCTCTCCCACCTACCCCACAGCCAGCCTGACCGCTCCTCCCCACAACCCCTCACCTGATGGAAGCAGTCCGGGGCCTGTGTTCTCGGGAATCCATCACCCAGCCCACGTGACTCTCTAAGGGCGGGTTGGAGCTGTGTCTTGTTTTCCTTTTCCGAGGCATCTACAAAGGTCAGTCCAGGATTTATTTATTGTGCTCATACAATGTGAGAAGCATCGAGCATTTTGAAGGCCTAAGATCCACTCACGTGTGTATCTCATTTTACAAGTTATTTTCATCTCTATTCTCTCACAATGTCCACAGCTGTAAGGTAGGACCTGGTATGCCTACTTCAGAGATGAAGACATCAAGGCTTGGGAGTGAAGGATTTGCCCAACAACCTACACCTGGTAAGTCCTCCTTAGGCCTCACCGTGGCTATATGGGGCCATCACTCCCTCACCCAGTCCATTTTGTACATGTAGTCACTCAATCTCAGGTGGGCCCACCAGCCTAAGAACACAGAACAGGTGGGGCACCTGGCACCTTCTTGGCTTAGACAAGGCAAAAGAGAGAGGCACAGCACTGGGATGCAGTGAAGGGGGCCCAAGACTCCTACCAGCCCAGCAGGAGGGCCTCACCTTGGCATCTAGTGTCCGTCCTTCCTTCACCACCGGGTAAAACCGTGATGTCTGGCTTGAGTCTTTGAGCTGTGGTGTCCGGGGAGTGCGGGGGGTCCTGGCATTGCGGTAGTTTGGCGACTCGGGAACAGTGGTTGGTAGAGAGCGGGCGATAGTAGAGGGCTCAGGAGCACCAAACAACTTGTTGGCCAGGGCGTCAGTGGGAACTGCAGAGGCAGAGCGGGATCAGCAAGTGGGGGGAGGCCCGTGATTGTCTTTCTTTGGGAGGCCCCTCCCACCCAGGCCAGGGTTCCCACTGTCGCCCCTCACCTTGTTGGAATCGGGGTGGCCCAGGAGGGACCTCCTGGTTGGGATCCACTGGGGGCTCAGGGGTTAGTGTGTCAAACTGCTCTCGGCTGATCATGTTGACTTTCTTGAAGTTCTCGACTTCTTGCTGCAGAGGATACAAGATGGGTGGGGAAAGATGTCACAAGACTGCCCTAGCCTGTTTAGGAATCAAGACGTGCAGGAAGTTGGAGAGGGCAGCTCCCACGTCCACATACATGGAATTCTGGTCCCCAGGCTCTCGGCTGCCCCATCACCATTCCTCAACCCCAGTTATCGGGCACAAGTGTGCTAACATAGAAGGGGTTAGTGCGTGCCCAGCCCTCTGTGAAACAGGACTGAGATCAGGAACTCACTGCAGACTCCCCCTGAATCACTTCCTGCCACTCTCCTCACCTCCAACAAACACACTACTTACTACACAGGCCTGCCAAAGGCCCAGCCACCACTACATATATCCACTCCGTGAAAACCCACAACAGTGGTTTGACTGTTTCCAAGCATCAGTGCTTTTTTTTAAATACACCTATCTTTTCTCCATCTTCCACGCTCAAAGCAAGCTTCTTAAAAGGCTTTTCAACTTTCAGATATGCCTAAATATTTACGAATAGAAATCCTTATTCTGTCCCTACAGAAGTGTCTAGCTTACTGTTATGACATTAAATATGGATGCTCAGGTTGCACAATAACCACCCTGTACACTGCAGAGTTTTACAAAGTGTTCACACAGCTCTTCTGACTCTTGTCACCACCTTTTATACTGCGGACACTGAGGCTCTGCGCCCAAGCCCACACAACTAGTCAGCCTTCCTCTTCCCCATTCGTTCAAAGCATATTCTCGCTGCTACGTCCGAACCTCACCTTGATCTGGGAATACTCAGGTTCAAACTTTGCAGTCCACAGGTCCTGCTCATAGTAGAAGAGCCCATCGTTAATGACCTTGGCCAGCTCAGCACTCATCTTGGCACGCGAGGTGTGGTTGCCTGTGCGGTCCCCCCCTGGGTGCCGGCGCATGTAAGGCGGCGTCTGAGTGACAATAAGGATCTTGTTGACGTCCCGGTCATCAATCTCATAGTCAGAGTCTTCATCAGACCAGGCGCTGAAGGTGTTTTTCCGCCCATCCATCTGCTCCATCTCCTCATCAAACAGGAAATCCAGTTCCTCTTGTTCATCCTGATCCTTGGACATCAGCTGCTGAGAGGGCAGCTGCTGAGGCAGAGCGGTCTGGTGGAGGAACCTGGGCTCCTCGGACTTCTACACCGGGACAGACGAAGGGGAGAGAGAATCACCAGGGTGGCCTTAGACCAGGTTCCACAGCTGTCCCACTACAGAGGCCTCAGCCCCTCGACATGAGATTGTCGCAATGGTGGCCCTTGTCACGCCAGAAAGTCACGTGTCAACCCTGGAGGCAGCTTCATGGACAAAGGATGTTCCATAGGATTCCAGGTTTCTCTACACACAGCTCACATGACAGCCATTCACAATGAGATGACAAGTTCCCTACACGTAGAACTGTGCTCATTGACCTTTATACCCTACACAGCCCTAGCCTGGGCACACAGCGGCTCAGTAGGTTGAATCATCTATTTATCCATCTATCCAACATTTCCAAATAAAGCTTCATGAGGCCAAGGAGCACAGCTGCCTTGCTTTCTATTAATATTATATCCACAGTACCTAGACTGGGACCTAGCAATAGAAAATGTTTAACTATTTGATGAACGAGCAAGTACTCACTGGTATCAGGCCCTGTGTGAAGAACCTAAAAGCAGAGTAATGAATAAGACAAAGTCCTTGAACATAAGAAGCTGTTTAGCGGGAGAAAAAGTCAACCAACCAGCCAGCCAAGTGCAAGGTAGTATGGGAAAGACTATAAATAGGACCTGTGGGAGTACATAGGCAGAGGGGCAGTAAACCAACAGAGGCAGGAATGAGGACAATCAGGGAAGACTTCTTGGAAGAAGTGACTACTAAAAAATGAGCATAAGGCAGCTAAAGGGAGGGACACAGGGTGTGCTAAGCAGAAAGAATTTTATGTCCCAAAGGCAAGAGAAACACGGGGTTTTCAGCAAAAAGACAAACTTTCAGAGTGTCGATAGGCTGAATTAATTTGAGATTTTGGGAAGAAGCATTTGTCAATTCTCTCATGTACATAGAGCTTTCCATATAAACTCCACACCTATACTCTTTTAAGGTTCCAGATGTGATGGTGGGAGTGGCAGCTAAGCCCAGCTCCGGCCTTTACAAAGCATTTGTAGTCTGCAGGCCTGGACCTAATAGGCCCTTGTCCACCCACTACCGTTCCCCTCCTGACTCGGGCCTCATGTCTGACACTTCTTGGAGGACCGCAGCCAAAACAGATGGGGAAGTTGGGGTCAAAGCAGGGAAAAGGAAGGAGACAGAGATGAGGGATGTGGTCACAGTGGTACAATGGAAAAGGGAGCACAGAATTCCACAGACCCAAAGTCCAAGGTCATCTCTGAGGCCCCCTCACAAGCTCCAGACCAAGAGGGTATAGAGAGTGAGGAGATAAATGGAGCAAAAGTCCGCTCCTAGAAAATGGGGCAGTAATTTCACTTTGAGAGTGAAACGCTTTTCTAACAGTAGACTCAATTTGTATATTGCTTTACTATTTCTACAGCAGTCTGACTCCTCCTTCCTTCCATCTGAAGATAGGGAAACTGAGGCCCTGAGATGGAAAACAGTGTCCCAAGGTCACCAGCCATCAGTGACCGGAGACCTGTGTTCTAGCGTATAGACTCTAACTCTATATCCAGGCTGTGCATCTGTTCCCCCTTCCTTCCCTCTTCTGAAGACCTGAGGGGTTTATACAGGTGCAATGAGGACAAACTCAGGGGAAAGGCAGCCCTAGGGATTAAATGGGGCAAAAAGAACAGCCAAGCATTGAGAAACTTGGGACACTACTGCCAGAGGCTGTGTGATCTCCTGTGCAAAATGCACTCAGAAACTCATGCAGCTAGGGTTGTCCTGAGGGATAGTCACCACTGAAGATGGAAACAGGCCACACCAAGCCCCCTAAAGTCACTGGTGATCTTAGCTCACAATACGACCCCGAGCCACGGGCTTGCCCGCCAGCCCCTCAGAGCCCAGAGCTCTGTGTCGGTGATGTCCCCTCCAAGCACTCCAGCCTGCGACCCTAGAACCCAGGGCGAGGAGGGACAGGCCTCACCCACCTTGGGTCGTGCTGGAGAGGGCCGAGGCCTCTTCTTCACTTCAATCCAGTTCTCGGAATCCAGGTCAGGCAGGCTGGCAGACAGGCCCTTGGGCAGTGTCTTTAGGTTGCTGACCTCCTCTGTTTTGGTTGGCACTGGGGTGACTGCACGAGGAGAGCCAGGCGCCGACTCTGAAGGGTGGAAAGGTGACAGCCTCATCCCTGCAGCCCTCCTCCTGATGCCAGCCCCGAGGAGGACTACTGGCCAGAGAAGAAGGACAAGGGGCAGCATCCACATGCTGACAGGGTACGTACCTGTCTCCTTCTGGTAGTGCTGGCGGGGGACAAACTCAGGGCAGTTGAGAAGCTGGGAGAAATCGGTCTGGGAGTAATCCACTATCGGGGTACCAGGAAGAGGCCACTTCTCTGGTTCCTCCCTCCTGCGGACTTTCTCATCAACAATCTCCACCACTTTGCTGTCTTTCAGGGCCTGCAGGGGAGAAGGAAGGAGAGGGTTTAGAAAAAAGATTTGGACAGACTACGATTTTGAAGCTGGTAGATGACTAGGCCCCCACAAGCTCAGGTATGAGTCCAGAGCTAGAACGAGTAGTAGAACATGGGCACCATCTTCCACGACTGATGGACAAGTGAGATGTTCAAACGTGTAGGAGGCACCTGCCATTTTACCTTGCCATTCTACATCCAATAATCTGCCCCAGAGAAATAATGCACAAACAGGTGATAATATGTATAAGATCTGCATAAAAGACTATTCATAACATTGTCTGTAATAGGAAAAGCTCCAGAAAGTTCCTAACTTGCCACCACATAAGCAATTTAAATAAATTATGGCACATCCATGCAATGGAATACCACTCAAAAATTTTAAAAGCTTCACAGGTGCTGAGGTGGAAAGAGTCACAAACACACACACACACACACACACACACACACACACACACAAAACAACAACAACAACAACAACAAAAAAACAGGTCTAGGTCCATGAGTGTAAGACCCCATTGGTGTTTGAATTTTTACGTAAAAACACTCTAATACAAATTTTGCTAGAATTCACAGGTAAACTGTTATAGGTGTTTGGCTCTAGGAAAAAGGGTGAAGAGTGGAGAGGGAAAGAAAGTTTTCTTTTAAAAGTCTTTTAAATGAAATAGGACATTTCAACATATCACAACACCGTGTGTTGGTGAGGCTGGGGAAAGCGGCACTCTCACATACTTCTGGTACAAATGCAAAAGGCACAACCCATAGAAAGAGAATTAGGCAATAGCTAGAAAAATAACCTATGCATTTTCCCTTTAGTTCAGACATTCCTCTTCTAGACATTTACACCGAAGATACACTGGCAAAAATATGAAAAGATATATATGCAACTGTAAATACGAATGAGGAATATTTATTACATACTACTAGGTTGGTGCAAAAGTAATTGTGGTTTTTCCAATTATTTTTAACCTGTTAAACTGCAATTACTTTTGCACCAACCTAATACTATGCTGCCAGATATATTAAGTAAAAACACAAAGCAGGTGAAGAAAGAGGAAGGAGACAAATACGTAGAGGCATGTGCTTATTTTTTAATGGAAGAATTCAAAAAAGGTTACCTATAGGGGGAAAGAAGGGAAAAAGGTAGAAATGAGAGAATTTTAAGTTGGACTTCCATGAATGTACCATGTTGACTTGAACCATGTAGATGTTTTACATAAATGTAAAATAAACTAGAAAGTAGGAGGAAAAAAGTAATCCCTAAAACTTGAGAGCAAAATTAAACTAATGTTAACTAACATATATCCAGTTAAGGACCTAACCACCTAAAGATTATTTCAAATAATTTTAAAAAACAGTCAAAAATGGTACAGGGGTGGGGATGAGGGAGAAGGTGAGAGGATTAGAAAGCACAAATGGGTAAGCACAATATTGCCACGGGGATATGAAAGACAGTTTGGAGGAATATAATCTCAATAATGTTGTACAGATTTTGTGGGTGTCAGATGGGCACTTGTCTTATTAGGGAGACCACTTCATGGACCATGTAGATGCCTGATCACTGCACTGTACACCTGATGCTGAAGCTGAATAACATTGAACATCAACTATAATTTAATACATATATAGTCACGGGATGTGGAGTACAGCATAAAGAATAGTGTCAATGGAATTGTAACAGTTGTATAGGATGTCAGAGGGGTAGTAGATTGGGGGAGGGTAGTTATCACTTTGTGAGGGGTGAAATGTGTAACGATTACATTGTTTTCTACACCTGAAACTAAAAAAACAAAACAAAAAATAAAATACAGTAAAATGACTGTATGAATACACAAAAAAAAGCGTTTTACTAATAGAGATTATAAAAATAATGTGTATAAAATGTAGAGTAAAATATACAAATAATTATATTGATATCACTAGGAATTAGGACTTTTGGCATGGGAGAAGGGAGTAGTTATAAATAAAAGATCCTTTGAGTTAAAGACCCTATAGTCCTGTGCCCCTAAAAAAGTAATCCCTAAATAGAAAATACCAGTATAACCTCATAATGTATTTATTAAAAGAAATAAAAAACAAAAAGCTCTAGAAACAATCAGCAATCAAGTATCAATGAACTCTCTTGTAACTCAAATGTGTGCTATCTAAATACCATTTCCCCAAAATAGAGGGAACTAGAGCTCCTTAAAGAAATGGCCAATTACAGATCTTAGGCAGGAAATGTACAAGATGAACTAGGGTCCCACTGGTCAAATACAGAACAATTTGATCGCGCCTATCAACTGCAATGGGTTGAAATGAAAAATGTCTGAATCCTTAAGTTGGTGGTGACACTAAAACAAACAAAAAACAAGCCTAAACCTCACTGGTCACCTTTGAAGATTTGGGATCAACTCATAATTCTAAAAAACTGGTTAATAAAGGAAAAGATCAAGCATTTATCTACCCTTCAAACTAAACACAAACTAAATGCCTCTTGGTAATTGAATAGTTGATTTAACAAAGATCCTCCTAAAAGAGGTATTTCAGCTAACAAATGAAGACAAATTGGCAGAATTAGAGTATCACCATTTTGCAATCCCCAATGAAATAATAGGCACTGATTGTCAATAGAAGCTTATTATCACAAGAGGGAGAATCAAATGAAACACTATGAGTCACCTGAGAGAACATATCATTATCTATATTCTTGATAAGGGGGGAATCCAAAACCTGAATCTGGTTTTGGGCCTCTAAATCACCAATTTACAAAAAATTTGGAGTACAGAACGTGTTAAATGACACCACTGTGTCCTACAAGACATACAACCCAGTTTATTCAAATAATAAAATGCAAGGGAAGCCCAGGGGTGGGGTGGGGTGGGGGGAGAGTTAAGACAACACATGCATCTTATTTGGATCCTGATTCTCAAACCACTGAAACAAATTTCTGACTATTTGGTGAGCTTAAGCAATTAATATTTTTACATGTGATAATGATATTGTGATTATGTTTTTTAATAGGTCTTTTTTAGAGGTAGATACTGAAACACGGATGAAATGTCAGGTTACCTGATTTTTTCTTCAAAGTAGTCTGGGAGAGGAAACATGAGGGGGCAGATGGAATAAGACTGGCGATAAACTGAAAATTGCTTCAGGCTGGGTGATAGGTTCATTATAGTATTGTCTACTTTTGCAAATGTCTTGAGATTTTTCCATAATAAAAGGGGGGGGGGAGAGAGAGAGACAGAGAGAGACAGAGAGAGACAACAAGAACAGAAGGTAGAAGAGGGAGGAATGGAGGAAGAGCGGGAGAGGCTGGCCTAGCCTTGGAACTTTAGCGGAGGTAGTCAAATGGGGGCTCTTCCAAGGTTTCCTGCCTTGGCTCAAACTCCAGCTCCGTGAGCAGGACGTTTCTTTCCCCTGCACCCCAGTCCCAGGGAGGGAGACATACCGCAAAGATGAGTGAAATGTCAGTGGTAAGGGCCTGCACTCGGTGGAAAGAAGCAATAAGAGTGATGGGAAGGAAACCGTCGGCATCCATTTTCCGTCGCAGGAAGAAGTCTCGCTCTAAATTGTCCACGCTGAAGTAGTACTCACTAGGTGAAGGGGAGAACAGGTATAATTGCTGCATCACTTACAAACATGCCTTCCCTTTTCTACTGTACACCCCAGCTACCTCACACAGCCTCTTACCCCGTCCCTGTTGCATAAACAGTTTTAAGGGCTGAAAGAAATGATGTTACCTACCCTCTCGCAGCTCCCTAACCTTGGGGTCAAACCATTCCCTCTGCCCTTCAGCCCCTCTGCAGGCCTGACAAGCTCTTCACTTCCTTTTCCACTCTGAAAACATTTAGCACACACTGCTGCCATGATCTATCTCCTTGTATGGCTCCCCCACTGCACTGAGAGACAATATATTGGCATGGTTAGGAGCCAAGGGTCTGCAATCAGACAGAAATGAATTCAACTATGTGCCTTGTCACTTACTAATTGTGAGACTGGGCAAGTTACTGGGCCTGTATGCTCATCTATAAAATGGGGATAAGACCCAGCTCAGAGGAATTAAGTGGGTAACTGCAGGATTAAATAAGAGAATGCCTATTAGGCACATAGCACTGAGCCTCACCAATAGTGAGGAGTCCATGTTTGCTAGCATCCTGACAATGCAGCCATTACATACAGGAGCACACAATGGAGCAGAGTCTAGACATTTTCTCCCCATCTTGGTGGTGGTAATTTATAATTTTTTTAAGGTAAATATGGTATTACTTCTGTAATAAACAATAATTTATGAAATATTAGCTTAAAAGATGAGTGTAAGTTATTTTTCTCAGCTCCAGCTAGGGCAGCAACTGCTGCCAGCACCAGAGGGCCCATATGCCCTCCTCTGGCGGCTGCCAACCCCCCCACCCGTCTCTCTAGGAGGAAGGCTCCCGCCTACTCACATCTGGCGCTTAATGTAGTCTTTGAGCAGCTCCTGGTCCACGCTGTAAAGCTCGGTGCTGCTGACATTGTCAAAGTAGTAGGTGATATTGTTCATGTACTTGGGGGTTCGAGGCCCTTCTGCACCATCAAACTTCCGGTAGCCAAACTGGTAGTCAAAATGGGCTGCAGGGAAAACGGATGCCATGACGAGGTGATCCCTTCCTGCCACCCCCGCCGCACTCCCTTGGACATCCCGGAGCCCAAAGGGGCCTCCTCACGTACTTCGAGTGCCACCCCGGCCGCGTCCCCGGCCGCGACCACGCCCCCGTCCACGGCCGCGGAAGGAAGCCCGTGCCCCACCAGCCCCATCACTCTTCACACTCGATGTCTCATCCTGATCGTGCCAGGTAGGTTCCTGTTTGGTCTCTGGTTGCCAGGCTGGGGTGGGGGGGGCCACAGGCACAGGCACGTAGGTGGCAGGCTCAGAGCCTATGGGGAGAGGGGGCACTGGGTCAGGCCTGAGCATGACCCCCATCACCCAGGCCCTCCACAGTAGGCGTACCTTTGATCTCCCCGCGATTGGCAGGGGTGTGTCGTGGCTCTGGCGGACGAGCAGGGCGGGAGGCCAGTTTCTCTCTGGACACTTCAGGCTTCATGTCTATTTGCAAGGGGACCCACTTGTGTTTGTTCCCTGGAGGGCAGCATGAGGACATGAGAAAGGCTTGCAGGAGTGGTCCCTCCCAGCCATCCCTACCCCGACCCCTTCTTCCCCCTACCCAGGGCTTCAGGCCTGAATCACAATCTGGTAACCTTGGGCCAATTCCTTTCCCTCACTGGACCTCATTGTCATCTCTACAATAAGGAGGTCATAGACCTCAGTGTGACTGTCAACATCGATTTTTCCGATTTTTCCGTAGTCAGAGAACCCGCTTCTGGAGCCACACACGGCTACCCAGAATCCAGACTGTATTCTCCAGGCTCCTGTGAGTCTCATGCCAAAGTGCTGGCTCTGAGAGCTGAGTCAAAGTGGTCAATTCCAGGCCGAGTCCCTAAAAGGCAGGGAGCCACTCTCCCTCTCTGCCCTTCCTGCTAGCTGAAATGAGAAGCCAACAGCAAGTCATCTTGGATGAGAAGAGCCAATGCACGACAGCAAGATGAGAGGAATCAAAGGGTTGCCATTCTGGGCCTGGCTTACTTACACTGAGCTGTCAAGTGGGAGAAATAAACTTCCATCTTGTTTAAACCACTGTTACTTTCTATCTCTATTACAGCAGCTGAACTTGTAACCCTAACCGTTTCAGCCAGAGCAATGGGAACTCTTGTCTTTAAATGAAATCTTTCACAGGACAGCTGAGGTGGGGACCTCACCTGTCTCGTGCATTGCTGGAGCCCCACTGCTGAGAAAAGGGCTGACTAAATGCTTGTTCAATTAGAAACTAACGGACAGGACAGACCTGGCCCAGAGGCCTTCACGAACCAGCCTCCCAAGGACTTGGCAGGGGCTCCTGAAATGCCTCCACAGCCCTTGTGTGCTGACCATTTCAGTTCTGCCCTGCCACTTTCTCCCCCAAGTCACTCACCTTTCTTCTTCTGCCCCCCTCGCTGGCAGTCCTCGTCCCCATTCTTCTCCTCCCCCGATTCATCCGATTTGGTTTTTGGGCTCTCCTTACTATCGCTCCCCTCTCCTTTCTCCTGTTCCTTCATGTCCTTTTTGGGTGGCAGCTTACGGGCAGGTTGAGACTTGTGGGACTGCGGCTGCAGTGGGGAGTAAAGTAACAGTGAGGTGTGGTGAGAGCCTCTTGGGATGGGACAGAAGGGAACTCCCTGTCACTAGAAAGACCGGGCAGAAGGAACTGGAGCATGCGATGGCAGGTCGGGCGTGATATATTCTAAGGTCCTGTTTTCACGTCTGAGATGTTTCAATAGGAAGCATGGCCAAACAGCAGGAGGTAGGAGACAACCTGTCTCTCCAGCTTCCTCAAGTCTAAGTAAGAGAGACAACCCCAAGACAGGGGGGCTGGGGCTCGTAGGGGCCACATCCAGGTGGTCTGTAGGATGGAGGAGAGGCTGGCCCTCGACTATCTGCACTAACCCCATCTGCAAACTGAAGGCCAGTGGCCACAGCCAGGGAGAGACCTAGACCGTCAGCCCAGAACAAAAGCACTGGGCAAAAGAAGACTGGCCAGGAGCCCCTCCGCTGCTGGGACTAAGGAGAGCTGTAAAAGCTTCCCCAAGACATGTGGTCTAGAGGTGGGGACCTGGCCCATCACCACTCTCCTGCTTCACTCACTAGCAATTCAAGTGTAGTGACCGAAAACACTGGCTCTGGAAAATGCAACACACTGACTTCCAATCCTCACGTGGCTATCAAGGAAAGGTTAGTAATTAACTTCCCCCAGCCTCAGCGGCCTCATCTGTAAAATGGGTATTAGAGGACCTACCTTGGAGTCACTGTGAGGGTTAAATGAAATGCTGAATAGACAGCACTTGGCAATCCCTGACACACAATAAGGGCTCAAATGGTGATTCTTAGCTATTTCAATGTTGCGCACACTTCTTAAGGTAAGACCTGAGGCTCTGAAGGCTTGAGAAGCCAAATGTACACATGTAGACAGAGGTCAATCCTGCCCGTTCCTCCCCCCAGACTCACCTGCACACTCTTGTGGGCTATCTCTCCAGGTGTGGGCCAGTTGATTGCATCTCCAAAGTCACCAACCTGCAAGGCACATTCTATAAGGGCCCCGGGGTGACCCTGCCTCTGCCACTCACTCAAAATACAGCTCCACCAAGAGATCAGAGGACAAAATCAGTCTGCCCACTAGGACCATCCACACTGGAGGCCCAGAAGGGGCTCCCCTGCTATTCAGAGAGGATCCAGAACTACCTGCAACTCAGAAGCACTCACTAGAACAGGAAAAAGGCCACCTCCAGAAGTCCCCTTAGATTGCCCACTCCTATTCCTTACCTTGCTGCCTTTGCGCTGTTTAGGAACTGCTGCTCTCACCACCTTGGCTGGAGCAGAATGTTCTGTGGGAACAAGGGAGAGAGGGTTACGCAGAGCTCGTTGGAGGGGGCCACCACCAGCTCCCTACCCTCATCACCACTCCCACTCCAGCAAGTATCCTGCAGTTTCCCAAGGGAGGATGATGAGTTGGACAGTTAGAGGACATGTGCTCAAACACCAATAACAATTTTACCAGCCTCTTTCTGAAGAAATCATGGAAAGCGAGCTCATGGAAACAATCGGCAGCTACAACTCCAGGAACTTGACTCTGAGGTGGGAGGGCTCTCATAGCCCTATACCCTCTTCTAAAAAGGGCACAGAGGCTGGAGAGGGTAAGTCCATGGCAGACTGAGTCCATGCCAGTGTTAGTTTTATAACTGATGGCTCCCGAATCACAGCAGGTTCCATAAAGGTCTAAAAGATCCTCTCTGGCTCTAACAATCTAGAAGCCTGTGTGTGAGCAGACCTGGACTAGTTATCACGGGGAAGGCATATAAAAACCCTAACTGGGCAATCAAGAAGTCTAGAGACCTCGTGTGGGTCCTCATACAGCAGGGCCAGCTCGGTCCTCAGTGAGCTGTGGTCAATAGGAGAGTTAGCCACTCAGGAGAAATTCCGTTTGCCTTCCAAGTTTCCAAAGAAAAAGTGAGACCCCATTTGATTCAATGGGTCCACCTTTAGGAATTTATCCTAATGACACAAATTAGACACGTGTTTAGAGTTATGTACAAAGATGTCCACAAAGTGCTATTTGTAACTTCAAAACACTGAAAACAACATACATGCCCAACAGTAGAAAACTGGCTAAATAAAGTTTAACAACTTTTAGAGCAGTCATTAAAAAGATAATGATCTCTATTCATATGAAAAGATAAACACAATAAACAAGAAAAGTTACAATCCTATTTTTGTAAAATAAAAATGTGTATATGCACATATACATAGTAGAAACTGTGGAAGGACATAAAGCTAAGTGTTATCAGGAATTAAGTAGTATGTTTATAGTGATTTAATTTTGTTTGCAATTTCCAGCAGTTTCAAAAAAAGAGACATGGGCTTTTAAAAAGAAAACAATTTGTGTGTGTGTGTGTGTATGTTTAAAAAGTGGCTCTAACAGGTCTGGTCCCTTCTATACCTACACTTGTTTTCTCAACAGTTCTGAAGACCAAGGGCCCCAGAGACCCATGAGAAAAGACACATCCTGGGGCTCTGCTCACCCACTTCTCTCCTATCACTTTGTCTCCACTGTTGGTAGCCAGGCCAGGGCAAGAGCTGCCTCCAGTCTCTGAGCAGAGAAATTTGAAAGGCTGGTCTCAAAAAGGAATGTTCTACTCCTTGATCAGACCCGTGTTCCCTTACTGAGTAGAGTCCTTGCCTGACTCCTAATGGTGAAGCTACTGCATTCTTGACTTCCGCTCCATGCCCCCCAACACACCCCACATGCCTCTGAGAGAAGTTGCGGAATCTAGCCCACAGCACCCCGGGCCCAGTGCTAGGCAGTGCTAGGAGAACCAAGAGGATGGAGCCCGTAGGCCCATGGAGCTGCGTACCCCACACTGACTTCCTTGCTAATCTTGGGTTGGCCCAGAGAAGCCTGATACCACCCAGCGCCCTGAGCAGGACCCCAGCCAGCCATCACAGATCACCTCCCCCATCAGACCTGAGCTATGGTGGCCATCACTTATCCTAGCCCCATCCTCCAGGCCCCAGCACTCCCTTCATGCTACCAGGAGGAGCACAGGCAAAGGGCCTGCAACATCAAGTTCATTAACAAGAAGCTGGCAAAGGGAATCAGGTTCAGTAGGTGAGGTGTTCCTAAAGACTGTCCTCGAAAAGGTAAAGCGAAGTTTTTCAGGTCATTGTGTTTCTTCTAATAAAAGCTTTTTTTTTTTAATTGGGAAGAGTCAGCTCCTATGAGCACCCTGCCTGACAGTTTATTCACTGAGATCACAGAGGGACATGGTAAAGTACCGCAAGTTCAGTCTTCAATTAATGGGAGAGCCCTCCTGCCACTAAAAGATCCCTGCACCCGGCTTTTGCTCTGCTTCCAGCTCGGGCCTCAGGCTGCGCCTGCCCTAAGGAAGAACAACGTCCCCCGGACTGAAAAACAAGACCACTAAGGAGAGAGAACTATTTCTGCCTTTAAGCAATATTCCTAGATCGGTTAAAATCCTAGAAACCCAGGAAGTCTCAGATGAGCTGTTACTAGGTTGGGTGGGAGGCTGGGGAAAAAGCTATAGGGTTTCTGACTTCAATTACACACTACTTTGTGGGTCCCCTCCCAGCCACCCCCCTTTACCAGGCACCCCATCCCACCCCCCTCTCCACAATATACAGGGCCTGGTATCTGAGAAAGATCTCAATGAAAACCAATCCTTTGCACAAGTACCAGTCCCTACATCCAAACTATCCTAGCCAAATCGGGGAACAAGCCCCCTTCCTCTGACCTCTGAATTCTGAAACTTGCTCCAGCCACCCCTGACCCAAGTCCAGCTCAGGAACCACACAAGTCACCACCCTGTACCTGCCTAAGAAAACAGAAAATGTTAGAGCAGCAAAAAGGACCATGGTTCTAATGTCCTATTTGCTGGTAGGGACCTGAGGCCCCCAAATGGGAAGCCCCCAGGAAAAGCCAGGACGGCAGCTGGAAGTCTCAGCCCCCTGTGTCTAGTACTCACTCCTCCAGCGCTCCAGAAATCCCATGTCCACTGGTGGGAGACTGGGTCCCAAAGCTTCCTGGTACAATCTTAGCACACTTCTCTGGTGTTTCCCTGGTGAACAGGTACTGATGGTAGGGAGAAGTTCTCAGGTAAAGAGGAAGGGAGAAGCGGGGTGAGGCAGGCCCTGCATGGGGCCCCCATTCTATGTGGGGAGCAGGGTGGCAGACAGAGGCCCTCAGAGTGTCTTGCTCAAGTCAGGGGCTAATGGGTAGCCAGAAAAGGAGAAAAGCCACTTTTTGTCCCCCAGAACCACAGCCAGAAGCCAGCACTGACTCCAGTTCCGGGGGGGTCAAGGGGCGTCCTAAATGATCCCACATGCATTTTTGTATTACATGCAGCACATCTGATTCTGTGTGGTGCAAGAGGCGTGTGTGTGTGTGTGGAGGGCACCAGGAGACTTTCCGTGATCCCGTGTCTGCACGGCTAACTCACTATTTGTACTTAAGATTATTGAGAGTGGTGGGAACAGGCGAGTTAAACCACTGCAGCTAATGCGAGATGGCAGGAAATAAGGAGCTGGGCGTGGAAGGGCAGCAAGGGATTTAGGAGTGGGGTGGAAGGAGCAGAGAGGGCAGCTCCCCAGTAAAGTGGGCTGGCTGACCAATGTCTAACCTCTGAGATTCTCTCTCTCTGTGCCTCAACTTTCAAATGTGTGACACCCTTCATTCGAAAACCAAGTAGGAAAGCAGGACAACCTGTCCTTAAGCACACAGACTTTGTTATCTCATGCACTTGGGCTGGAGTTCCTGTATACTCTGCCCCTTTGAACTTCAGTTTCATCTGTAAAACTGAAATCTTAATTATCTCCTAGGGCTGCTGTGACAGTTAAATGAACAGAGCATAATAAGAGTGCCTAGCGCACAATAAATGCTAAATGCAGTTGACCCTTGAACAACACAGGGGTTAGGAGCACTGATCCCCGTGGAGTAGAAAGTCTGCACGTAACTTCCGACTTCCCCCAAAACTTAGTCATCCCTCAGCATCCACGGGGATTGGTTCCAGGTCCCCCACAAATAAAATCCACGGTTGCTCAAGTCCCTGTATAAAATGCAATAGATCAATGCATACGGCCGGCCCTTTGCACCTGTGGACTGAAGCAGTACAGGTATTTTTGAGGGAAAAAAAAAAAAAAAAAAAATCCATGTATAAATGGATCTGTGCAGTTCAAACCCATGTTATGTTGTTCACGGGTCAACTATAAATGCTAAATATTACAATTCAGATGCACAAAGGAAGCTTAATGTTTCCAAGCAATCCCCATCCTCATCATTAAAGAGAGAATGAAACCATCGAAAATCTCTCAACGTGAAAAGAATCAGACTGTGTGGGGAAAAAAACTCTTGGGGATCAATTGGTTCAATTCACTGACTCAGATAACAAATAAGTCCCCTCCCAAACCTGGCTCTGCTTTTGGACACTGCCTTCCAGAGACAGCCTGGGCAACAGGGGAGGTTTCCCCAGGAAAGAGGAAAGGAAGGGGAATTTACCACTGGTACCCAGAGAGACTTTGGCAGAAACCTCTGCCATGCTAAGGAGGAAGGAAAAGCATAGGGAAAACCGAAGTTCCCTGGAATTGAGGGACCAGTGTGGGTGAATGGTAAGACAGGGCTGGGCTAAGGAGCAAGGGGAAGTTGGCACCAGCTCCTAGAGATCGGCATCTGAAAAGGCTGAGTTCACCCTGATTGCAAAGAACTTCTAGAAACCTTGGAGAACAAGGCGATTTGTTAGGCTTTTACTCAAGTTCACACTCATCCACCTGCGGTCCTGTCCCTGGCCATCTGGTTGACCTCCTTGGGGGCGGCCTTCCCAGATGGCAGGTGAGGTGCCCCTGCTAGGTGCTGTCACAGCCTTCAGTACGTTAACGGCCTGGTTACATGCTCCTTGAGGGCAGGAACCAGGCTGCTTTCACAGAAATAATCCCAGTGTCTAGCTCAGGGCCTGGTAACATTTGTTTAATGAGTGGCAAGTTCACACACCAATCTCCTCTTTGATTTCAACCAGAGAAGAGACTTTGCTTTCCAAGGGCTAATTCCCGGGGCTATAGCCTCAATCCCCAGGCCCAGGAGCTCTCCCCAGGCCACCCCAGGCCAGAGAAACAAGTGTCCTACCTAGGCACTGCTAGTTCCCAGAGGAACCCATGCCCCTGTCCTGCTTTAACTAAGAGGCAACCAGTTACCTGAAATCAGTGCTGGGTCCTAGTCCAGACTCCACTCATCAGTTGTATCACCACTGGGACACTATCTACCACCCTCCCCAAGACTCCCCTTCCTCAACTGAACAAAAGGTGGTAATATTCACTCTAGAGGTATGAGGGGAAAAAAGGCAAGATCTCAACAACTGAGATGTCTCATCAAAGCAGGAGAGATGCTAGCAACAAACAGTGGTTGTGAGAATATTGACAAGTGCAAGTAATATATAGAGAGCACCTACCAGATGCCATGCCATGTTCTGGTCTAATGTTGAGTTCGTTCCTCTAATTGGTCTCATTTTAAAAGAAGGAAATCAAGGCACATGGTATAAAGGTTTTTGGCCAAAATCACAGCCAGCAAGCAGTAGAACAGGATCTGAAGCCAAGCAGTCTGACTCTAAAACCTGTGCTCTTGACTGCTTGGGGGCGGGGGGTCCAAGTTACATCCTGATCATGGCCAACAGGGCAGGCCCTCGATGGCAGGGCTGCAGGGGTATCATTCTACACTGGGGAAACCAGGGCCCAGTGCAGGGAAACCTAAGGTCACAGGGCAGAATGACTGCCGCTTCTAAGACTGGATGCCAGCAACCCTTCTCTGCTACCCAGAGAGCCGCAAGGGAAACCACCACCAAGCACACCCAGCGGAAGGCCCCAGCAGAAAAAAGGCGAAAGAGAAAAGGCTTGCTTCCAGCCCACCTGACATGGATTCTGCCCCCACCCTCTGCCTGAACTGCAGCCCAGACCCCATCTATGGAAGGCAGTGAAACCATCTAAGGGGAGGGAAGGCAGGCAGGAACGGGAGTCTGGATTATCACCCACCTGTGCCTGTTCCTTCCAGGACAGCTTGGGGCAGAGTCTGAAAAGCCTGGTGTAGTCTCGGCTGTCACCCAGCCAGGGGTGGGGGGTGGGGTGGGGGAGGGGAGCCACAGAGAACAAGCTTGGGGACCAGAGGCCTTTCACCCCATCCCCAACTCTAACACCTCTAGGCAGGAACATTCTTCTACAGAGTAAAAGGAATGTCGGTTAACAGTTCTCACCTTGTCCACCAGTCGCCCCTGGTGCCCTGTGCCCCCGTTGCTGTTAGCTACCACCTCTCAGAAGCCTCTCTCTCTGCCCAGCCCTCCTGCCCCAAATTCCCCCCAACCTGAAGATGAAACAAGGAGGGGGCCGGAGGGCGCCCCTGTGGGGAGGGTGGGCAGAGAGGGCAAAACCTTCAGAAGGTCAGACCATCTTGAGGCTCCAGTCAAAGGAAGCTGCCAGCCAGCAGCCAGGTCAGGAGTGCAGTCTGTGCCCCTTGGCTTGGGAGGAGGGGCAGCTGGGGTCACATGATAACCCAGCTGGGCGCAGGCCCAGCCCCAGTCAACTATCTTTAGCCTGTAGTGACTCAAGCCAGGTGGCCACACTCTCCCGGCAGACATGGACCCTGCTGCCCTCGGGTGGCTGTGGCCACCTCCACTCCTAGCACAGGTCCCTAAAGTCCTGCCCCAAAGCTAACTGTCACCACAGCTGAGACACATCAACAGCCAGTGAATTCCCTGGCCTCCAAGTGCCAGCTCCCTAACCCAACATTTCTGAACAGCACATTCGGTTCTATTTAGAACAGTAATAATTATGACCACCTCTTACTGGGTGCTGAGTAGGTACCAAAAGTTGGTCTAAATTGCTTTCTGTGTGTGATTTAATTTAAATGCCTCAAAAATACTATTATTCCAGTAGTTTGGAAAATGAAACTGAGGGAAGGGACTTGCCCAAGGTCACACAGTATATATTCTGTGTGATATTATTCACAGATCTCAGCGTAAGTTCTTCCAAGGCAGCGCTCCCTGACTGCTTAATGTAATGTGCTGCCCAACCAGCAACTCTGAACTCTGGATCAAGTTCTAATTCAGTCCATGATTTGGAATCTTTGGAACATTTATTACACCCCTGACATGACTGCATTTGTGTGTATCTCAACCCACCAGAACAATCAATTACTGAACCCATACTATGTCTTTGCAAGGTGCCCAAGTTCTTTACATGCAGTAGCTATGATTTTTCACAGCCACTCTAGGAGACAGGTGTGATGATTCCCAGATTACAGATGAGGAAACTGAGACTCAGAAGATAGGCTAAGTGACGTTCTGAAGGTCACCATGCCAGTAGTGGGTAGCAGAGCTGGGACAGTAACCCAAGTTCAGCATGACCCCACCTCTGGGCTCGATTAACCCGTACCACGCCCTGTGTAGAAACCGACTGGGAGCTCCATGAGGGTAGGTCTACCTTGCCATTGGCCCCGGGGACCCAGGACTGAAGCTTGTGTATGGCACCCGCACAGCAAATATTTACTGAATGAAGGAATTTACATAGGTCTGGGTGCTTCCAAAGGAATTTCCAGAGCATTCTCTTCTAGGAAGAGAGAGAGGTTAATTGCCCCTTTGCATTACAACTGAACAGCTGTGCAGTCTGGCAGCTGCAACCTCAGTTGGAGACTGGACCTATGCCCTGTTCTCCTCAGAGCTGGAATCAGCGTGTTTCAGTCCAAACACCGGGGGCCAGCTGTGGGAAACGAGGTCACAGAAGGTGTGCAGCAGACAGAACAGCAGAACGGCTCCCCAGAGGTCCCAAACCTAAGCCCCTAAGGCCCCAGGCCGTACCATCAATCACAAGACCTGGCAACCGTAGAGCCGGGAAACAGGCCCTAGCTAAGGGGGCAGCACCCACTCAGGAGCAGTGGAGGCTCCAGCCTCAGACCCAGGCTTAGTGCTGTCAGGGCTCCTGCGTTTTCAAGAGAAGGAGAGAAACAAAGTGGATATCAGAGAAACTTCCTGCTTTCTAAATACTGTTCATCAATGCACATTTTATAAACCCCTTCTACAAGCCACCTTCACCCTGTGGGCTCTCGTGTGCTCTCCTAGGCCCGAGGGACAGGCCAGGCAGTCCTCAGGCAGCTGGGCCCTGGATTTCAGGAGCTGCTCCTCTCAGGAAGGTTCCAAGGCACAGGGAATGCACTACTGCCCGCCTGACTCGTGTCCTGCTGCAGGAGGCTCCCCAGCTCAAAACTGGTTTTCCCTGGTCCCTGGTGGTCACCCACTGCCTCAGGGAACGCAGACTCATTCTTCTCGTCCTAAATGCATTCTTAGTTGGAAGAGACTGCTGACTCCCTAAGGAATTACTTTGGATTAGCCGTGTTATTGAAGAAGAGAGGCTGGAAGGGACTTGCGAACTCATCCCATTGTACGAACAGGAAAGCTGAGGCCCAGGAGGGCTCAGGCTGTGCCCAAAGTGACCAGTGAATTGCCGTAGAGCTAGCACTGAATGTCCAGTTCCTGCCTCCAGATCCAGCTTTTCCCGCAGGTGGGAAAGCCAACTCCCCCCCTCAACAAATATGCTCGGTGCACCACGACACCCACTCCCAGGGTGAGAGGCAAGGCCTCAGGGACCCAAGCATTACAGGAGCCGTCTCTGTTTTTAAGAAAACGACTTCTCACATGGAACTGGACATGACGGAAAAGAAGGGGTGCTCTGGGTGCAGTGGACCTGGGAGGGGTACCCACTTCCACCCCCAATTTGATTTCTTCACACTTCTCCAAGGAAGGCCGAACCTTAGATCTCTGGAAGACGTGGGGGAGGCAGGTCTGACCAGCCATCTACCCAGTGTGGCAGGTGGGGCACCCTCACTAACCGTTTCCTGCTGTCTGAAACGACCCAAGACTCCAGTCCTGCAGGCTGGGGACACTTGGTAGCCGAAAACACCACAGAAAATGGGAAGGGCTTGCCAGGTGTCCTAGAAGCAGATGAGGAGCTGGAGTTCTGGGGTGGAGACCAGTCCCCCCAATCCAGTTCAGCCAGGTTGGCCTTGCTCCCCTGAAGGAGCTGATTTGCTTCTCAGTGAATTCGGACCCGCCTTGGAGGCCCCTTCAGTGCCACATGGTCTCCCCAACTGGGAAAGAGCAGAGCCCGGGATACCATGGATGTGGACACAGGAGCTGCCCCACCTGTAGACTCCCCACCCCTGCTCACACACCAAAAGCACCAGAAGATACCCTCTTTTACCCCTTTCCCCTTCGGTGAATGTAGAGGGGGGTCTGACCCCTGCCCCCAAACCCACCCCACCAGTTTCTGAGGCTGCTGGGCTAAGAGCCAGGACAGAGGAGTTAACAGCATGGCCCTCACAGCCCACTCCAGGAAGTTCTAAACACCAGCTGCCATCAAATAAGTAACTCACAAGGCCAGGGGAAACGGTCAAACTGGACCAACTTCTCATGTAGCCTGTAACCTGATGGGCATGAACTGGGCCTCACAGGAGTGAGGACCAAGCTAGCAGCTTCATAAGGAGGCAGAAAGGCACCTTGCATGGAAGCTCCTAGAAGAAACAGACTTAACCTCTGGTTTTCTGAAACTATGAAAGGGGCTCAGAACAGCTGCTACTAGCTCACAGGATTTAAACAGCTGAAATGAAGTCACAGTTAAACACAGAACTACCATAAACTCATGATAGCTATTATTATTGTTCATCTCTTTGAGGCAATTCTTGAACCTGGTGCTAACAAAAAAAGGGGAGAAGCAGATTTAGCAAATAACTCAGGACACCTAGTTAAATGTGAATTTCAGATAAACAACAAGAAATTTTTAAAACTACACGTCCCATGCCATATTTGGGACACCTTCTACTAAAATATTCACTGTTTATCTGAAATTCAAATGTAACTGGGCGTCCTGTGTTTTTATTTACTAAATATGGCCACCACAGGATGGACCATTGCCTCGTGCTCCCTGACAGTGGGGTAGTGAGAACCTGTCATCTGCCAGTCCTAACATCCTTTGATTTATCCTTATGCTCACTGACCACCAGAACCACAACTTTAGATGAAGCCAGCTTTCCAGGCTGCACTTCTTAAACCAGTTGTGGGCACATGGGTTCTCCTTTTTATATTTTTCTTTTATTTAACATTTATGTTCTGTTGTATTGAATATTTAATAGTTTCTTGAAAAATAAATGGCAGAGCTCTTCTGATGGAAATGGAACTCAAGCCCCTTTCCCACTTTATCTCCCATTCATCTTGAGTTCCTGTGCAGAAGCCAATTGTGAAAAACCCTCACTTTACAGCTGTGGAAACTGGGACCAGTGAGCTAGCAGGCTTGCAATACCACTTCTGTAATCTAAGGGCACCTGGGGCGGGGGTGGGCAGCCGGTTAAAATGCAGGTTCTTGCTTTCCCCCATGCTCCAGAAATCAGGTTGGGGGCAGGGGGCAGAGCTAGGACATCTGCAGCTTTAACAAGTTTCCAGGGCAATGCTGATGACAACTGATGTTTGGGAACTGAGCTGCCAATGAGTGAGACTACCAGGAAGGGACCCTGGTCTCCAACGCCCAGTTCAGGGTCTCATGCTTGCAGACAGGAATTAAATGGCTCACAAGAGCAAGAAGTAGAATGTTTTAATCACACACACAACAAGCAGCTAGCGGGATGCATGAGGAGCCCACCCCCTCCACTCATCTACCAGTCCCAACTCCAGCATCAGGTACCAAGATCGGTCAGGTCAAGAAGCCACAAGCTAAGAACTGACTCTGGGTGGTGAACACACATTGTGATGTACAGAAGATGTATTGCAGAGTACACCTGAACCCCTATGTAACTTTACTAACAATTGTCATCCCAATAAACTTAAAAAAGAAAAAAAAAAGAAAAAGAAGCCACAGCTGAGTGTCTGGACAGACGTGAGGTCACAAAGGATCCCTCTGGGCTGGGCTCAGGGTTTAGTTTCACAACAAGCTCCAAACTATGGTATTGCCAGAGGGAGAAGAATGAAGGCTCTGAAGACAACTGTCTGCCTGCCTCCTCCTCACAGCCAAAGAGCCTCTACTCTTACCTAAGCCAGTTTGCTCACCCAATGCTGAGGTCTGGGTCAGTTAAATAATAATGGCTCAATTTACTAAGCACTTACATCAGGCCTCCTGCTGTGGGCCTTTTGTGCATTAGGTTTTTCACTCCTCACAACTGCTATCCCGGTTGTAGAGGAGACTCAGAGGCTAAGTGGTTAGCCACAGGTTACACAGTGAGAAGGTGTCCATCTGACTCCAAGGATCTGAAATCCCAAGCTGCCCCAGGCCTCTCAGCAATGCTGGAGACAAGCACTGGTATCTTTAGGTCCCCAACGGGCTACATCTCAAGCCTGTAGGTCCTACAGGGGACTGAGGCCACCGGCCCAAGAATCCACTTCTCTGAGCCTGTTAGTTCACTTACCAGGTGGGGATAACACCACTCAGCAAAGGGAAGAAGGGCAACACAGAGCCAGAAACCAAAGCACTGCTTATGGCAAAGGCAATGCTCCAGGGCCTCCTGCAACCCAAATGCCCAGGGTGTGGCCAGCACCAAGCCCAGGAGAATTGTGCCACCTCAAGCAGATCAAAAGGAGAGGATGGAGTACAAAGGACAGGCAGGAGAGGGGGACAGGAGGTGGAAAAGCCAGGATTTTGTATAGGCCCCGTTCTAGGGCACAGGAGAGAGCTGAACAGAAAGCATAAACCACCCACCCAGGTAAATTACCTTTCCTTACTCTTGGTGACCAGGGCTAATCAGCTCCTAAGGTACTTCCTCACCCACCATAGTACCTGTCTCAAAAAAATGTCTGATATAGGAAGGGTGGACGTGGTTCTCCACGTCATATTACAGAGTGTAGAACTGAGACACAGTGAGCTTCCTGACTTGTCCCCAAAATACCAACTTATTTTATGAGATCCCAGCCCTGCCACTCTATCATGAAACTTCACCATGGGTGAACTTGGCTACTGAGGGGTCTGTGTGCCAGGCACTGGGGAAGTAACAGTGAACAAGCCAGTGCCTATCCTCTGAGGTTCCATTTATATAAGAGCTTAATCTTCAACTCCACCTGTGACTGGCTGAGCTTAACCGCCTGGGATCAATTTGCAATGTCTGCTGTGGGCAGGAGAAATGGACAGAAACCATGAACGTATTTGTATTTCTAGTCTGGCAATGACTGAAAAATGCTCTTCATCTCAACAACTATTTAGCCCATATTGTGTACTGTGGATACAGAAAGTGGGTAAGATCGCCAAGGGTCCAGCCATGAAACTCGTAGCTGACATGGGTGGTGGTAGGTTCAACGTTCTTTTCCCTCCAGGGGCTGCTATGTCCTCACCTCAAGCCAGCCTGCAATGCTGAGGTCCAGATGGTACCAGAGGAATTAAGGCAAGGCCCAAGAAGAGCAAAATGCAGAAACACAGATGAGAATTAAGAGTGGATGCCTCTGTGGAAAGAGCACTGGACTAGGAGTCTAGAAAGCTGCCTACTTCACCAAGGTCAGCCTGGATCGCCCAACTGCACCACCAGCCCTGGGTGGTGCTCCTATGGCCAAGGCTTGGAGTCCAGGCTCTGCTACTTCTACCTTGGTGACTCTGGGTTTCTGTAAATAGGAATAGTTTTCAACCTAATGTGGATTAAATCAGTGGGTATTTGTAAAGTGCTTGGAAAAGTGCCTAGTACATAGGAAGCACTCAACACTTGTTAGCTATTGTTTTGGAAATTTATTGATGACCGAGTACCTGATTAGGACCACTGACGAACTGTTCCACCCACCCCAAGCTCAGTGGTGAACCTCCCGGTAGGACCTAGTCCAGGATGTCTGCTTGGTGGCCCCCACACTTCCCAGAACCACTCTGAAGAGCTCATCAGTAAGACAGAGTGGACGGGTGGGCCTGTTTTCAAGAAATGTAGAGCAATTCTGGGCAACACCTCCTCCATTTGGCCAGGCCATCCCTGGCCTTCTTGGGGTGTCGAAGGCTGGCCCAGTGAGGGGGAGGGAAGGGAGCTGAAGGCTGTGCCTGCAGGACCAGGAGCAACAGCATCTGCACTGGGTCTGCCTTGGTGCTTGTGCTGCCAGCCTCGTCTTCTCATATGCAGCCTTGCAGCGCCCACCATCCAAAGGGGCTCCTGTCTCTCCGTGAAGGGACAGGGCAGTGAAGCAAGACCTAACATGGACACTGTGATCCCCCTCGTGCCACGTGGGATACGCTGGCCAACAGACAACCTCCGTTTTCTATAAAATGAGAAGGAACCAGATGGTTTCCAAAGCCCCTTGGGACTTTGGCCTTCCTCAAATCTAGGATCTCCAAAGAGCTGTCGCCTCAGAGGGGCAATGGCAGTGACGATACAAGTCAGGAGGAGAGACAGGGATGGCCTAGAAGGGCAGAGAACATCCCAGAGCAACTACAAGCCCAGATGCAGCCAACAGGGAACTTCAGCAGCCTCTCTACTCCCAGCTGGGAACTCCCAGCCAGCAGTCTGGCATTCTCAGGCTGCCAATGTCCTCACACCCCTTTCCCCATGCTTGGCAAGAGGACCCCCCACTCAGTGCACATACTGCTGTGCCCACAGGTCATGGAGGGAAAAAGCCGACAGAATCAAATTAACTTTTAAAAACTGTTTACGGAGCTACTACTGAGCCCTCAGTATGATCTGTCACTGTGCTAAATGCCTCCCTAGCCATCTTACCTAATAGGAAGACTGATGCTTATCTTCTTTATACTCGGCTGATTTTTTCCCTTATTAGTTGTGCTTTAAAGGGTGGGGGTGGGGTGGGGGGGATAAACTGGCTCTGCCAGTTCTTAATTCTGACCCTGGGCAGGTCCCTTAATCTCTGTAGGTCTATGGAGAAGGAATTTCTCCATAAAAGGGAGCCAACTACTACCCACTTGAAGGGCACTAGTGAGGTATGAATAAAGAAGTGTTTTATAAACTCTTTTGAAGTCCCGAGGGCTATCCCAAAGGCAGTACCAACCCTCTCAACCCAAGGGCTTAATGAGTAAGACTAGACCCCAGGAGAAATCAAAGGATGGTGGCTTAGAATGCTCAGCTCTGGCAGGCGCCATCTTGGACAGTGTCCCATCTCAAGACAACAGAGCTCCCGGAGGAGCACAAAAACCAAGGCACCATCTCATTCCCTGGAGCAGCCCCCTCCCAGCCTGTGGAAACTGCTGCTGGGCGCTACAGGGACGGGGAGGAAGACCCCGTCCCTGGATCCACCCAGCCTTCCAAACCCCAATCATCCAAAATCTGGTCCTCTTTACTGAACACTAATTCAAGGTCTGCCGCTCACCCCCAGCCCTCATATGAAGGGGCCTGGGGTGGTCAGCAGCAAGCTAGTGACACATACGCCTAGAAGGCAACTACATTTTACAGGCTGAAAAACTAAGGCACAGACTTGGGTGTGGGGGAAAAGAAACAAGACTCCTACAAATCTCAGACCTGCTAAGTAATGAGGTTCTTGCCACAAAAGTGGCCTGGTGTGAAGCACACGTGTCCCTGCACTAGGGGGGCAGGACTGTTTGACAAACTAATCAATTATTTAGAGATTTCTAAGTCATGACCTCACACAGGCCAACCCATGTCCCTTCTGACACCCACTCTGGCCCTGCTGGTCTTTCCCCCTCTGCTGGCCAGCCCCCACCAGGGATGTGGGGCACCCCAGGACAAACCCATGTGGGGGACTTTGGCCACCCCTGGTGGTTTCCTCTTCGTACCTGGGCTAGTTTCAAACCCAAGACTAAGTTCTCAGAAGGCAGCTGAGTGTGGCGCACGCCGTGAGCACCGAACTGGGCCTCAGAGCGCTCGTGTTTTCAACGCCGCATCCCTGTACAGGTGCCTCGTCAGTCGCTTTCCCGTGGGCCTGCGATCCTGAGCAAAGCAGTGTGTGTGGGCACGGCACCTGGTACATGCGGATTCTGGACTGGGCTCGGTGGTCTCGGATCAACTGCAGGGGCTGCAGGGGCAGTGAAGGAGCAGAAGCCTCACAGGAGCAGCGCTGGGCTGTGTGTGGCTGCACTCGCAGAGCAGCAGCGCAGGCCAGCTCCTAACCCTTCTCGGGAAAATGCTAGCTTCCTCACCGAGGCTGCTCTGAGGGTTACAAGATACGTGCCCTTGAAAGCCTACGTTTCTTAGCGGGGGAAAAAATACAGCTCACAAAACATGATCCCATTTTTAAAAGGTGTGTGTGTATACTGGGGGTGCCAAAAAAATATATACACAGTTTAAGCGATGTTTGCAGAAGTCAAACGTGACTTGTGTTCATCTTTTGTTATCGGTACATATTGAGTATTACAATTTTAATCCAGTTTTCCTTTCTTAAAACGTATGTACATTTTTTTGGCCCCCTCTGTACGTGCATACACACCCACAGTCTAACACAACAGTCAGAAGCCACATGTGGATACTGAGCACTTGCAATGTGGTCAGTCCGAACTGAGGCGTGCTTTTTAGTGTAGAAGACACCTAGATTTCAAAGACTTATTTCAAAGAAATAAACTTCACTAATGATTTTTATACTGATTATATGTTGAAACATCTTGGGTTATATTATTTATATTGATCTCACCTCTCTCTCCTTTTTAAACTATGGCGACTAGAAAACTTAAAATTGTATATGTGGCTCGCATTGTGTTTCTATCAGGCAGTGCTGGTCTAAAAAGACAGGGTTGCTTTGTAGTATTTATGGTGGTTGGTGGGACGGGTTATGGAAAGGGTTTGTTTTCTCTTTGCTAAAACATATTTGGACATTTTTCTACAACGAATTACATGTGTTGTTGATAAGTTGAAAAGATTTCCCCTTCAAAGGAAGTTAAAAGGCCCCAACACGTAATAGTGTTTCCCATCCCCCTTTGGTAACCCAAGCTACCCCCCCCACCCCCAGCCCTCCCACTGGCCGGGAGGCCGTGCCTGAGAAACCACAAGGTCAGCACAGCTCTTTCCAGCAGGCTGCACGTGGCCTAACAGAGCTAAAGAGGAACATCTCTGGGGCAAGAGGGGCCAGGCCTCTCCAGCAGGACCACAAGTTCCAGGGCCTGGCTCATACTCACTCAGGGTGGCCAGAGGGGCAGAGCTGGGACCTCCAGGCTGGGCCACCAGGCTCCCGTAGAGATTCCTGCTGTCTAAAGATTGGTGTGGGTCCTCTCCCAGAAAGTTTTCCGGTTGGGTATATATACTTCTGTGGTCTGGGAGAAGGCAAAGCCAGATGATAAGTAAGGAGAACTCAAGTCAGTATGCCATCTACTGGAATCCCAGCTACTTACTAACCACTGCACAGCCCAAAGCCAATTACTGAACCTCTTAGAACTTGTGTTCCCATCTGTAAATTGAGGGGCCTAGCTGTACCTAGATCCCATACAGCTGTTGTGAACCAAGATAATGAGGAAGATGCATGTGGTGGCTCCGAAGTTTGAAAATCACACAAGAAGTGGAGGGTCTGGCGCAGTCTGGCCTGGCTCTCCTGGGCATCTGTCCTCACCAGGCCAGCTACCCATGAGGCAGATTCTAGGGTACTTGGCTAAGCCAGGGACACGATACCAGCCCATCAGTGATAGACGAGCACCTGCATGAGCATGGAGTCCAATCCCTTCATGGAACTTGTGAAAAATGAAGGTCCAGCCAGGGGAAATGAAAGAGCAGGACTGAAATCAGAACTTGGATCCCCAGACTTTCACCTAAGGCAGCTTGTGCTGACCCCACCCTGAAGATCTTACCTGAAATAAAAAAGCCACCGCAGTTTCTGACAAGAAGTCAGGGACAGAAAACTGGCATAGAAAAGCCAGGTCAGGCTCACCCCGCCCCTCCAGGCCCCACCACCCATGTCCCAGCTGCTGCTGGTGTCCCCAGGACATTCACCCACCTCCATGCTAGGGCATGGAGCATGGCACAGACCAAGGGAAGCTGTTCCAGGCAACGAAAAACCAACACTTCTGGCTCTGGGGCCAAGACACCCAGAACCCAGGGAAAAACACCTGCCTGCCTCAGTCCACCCTTCAGATTAATGGGTATAGTGCAACTAACCTGGTTTCTGGACAGTTTGAGAAGAGAGAAAGAAGTAAGAAATGGCAATCAGAAAACTTCCTCTTTTAGTGGCCTAGTCTTCGGGAAAACAGTTAAAAAAATAAATAAATCAATAAACCAGGCCCAAACAAGCCACTATGCCATCATCCATTCCTTTCCATCTTTTTCCTGGACTACTGAAGAAGTCTCCAAAGCAGTCTCCCTGCTTCCAGCCTGGTTTCTTCCTGTCCCCACCCCAGTCCATTCTCCACAGAATGAAGAAATCCTGAAGCAGAAATAAGATCATGCCACTTCTTTCATTATTTTCAGAACAGGATCCAAACTTCCTAAGCTGGACTTCAAATGCCTCTTGCTTTTCTGATTTTTTGAGCCCCTCGCCTCCCACTCATACAAACCTCAGTGCGTTCCTTGGAGAATGCTAAATTCAAGTACTCACCAAGGAAGACTTGATGTTCCTCCAGGCGACAATGCTCATCACCAAGCTCCTTACCAATCTCACCGTAGAGGCATTTCCTGACACCTTGACTAAAGCTGCCCCAAGCCACAACCCCCCAACACTTGTCTGTTCCATTGCCTCACTTTGTTTCTTTCACAGCACTTAGCACTATCAGCAACTGCCCTGTAGTTTGCAAGATGATTGAAAATCGATCCTCTTCTCATTGAAAGGGGCCTGTGTCCCCTTCCTGCCATTCTCTGCAGGATCTGTGACCTCTATCAACACAATATGGTACCCGATGCTGTGCTAGTGCTCAGGCCCAGAACCATAAAATACTGACAGCATCCACTCCCTGTCTCCTGGAACACTGTCTCTGGGATCCCTAAGCCACTGCGTAGTAAAACACACTACTCCGAAACCACCACGCTGGAGAGGGCCTCTGAAGGCACTCACTCCAGTTCCAGCCATCACTACCAAACAGGTGACTGAAACTGTGGTGGCCCTTCCAAACCAGAACATGTGCCACCTCTATCACTGCCATGTAGAAAAGAAGAAATGCTTGGCTGAGCCCTGTCCAAATACTGACCAACAAATCGGTGAATCAAATGGCTGTATTAAGTTCTGGGATGATAACCAGAACTACACTGCTGGTTTACTGTTTCTCCCCAGGAGAAGGGAAACCATGAGGGTAGGTCCCTTCCGTCTTGTTCCCACCAGTACCCCATGGTCTAACATTTAGTAGGTTACTCAAATGAACGTTTGAAATGAATGGCTTTCACTCTGGTAGCAGCCAGCGAGCTCCTTTTACACAAAGCGTAGGCTCACACCCTAGTGCTTCTCTAGACACGCCTGGGGACTCTGAATCCTGTCTCTTGAGATGGTCAGCTTCCCTTCTGCACAGCCAGTTGGTTGATACTTTGACCCCGGTCTCCCCCAGACCAAGGTTCTATTTTAGGGCCAGAAGGGGGTTTCTCAGGAAACACCTAATCAAACCAGGTACAGGGTGTCAGAATCTTCTCAATAACATTCCTGCCAAGAGATGGGCCACCAGTCTTTCCATACCGCTCGCTCCTCAGCACTCACCCACTTCTGGGGCAGCCCATTTTAGGCAGTGTTTCCCAGAAGGCTAGGGCAGAACGCGCCATCCCTGGGTAGAAGTATCCCACAGCCTTGGCCAAGCTCTTGGGGATGACTCACTGGAAAGCTTGTCCAATCAGGGAGGGAAAACAACCCCAATTAGATGACATCTTTCTTGCAAACTGCAGTCTTGACCTCCAATCTGATATATAGAACTTAATCTTAGTGGGAAAGGATATTGAAAGGTCTTCAAACTTAATCACCTTCATTTTCAGAAGAGGGAAAGGGAGTCCAGAGGTTCAGTAAGTTGCCCAAGGTGTCTTAGCAAGTGAGCCAAAGAGCTGGGACTAGAAGGCTGGTCTCCAGTTTTCCTGCCCTGACTCTATACTCTACCCTTACACAGGGCTCATACCAACAACTGTGTGAGGAGCAGGCCTGCCTTGGACAAGTCTCTCTCCAGTGTCTGTGGCCCCCAGAGAGAATTTAATATTCCAGTGAGTTCCAATGCCCAAAGAGCAGGGCCATGATACACAAGGCCTCCAGCCAGGACCTTTCCCCTTTCCACCCCAAGATACAACATCTGCCTTAGCCAGTCCGATGCCTAACAGGGTATTTGAGCTGGAAGGGGCCTTAAAGACAGATTAAAGATGCTATACCCATTTCACAGATGGAGGAAGTGGAGCAAAGGCTCACTGGGGCCTACCATAGCCCAGTTTCCCTAGCAGCCCCATCCCTTAGCTCTCAGCTCTCTACTGCCCCTCCGGGGCCTTAGGGTACAATGCCCAGAGGCGTCCTATCTCCCCATCATACTCGTTCTCCCCTCTAGGAGTTGCAGTTCCTGCCCTAGGCCTCCAAGTCTTCCCCACCCTGTCCTCTCACTCTCCTCCCACAGGATGCTGCTCAGTTTGCAGTCAGGTTAGATGCTGTCCCCTCCCCTTTGGACGATATAAAACATACCAAGTTTGAGCCTGTAGGCCTCATGCTGGTGTCCTTGTCTAAAGGGGGACTAGGTTTCGCTACTGAAGAACAGTCATAAAGAAACAGGCTCAGTGTGGCCAGGTTGTCTCATTCTTTTCCCATAACAGCTTTATTATTTCACATACTGTCCTATTCACCCATTTAAAGTATGCAATTCAATGGCTTTTTTTTTTTTTTTTTTTTTTTTTGCATATTCAGAGTCTTGCTTTTTAAAGAGAAGCTGCAAATCTCTAAGTCTCCAGATAAATTTTCTTGATTTAAAAATATAGGTGGGCCAGCCCGGTGGCTCAGGAGGTTAGAGCTCCATTCACCTAACTCCAAAGGCTGCCAGTTTGATTCCCACAGGGGCCAGTGGGCTCTCAACCACAAGGTTGCTGGTTCAACTCCTCGAGTCTGGCAAGGGATGGTGGGCAGCGCCCCCTGCAACTAAAGATTGAACATGGCACTTTGAGCTGAGCTGGCGCTGAGCTCCTGGATGGCTCAGTTGGTTGGAGCGCATCCTCTCAACCAAAAAGGTTGCCAGTTCGACTTCCACAAGGGATGGTGGGCTGTGCCCCCTGCAACTAGAAAACGGCAACTGGACCTGGAGCTGAGCTGCGCCCTCCACAACTAAGATCGAAAGGACAATAACTTGACTTGGAAAAAAGGCCTGGAAGTACACACTGTTCCCCAATAAAGTCCTGTTCCCCTTCCCCAATAAAATCTTTAAAAAATAACAATAAAAATAAAAATATAAAAATATAGGTGATTGAATAGTTTTTAATGCAAGACCAATCAAAATCTGTCAGTAGACTGGACTGGGCCTGAGAAGGTAGGTGGAGGATGCCCACTTGTGACTTCTGCCTTTTACGATATAAGCCCCATCATGGCAGCAATGTGTCTGGTTTACCCCTGAATTACAGGGCATGACACCTAGCAAGTACGCAAAATTTTCTGAATGAACAAATCTAGCAAAGTACTCTGCAAATTTGCAGCTACAGAGCCCAAAAGCAAATCGCTACCCAAACTGTTTAAATATCACCTCGTCCAAGAATTCAGTACCTCCTGTAGCAACTGAATCCATTTAAGGGCACTGCTGAAAGTTACTACTTGACCAGAGCCAAAACCTACTCACCCTCCACCTCTCACCTCCCACCTGCCATCAGTTTTACCCAGAGGGCCACATGAAGGGTCATATTTAAATGCTTTATTTCAGAACAACCAGTATCCACCCACCTCCAGCTTTGATTCTCTGGCAAAATCATCCTAGTTCCTTCCACCATTCCCTCCTCACAGAAAGGTGCATGAGTCCCGGCGAGCCAGCCGCCTCCTCTGTGTGTCCATGATTTCCTGTGTCCCTCCCACATCCCCTAGAAGCAGCACTCAGCTGCTCACCGCCAAACCTTGCTGTCACCACGTCCAAACTCCACCTCCCACACTCTGCTCTACTTCAGGCAAAAACCAAACCAGGCTACTATTCCATCCACATAATTGGTTTCTCTTCCTCATATTGCTGTATTTATACACAGAATAGAAAAGCAGAGACCTCCGCACCCCCAAAGACACCCAAAGCTGCAGAAAGACACCAAAGACGGAGTGGGAGGGTTTCCATGCAAAGCCATGAGCCCATCTCTCACTGACATTCTATCACCAGCACCTTCCCAAATACCACGTGGGCTTCTCACTGCAGGATTATATCCCCGTGATTCCTTAAATTCCCCTCCTCTATGGAGGTGCATGACAGCCCACGGCAGGGTCAGAAGAGCTGGCTCTAAGAAGTGGCATGGGCTGCATTCCCGTGTAGGCTCAGGACCAAACAGAGGAGATGGAGGGGCAGAGGACCCAGGCAGACAGGAAAGCTGGCTTTAGCACCTGATGTCTGTTAGCCAACTGAAGACCTGGGACAAATTCAGGCCTCAAAAAAAGAATCATCAATACTCTTACAATTATCATTTGTTGTTCATTATTCACCAGGCTCAGGCTGAGCACTCATATTTATCCAGCTCACTTTCTACGCCAGTATGTGGGTATTCTACATGTAACTCCGTTTACTGAAGCCCAGAAGTTTCCAACCTGTCCAAGGATACTCAGTTGTTAAGTGCCGTGTTTCCCCGAAAATAAGACCTCACCGGAAAATAAGCCCTAGCATGATTTTTCAGGGTGACACCTCCTGAACATAAGCCCTAATGCGTCTTTTGGATTAAAAATAAATATAAGACCTAGTCTTATTTTCGGAGAAACACGGTGGCTAGGTTAACTCAAACTGTGGTTGACTGACCCCAAAGTTCACGTACAACCACCCCATTCTACTTCTCCAGATGTGGAGTGAAAACCGAATTGGAATGGGTGTCAAGAGACGTGTGATCAAGTCTCAGCCCTGCTTTGAACTGACTGATTTTGAGCAGTTATTCCCTTTCTGGGCCTTTAGTACCTAACTTGGTACATTCAGGATTTAGAATGACTTCTGGGGTCCCTTCCAGCTCTACACTCCTTCTCTGAAAGGATGGAAAGAAAATCCAAGCCCCGGAGGGCACAGTAAGGGGACAGAGTTGACAACTGTGCATTGGGCTGCAACAGTCTGACTCTATAGCCCAGAACTCTCAGGAACTCACTACAATAACCAATGTAAGGGCAACTGCAAACCCCCGTCCTCAGCACAGGTGTAAAGCAGCTGAATTCAGCAGAGGGAGGAGGCTCTGATGGGAAGGACACCTTGTACACATGGCTATCTGTGAAAGAACCCACGAAGCCCAGCTGCAGAGTAGCTGGTAGCAGGCAGCCTCGATGTGGTCCTCCCCTAGGGGAAAGGGGGACTGTCACCTGGAAGCCTGTCTCGCTGCCACTACTTCCCGGCCCTCCTCCTTGTCCCACCTAGCAAGCTGCAGCAGGGACAAGCAGGCTGGTGGCTCTAAGCATAAGCGTGAGCTCAGCCTAGGCCAATCCTTCAGTAATTGTGCTTCTTCCAGCCAATGAGATGCATTCCAGCTCACCTGGCGTTCGGAAAGGTCAGAGAAATCACATAAACCAGAGCCACTCCCTACCCTTCAAGGATGACAGCTGATAATTGCCCAAGACCTACAATTCAGGAATGACTTGGAAGTCTGTTCCCTTTTGTAAGCTGGGAACAATGTCCCAAAGGGTCAGACAGGAAACCCCAAACCATCTATTCTTAAGCTAACAGGTTCTGCCACAAGGCCAGATAAGCTCCCTCGCTTAAAATCTTCAATGGCGGCCGGCCCGGTGGCTCAGGCGGTTAGAGCTCCCGTGCTCCTAACTCCGAAGGCTGCCGGTTCGATTCCCACATGGGCCAGTGGGCTCTCAACCACAAGGTTGCCAGTTCAATTCCTCGAGTCCCGCAAGGGATGGTGGGCAGCGCCCCCTGCAACTAAAACTGAGCTGAGCTGCCACTGAGCTCCCGGATGGCTCAGTTGGTTGGAGCGTGTCTTCTCAACCACAGGGTTGCCGGTTCAACTCCCACAAGGGATGGTGGGCTGTGCCCCCTGCAACTAGAAAATGGCAACTGGACCTGGAGCTCAGCTGCACCCTCCACAACTAAGACTGAAAGGACAGCAACTTGAAGCTAAACAGAACCCTCCACAACTAAGATTGAAAGGACAACAACTTGACTTGGAGAAAAGTCCTGGAAGTGCACACTGTTCCCCAATAAAGTCCTGTTCCCCTTCCCCAATAAAATCTTAAAAAAAAAAAAAAAATCTCCAATGGCTCTCAAGTGCCTTCCTGTTAAAATCAGAATTTACTTTTCCAGTCAGCTACACTACAGCCACAGGGAATTACTGTTCGCTGAACCCCAGGCCTTTTCTCAGGTAACTTCTACCTATCCCTCCCATTTCAGCTTAGCCATAGCTTCTTCCAGAAAGACTTCTGACCTAAACTGAATTGGGTACCCTGCCACACTCCCAAAGAACCCCACACCATACTTTTCTTATACAGCACCATCCGTACGGGATTGTATGTGTGCCCTTTGCCAACACGGATTTTTATTATTAACTGTGGTAGCCTGTATGCCAGATTAAAAATATGCTGAAATGTTGCTGTTAAAGTATGAGATTCATCTATTTCTTCACTAATTACTAAGCTGCCTACTATGTGCCAAGTGTGTTGTAGGTGCTGGGAACACAGCAGTGGTCAAATCGCAAAGCTTCTGACCCAATGGTGCTAAGAGCTAAGAACGAAAATGAAACAGGCCAAGAGAGATGGGGCTACAGAGTATGGGGTGCTGGCTTACTATTTCATGCAGGGTGGTCTGGGAAGGCCTCACCATCAGTGTTATTTGAAGAGGAACCTGAAGAAAGTGAGGGTGTGAGCCATGTGGCTGGGGGTGGAGCATTCCAGAACAAAAGCCATGAAGCAGGAGAGTGCATAATGTGCTCTAGGAAAAGCAAGGACCGATGTTGTTGGTAGGGAAAAGTGGTGAAAGATGTCGGAGCTTGTGGGGAACCAGATCAAGCACAGTGTTAGAGGGCACACTGAGGGCTCCAGATTTTACTCCCCTATGAGAAGCCAGGAGAGGGTTTTCAGCAGGAGTGAGAGGAGACCAGTTAGGAGGATGCTGCAACAATCTAGGTGAGAAGCAATGGTGCACGGACCAAGCTGACAACAGAAGAGGCGGTAAGAATCATTTAGCTTTGGATGTAGTTTTTAGGAGCCAAAAGTATGTAAACTACAGAGAAACAGGCAAGGATGAGCCCAAGATTTTTAGTCTGAGCAATGAGAAGGACAGAGTTGCTTATTAACCCCCTCCTGAGTCTTTACTTTCCTCATCTGTGAAGTGGGGATAAGAGCACCTGCTGAGCTGATTAAATGGGACAGCACTCGGAAAGCATCCAATAAATGGTAATTACTACGTTTCCCCGAAAATAAGACCTAACTGGACCATCAACTCTAATGTGCCTTTTGGAGCAAAAATTAATACAAGGCCCGGTCTTATTTTACTATAATACAATAAATATATCACTATTACTAATCTCAGAGTTATTGGGAGCTTCAATAAGCTAGCATATGTGACAGAGAGAGCAAAAACCATACAAAGCCATTCATCCAGATGGCTCCCACCCATGTGGGACTTCAGTTCCTGGGAATCTTGAAACTTTAATTTTAAAGCAGGGAGGAGAAAAGGCTACCTCAAAGTGCAGTATGTCTGGAGGGTAAGGTGGCTGCCACCACAAGTTTGGAGGGTTAATACAAAGCACCCTATAAATAAGGCTTCTGATGGAGGCGTCATCTGGTTTTACCAATAGTACCCCAAACTGAGATGGGGAAGCCCCTCCCACACATGACAGATTTATACGGCTGGCTTTACAAGATTCTTCAATCCAGACCCACACTCTTCATCCCCAGCACCTAAGGCTTTGCCAGTCCAAAGGCACAGCCAAAAGAAAGGTACTACATCAAGACTGTCTTGGTTCTGGGAAAATCCCACAGGGAGACTCTCCCGAAGCTATCTGCCACGAAAAGTTGGCCAGTTGACCCTGGTAACTACTACAAATAGAGCTACTTGAAAACGAAGCTACCTCCTGATTACCCATCCTCACTTAGGAAAGGAATAGGTAACCCTTCAGAATAGGTGACTACCTCAAACTACACACATCTAGCTTTGGAAAGCATCTTCTGGAATATAAACCCCTTAATCATGTGTTGGGCTACCCCATACTCGGTATCAATTTGATTCTCAAATCCACCTCATCATGGGTTAGTCCCATTCTGTGAATAAGGAAAAGAGATTATGTAAGCTGTCTTAGGCCACAAAGTGAGAGCAGAGAGAAGCACTTTGCCCATGTTCTGATTTTAATTCCATCACCTATCCCCTTTGCTCCTTCACCCCATTGTTTCCTATACTTTCATTAGCCAGGTGCCAAAACTTATTTTCTATCATGAACCCCCAGCAAGGTAAGGCCATCCTCTTTCTTGGCCACTCCCTAAGATCACTATGGACCAGCCAGAGAGGTTTGTGAGCCCAGATTGAGGCACCTGTGAGCCCTCTGGAGGCCCCAACACTCTAATTACCCCCTTTGAGCTTGTCTTGGATTTTGCAAATGGGGGAACTCCCATCTGCCAAGCTCTCCATTTTAAAGAGGTTTTTGTGGTTTCAGGCTGGCTGTTCCTCCTCTTCCTACCCACCTCCCAAAGGGAGGAAAACAGTGCTGGGTAACAGCTATGAAGTTTACTCTAGCTTAGGTCCCACTGCAGGAGGGGTAGGCGGGAGGGTCAGGGTTCAAGACAGCTGAGACTACCCTCCACCTCCCACGGGCCTGGAATCACCTCCTAATCACCCCATAACCTCTCCCTCCCAAGCAGGCAGGCACTGTAACTCCTTGCCTAGAAGACCTGGCAGGGCAGTCGAAGGTTCCTGGTGAAGGCCTTCCTCACGTGGCCCCTTCAGAGGGTGTCCTAATTGTGTGCATTCTTCACAAGAAGAGAAAGTGATCTGAACTACAGGAAAAGAGCTTTAAGCCCTAATCAGGCAAACCTAGCAGTTCTCAGCCAAGGTGCATAATATAACCAGTTATGGAGTTTAAAACAAACAAAAACAATCATAATTCCTTTATCAGCCCTGACAAATTCCTTAATAAAGTGATCAGATTTCCTCAACTGCCACCAAAATACCTTCTTATAACTGATTTGTTTGAATCAGGATCCAAACAAGATTCACACAATTCATTTGATTGATGCCTCAACTCTTTTCATCTATACCGTGTTTCCCCAAAAATAAGACCTAACTGGACAATCAGCTCTAATGCGTCTTTTGGAGCAAAAATTAATGTAAGACCTGGTCTTATATAAGACCCAGTATTTTTTATTATATTAATTATATATTATATTACATAGTATACCCAGTCTTATATTATAGTAAAGTAAAACTGGGTCTTATGTTAATTTTTGCTCCAAAAGACGCATTAGAGCTGATTGTCCAGCTAGGTCTTATTTTCGGGTAAACACGGTAACAGTTCCCTTTTTCAAATATGCCATTTATTGACTGATAACATAATCTGTTCTACAGAATTTCTCACATTCAAAAACGGGAAAACTGCTACCTCACAATTTGTTCCTCTATCCCCACAGATCTATGATTCTATTAGGTTTGGGTTCCATTTTTATTTGGTGGGGGGAACTTTTCCAACAGTGCTGTGTACTTCCTATTATCACATTGTAAGGCACATAATGTAGTTGCTCCACGATGTCTGACATGGACCCTCAAGTGAACAGCCTAAGTTCCTGAAGCCAGAAGAGTCTCTCCAGCCCTCACAGAGCTTGGATTCAAAACTGGAGTTCTTACCCACTACAGGAGATATAAACATACATATAAAAACCTCTGCTTGTGTTCCTTTTTATGGGGAAGGGGTTTATTGAAAAAAGTGTTTTTGATACTAAAAAAACTTTGACATTTAGACCGAATCCAATTCCATTGTTTCACAGATGAAGAAACAGAGGTGCAGAGTAAGCGTAGGGGTTGCTGGTGTCCACGATGCTGGTCATGAGCAGAATCAGAAGAAGAACTAACAAATTCTAACAATGGTGATAATTTTATTATAAAGTTAAAAACAGGGGCCGGCCCTGTGGCTCAGGCGATTGGACCTCCGTGCTCCTAACGCCGAAGGTTGCCGGTTCGATCTCCACATGGGCCAGTGCCATATGGCTCAGTTGGCTGGAACGCGGGCTCTCAACCACAAGGTTGCTGGTTCGACTTCTCCATTCCCGCGAAGGATGGTGGGCTGCGCCCCCTGCAACTAAGAACAGCAAGTGGACCTGGAGCTGAGCTGTACCCTCCACAACTAAGACTGAAAGGACAACTTGACTTGGAAAAGTCCTGGAAGTACACACTATTCCCCAATAAAGTCCTGTCCGCCTTCCCCCAATAAAATCTTTAAAAAACAAAACAAAGTTAAAAACAGCAATTGTTAAGTAGGTTGTTAAATAGGTAGCACGTAGGGGCCGGCCCAGTGGCTCAGGTGGTTAGAGCTCCATGCTCCTAACTCCGAAGGCTGCCAGTTCGATTCCCACATGGGCCAGTGGGCTCTCAACCACAAGGCTGCCAGTTCAATCCCTCGAGTCCCGCAAGGGATGGTGGGCAGCGCCCCCTGCAACTAAAATTGAACACGGCACCTTGAGCTAAGCTGCCGCTGAGCTCCCGGATAGCTCAGTTGGTTGGAGCCTGTCCTCTCAACCACAAGGTTGCCGGTTCGACTCCCGCAAGGGATGGTGGGCTGTGACCCCTGCAACTAGCAACGGCAACTGCACCTGGAGCTGAGCTGCGCCCTCCACAACTAAGACTGAAAGAACAACAACTTGAAGCTAAACAGAACCCCCCACAACTAAGATTGAAAGGACAACAATTTGACCATTGTTCCCCAATAAAGTCCTGTTCCCCTTCCCCAATAAAAATCTTAAAAAAAAAAAAAAAAGGTAGCACGTAACAGATGCTCTGTGCCAGGCTTTATAAATATTATCTTCTTTAATTCCCACGACCTTCTGAAATAGTAACCATCATTCTCATTTTGAGAGTAACGGTGGCTCAGAGGGGCTGAGTAATTAATTCACCCAAGATTGCACAACATGCTATAGATGCAAAACTGTATATATACAAATACAGAATCATTATGTTGTACACCTAAAACTAATATTGTATGGCAATTATACCTCAATAAAAGAAAAGCAGCAGCAGCAAAAGAAACAAAGCTGGGACTCAAAAGTACAGCCTGTATGATTCCAGGGCAGAGTTCTTACTTCCATCCAGTCTACTTTCTTGTGGTAGGGGAGGGGCCAGGGCCTGAAGTAGCTCTGAGGTCTTCACACAGTGAAGACTGAGGCTCAAATCCACACAGATGCCCCATCTAGTACAAGATTGTGTGTGTGTGTGTGTGGGGGGGAGGTGACCTGAGGAAGGAGAGTGGAGGTTTACTTGAGGCCAGTTCAATGGGGCAGTGAATCCCTGGGGGTTGCCATGGGTTAGGCGAGATTATAACCCCCCCCCTTTTTTTTGTTTTGTCTTGTGCCATCAGTTAGCTACACTTCAAAGGTAAAGAAAAAGCAATGCCCAGAACATAAACACTCAAGTCTCAGACCCTACCCCCGACTTTCCTTTAAAAAGAAATCTGCACCCTTGCAAGAGAAGTTTTTGTCTTTGCTAAGCTTCTCCACACTTGGACTCAGCAGTCTCTCTCACAACTTTTCACCCTACATAAAAACTTTCAGTTCCAATTAATAAAGACTCAAAAGCCAAAAAAAAAAAAAAAAAAAAAAAAAAAAAAAATCAAGGAAAAGACTACAGCACTGGTTGGTTGGTTTTCTTACTATACAGAAGTTAATTTCTACACAATCAACCCACTGATTCCCCCTGCTGGGGTGGGTGGAAGCTTGTGGTGATGATACACTCTCAAGTCTCAACCCACTACAAGTGCGCAAGCCACAGCAAACTTTTAGTTCAGTTAAACTAGCCTTTCCCCACAGCCCCGAAGCACCTGTGCACTCTCCCGAAGGTAATCTTGATCCCGAGGTAATCTTAATGAAAGGCACGTAAACCATTTAAAACGTATTTTTAAAACATTCATCATACCACATTCCAAAGCAAAAATAGCCAATTCTTTGGGTTACCAACCGTTAGGATTATCCATAACATGCCTTTTATGCCTGTGGATAAGCAAAAGTCCATTTTTAAGGAGATGATCCCATATATTTCATGGAGTATTGATACAACACCAACAATACCAGAAAAGGCAAGGAGCACTGCATTCCCCAACCCCCTCAAATGACAGGTGGGGAAAACAAAGACCCAGAAAAAGTTCCGGAAAGTCCTAGTCTGTCTCCCAGACTTGGTATAACAGCTACCACATGCCAGGCACTGCGCTAAAGCTTTACACATATCACAATAAATGCTCACAACAGCCTCAAGAGGCAGATAAATCATAATTTAATCCCCAGTATACAAATGGGGAAGCTGAGGCACAGAACAGTTAAGGAACTTGCCCAAGGAGGCACAGTTAGCAAGTGGTAAGAGCTGGAATTTGAACCCACACAGTTTCGACCCCAGAACTTTTGCTATATATACATCATTTTTTCTTTTAATGAAAACATCTTGTGTCTCTCCCATTACACTTAGAGTTGTGGCTAGGATAAGGAAAAACTTTTAAACGTTTTCAAAATATTCTAGGGGAGGCAAATACAACAAGCCAAAATGCAAATCCCAAGATTTGAAACTACAAAGGTAAGACGTGGAAGCTTAAACCAGAATAGAGAACCCTACAAGGGTGGATTATCGAAAAACATCTTTTATTACTAGTTACTGCATGTGTCCCTTACAGAACTAAAACACTAGCATCTGAGCCAAAAGGAGAGCTAAAAATAGGCATTTGCAACAAGCTTTGGAAAGGTTTTAGCTTGCTTATGAGGCACTCATTTTTGTAGACTCCCAAAAACATATGCATTACAGAACACAAAAACTCCCAAGACCATACTGCCACTCCACTGGTGTCACATTTAAACTTGTCCAAGCTGCAAATAAAACCAGGGCTAGAAAAGGGCCTTAGCTGTCCATGTAGACTCCAAAGACAGGGCCCCCATTGAACCCTACCAGACAGACAAGTCAATCACAGAATTCTCCCTCAAAAAGCATCCAAGCCCTAACTACAGGCTTAAAAAGAGAAGCTACTGGGCTAATTCAGTCTGTCAAAGACTATCCCAAACGTTCAAAACCAATGAATAGAGAAGACACTTTCTTGACTTAAGATTCCAGAAAAACAACAGAGCAAACCTACCAGACTCAGAATTTTGCTTTAGGCATTTAATGCAAGTTGGCTTCTCCCCTGGAAGAAAAGGTGAGATGCCAGCCAACCTTGTCTTCTTCCCGCGATCAATAACCCATGACGCACCCTATCAAGGGTCCCTGGATTTGCACAAAATGCCAGCTCAGGCACCCAATACCACCTGATGTCATGGCTGATTTAAAACCCACAAGGCAGGCTCACCATTGGCTAAGCAGCAGCAGCCAGGGTGAATAGCCCCATTTAAACTTCTGAGGAGTGCTCTCTCCTGGGGATGATTATACCCCTTTGAGTTTTAAGATGGGGGAAGGACCAAAGAGTGTCTTAAAGTTGCTTTCCCTCCTTCAGTGGGTGGATCAAGAGGGATATGCAAGAAAATGGAGGTTTCGGCAATGCCCTTTGCATAAGAGGGCTCTGGAAGGGAAAGGGGGGAAGGGCAGAAGGAAGAGAACACGGTTTGAGGTACTATTAGTAAACCCCAAGTGTCTCCTCCTCCAAATGAAGCAACCTTAAAAGAAATAAAAATTGCAACACGCCATTTTCAGAATTGGCTGTTCTGGTTTTCCTACGACTACGAATGATTCTACTCCCTTGAATGTGAAGGTATTAAGCACCCCCCTTCCACTTTCCCCATTTCGATGGTTTAAACCAGTCAGCTTCAACCAGCGACTGCAGAAGGGGAGGAGTTTTGAAAAAAGCATTAGGGCTATGGCCACAAGCCATCATTCTAGCTTCAAACGGGTTTTGGTATTGGTCCACTTCAAAAGGACTCCAAACCGAAGAATCCAGAACCACTTTGCCCTTATGCGCCTGCAAACCGAGAAGAGAGGGCGCGCCCCCAACCCAAGGCGACGGTCTATTCTCCGCAAAGGGAGGCCCAGACGAGCCTCCATATTCTTCACCGCCTCTCTCCCCACGCTGACACGGCTCCGCTAGGACTTCCCGCACCCCCACCTCCCCAAAAGACCAGGCCCAAAAACACCAAAAAAAAAAAAAAAAAAAAAAAAAAAGGAGAAGGCGTGGAGAGCGCGGCTGTGCGGTCACATGCCGCTCCCCGCGCGGGGAGGCACCACGTTGTCCCGGCTGCGGAGGAATGCCGGGAAGGGGGGCCGCGCACTACACTCGCGCACACGCACACTCCCGGCCGCGCCGCCAGCCCGCACCCGCCTTCTACCCCCAGCGCCGCGGCGGGCGCGGAATGTACAGGCCGAGCGGCCGCGAGCAGTCCGCCGGCGCGGCGCATGGCGCCCAACTGTCACCCGCCCGCCCAGCCCGGCCACTCCCTCCCCCGCCGCCACACGCCCCTCGTGCCGCCGCAAGCCCCCTCGCTCGCTTCATATTTTCCGCCAACCCCTTAACTGGATTCCCCGCACATTCGCCATCCGGCTCCCTCTCAAGGCGGAAGGTCCCCGGGATCGGGAAGGGAAAGCACCGAATTCAATGACACGTTGGGTTTCCTCTTCTCCCCATTCTCTTCGTAACCGACCCCTCAAAGCGCCGTCAATGGCGATTCTACCGCCTAATTCATACACTTGAGAACAAAACTTATTAACTTCTAAATGTCGAACAAGTGTAGTTGATATGAACTCATCGCTGGGCGCTTTGCTGCCCATGACATATGCTCATTAAACATTTACAACATGGGGACGATCGCAACGCTACCAAAACGAGGAGCGTGGGGCGGGGTGGGAAGAGGGGGCTTCCCGAAGGTTTAGGCCAGGAACCGTCTCTCACAACAACACGCGGTGGGGGAGAGGATTCTTTTCACCGATTCCAGCGCCCACCCGCTCCCGGCGAGGTAGGCCCGGACCACGCCGTTGCCCACTAACCGCTGCGGCCCAGGCGGTGGCCATGGCCTCCTGGAGGCCGGGCACTCGGGCAGGGACAGGTTCCCGAGTGTGTCGGTGGGGAGGGCACAGCGACTCGAATTAGCCAGGAAGCAATAAAAAAAAACTAAAAAAAAAACCCGAGTCACCACCACCAGCGGCGGACCCCAGGCCCTGGAAGCCGCTGGGGGAGGGGACGCCTATATCCCCGGAAAAGGCCCCCGGACCCTGCATAGCAAGCAGGAAGACCCACCTGGAGGGGACTGTCCGTTCACGGTGGCCAGGACCGGCGGCAGAGCGTTCTTCGTCCACGGGTTCACCTTGGGCGGAGGGGCCTCCACGAAGTCTCGGCGCCCGGCGCCCGCGGCTCCGGCCGCTCCTCCACCAGCGCCCGGCTCGCCGCCGCCGCCCTCCTCCCCGTCGCTGAAGGCCAGGCCCTCGGCGCCGGGTGGCTGCGGAGGCCGCGGGCTCTCGCGCTCCAGTTGCCCGGTACCCTCCTTGTGTGGCTTGGCGCAGGGCGGCCGAGGTCTCCGGGCGCCGCCGTCCGACTCCCCCCCTCCGACGTCGTTCGCCCCGGGCTCGCCCTTGCCTTCGGGCGGCGGCGGCAGCTTCTTCCTTACCAGCCCCCCATGCTCTTCGGCCTGCAAGAGCGGGGCGCCCCCCGGCAGCAGCGGCTCCACCTGAGTGGCCATCTGCGCGCCCGCCCCCCCGGAGAAGCCGGGCGCGCCCGAGGCGGCCTCCCCCGCCTCGAACTTGGCTCTCAGAGCGCCCGCGACGCCTTCCTCCGGAGAGCTGGGCCCCAGTCCCTGCGGAGAAGGGTCGGGGTTCACGCTAGGCGCGGTCCCACTCCCGGTTGGATGCAGCCGCCTTAGATCCCAGGCCGCTGGCGGGGCGGGGGGGGGAGGAAGGCCCCCCACTCTGCGGTCCAGGCCTCCTTGGCGCGCGTCCCCCCCCGCCCGTTCCTCGCAAGGCACCCCCACCCCGAGCCTGGCAGGCTTCTCGTCCCGTACCTCCCTCCCCCCCGCCGCCGGGGCGGCCCGGGCTTCCCGGCTCGGGGGCTGCAGCAATATGGACGGACGGGGGAGAGGCGCGGCGAGCCGAGCCGACCACGCGATCCGCGGCAGGCGGCGGGCGGGCGCGCGCCTCACGACGCGGCGAGCGAGGGGAGGGGCAGAGAAGCGGGGACGCGCCCGCTCGGGCCGACCCTTGGCGACAGGCGGGCGGGAGGAGGCGGGAGCGCGCGCGCACGGCCTCGCGGCCCCGCCCATGGCCCCGCCCCTAGCCTCCGATTCCTCAGTGCACCTCCCAGGCTAGGGGGTGAGGGGGTGCTCAGACCGGACGGGGGCGAGCACGTGCCTGATGCAATTCGGGAGGGGGGGCAATGAAGGAGGCAGGAGAGATGTGGTGTGGGGGGGGGAAAGGGGAGGTGTCTTAAAGGACCAGCGCTAAAGAGCGGCCGCAGGTGGAGCACATGGGAGCGGGCCACGCGGCCGGCAGGGCCTGCTCACGCTCTTTAGGTTGGATGTGCTAGGTTCGGGAGAAGGAACCATTAATGTCACCTTCGTCTTAAAAGATGATGGAAGGGGGTGCCCATCCACCCCGAAGTAGCGCGGAGGCCGCCGGTTCCCTGGTGCCCTGCGGGCCTGGCCCCCCCAAGCACCGTCCGGGTGACCTTGGGCGAGCTGCCCTCACCTCTGCTGACTGTGCTCTGCTCCTCCCCGCCGGCCTCGGGAATACTGCCTGGAGAAGGGTTCGACGCCCGGCCGGGAAGTCGGGCCCTTAACCTTTGGAGGCAGTGGGCGCCTAGGAAGTGGGAACCGAATTACCAACAGATCCCAAACCGGCCAAACCCCAGAAACTGGGCATTTATGGGCAGGAAATGTCTTTTATTTCAAGTGGATTTCATTTTTTCTAAAGAATTGCTTTGGTCGGAGTTGAACCAACTCCCAATTGAGACTCTTGAGGTCTGAGATTTTATCCTGGCCCTGGCGTTGCCCCTTATCAATTCTGCAGCAGTCATTGCCTCAGTGGGCCTCAGTTTCCCTATTGTAAAGCGAAAGAGTGGTGTATGACAGTGGTTTCAAAATTTAGTGCACAATTCAATAAATATTTACTGACCTCGTACTGTGGGGGCCTTTGGGTTCTAGGAAACGGGGGTTTGGCAATAAACCAGGCAAACAAAGTCCCTATCCTCATGAAATTTACATTCTAAGGTAGAGAAAGAGACAAGTGATTAACAAGTCCTTGTCTAGTATTTATGAAGACAATAATGACTACAGTAATAGGTTAGATTAGATAAGCTACTTTAGTTTGGATGACGAAAACATCGAGCGCATATTCCAAAGCATTTGGAATCAGGTCTGTCTGGGATTAGACCCAGAAATCTGCATGTCTAACAAGACCCCTTGGGTACTTACCCACCAGGTGGTCCCACATTTTACTTAGAGAAGTCCCGGTTTCTGGCGGTGATCCCACCTGCTCAAGACATTAACAGCCCAGAAATCTGGCCATCTCCAAGACAATGATTAGAACCCACAACCTGCTGGATAGAGAAGGCTTGTTGAAAAGCCTCTTGGAACTGCCCCATAGGGCAAGGCTAGTTGTAATCAGGACAACTGGAGAGAGATGATGGCAATATGATGTCTAGTCCCAACTCTTCTGGGACTCGGACACTGTACTGTGTGGCCAACTCTCCACACTTCCCTGGGCCTTCTTTGCTGGTGGAAAAATGGGGGTAAATTATGCCTGACTTGCTTCTACCCTCTGAGCTATTGTGAGAAGTGAGATAATGTGCGAGTCAAAGAGCTGTGTAAATTATAAAAACTGAGGCCAGTGCTTCAAAAGAGGTACCAAGGAAGATAATGAATAAAGGGATCTCAATGAATTTAAGCAGGATTTTCCATAATTGCTTTGTATATAACTTTAATCAGATGATAAATTATTGCACATTGCCACTGGAATGCATCCTTTTTTTTTTTTTTTTTTTGTGTATTTATTGATAAATAGTTCCTGAAGTCTCCACACTAGGCTCTCTCTAAACTTTGTTAATAGGGAACATAATCGTCATTTGTTGATCATTCTTTTCTATATTCCTATAATGGAGGCAGAAGGAAAAGTGCCCCTATACTACTTATGACGGCATCAGGGTTCTGTGTGTTCAAGTAACCAATTTACACCTCTCAGCAGTCAGTCTGAGCTGAACAAGTGCTGCCAGGCCCTGCTGTACGGAGGCTGGAGAGGCACTGGCATTTGCACACCCTGAGCATGCCCTGCCCCAGGGAGGGGCTCGGCTCCTAAACACCTGTGTGTGCTGGGCAAACTGGGGCCAGAGAAGATAAGAGACCCAGCAAACTGGGGCCAGAGAAGATAAGAGACAGGTGTGAGACTACATCTTACAAAGAGCTGTTAAAGCAAGAAAAAAAGAATCTTGAGGATTACTTAATCTCCTTGTTTTGCAGATGAGGACACTGAAATTCAGAGAAGTTATTTATCAGATGTCACACAGCTAATCCATGGCAGAGCCAGGTCCGTCACCTGAGTCTCCTGATCCTAAATACAATAGCTTTTTCTACATAAAATGATGGAATTAGGATTTGAAATCCAGGGTTTTTTTTATTCCTAACCCACCATGGCGTTCTATTTGCATGGGTTCAGTTCTAAATACTAATAATGACCAAATAGTTAAAAGTAGCTTTTATTGTGTAGCTACTGTATGCTAGATTCTGAGAAATACTTGACATTCATTATCCCATTTAATCCTCACAACAACCCAATGAGATAGGTATTAATTCTTCCCACGAATATTTATTGAGTTCCTACTATGTGCCAGTCACTAGGCTAGGCCCTAAGGTATCTTCAACTACAAACAATTACAAAGTTCAAAAAGGAATGTAAGGTGGATGCCTGGGTCCCAGGCAGCAGCTAAATATCAGAGTGGGCTTTTTCAGGGCAGCCTAATCCCACAGGACTTGTTCTTACCCACCACACCACACAGTAAGGCCTGTCTCTCTTCCCTCCATTGCCATCAAATAACATAGGCCTGGGGAAGATAACTAAAAATGTTGAGTCCTGTCTCTCCCAAAGGTAAACTCTTGGGGGGGGGGGGCAAGTAATTAATCAATAGGTGACTTTAGGCCGAAAAGAGATAAGACAAGATAGGCTTTAGGCAGAAAGGGACAAGGATCAGACTAACTTGCGCTGTGCCCAAGACCTCCACGCGTCATGTACTGAAAACATGCAGAAACAGTGAGAAAAATCAAAAACAAAAATTACAAAGTGGGTCCAAATACCTCTTTGTAATTAATTATGCGTTTGTTTGTTCCTGGTGCTGACAATGTCCTAAAGCGAGACAGAGGAGGCCACACAAGGGACTAGAGAGCCAAGAGACCTGGTTTATAACCTTGGTCTCATCTCCAACTTTGCTAAATGACTTTGGGCAGCCTCCTTCCTGGGCTTCCATTTCCCCATCCACAAAATGGGAAGCATAATAGCTACCCATCTGGCTTATGAGTGTGAAAAATGATACAGTTTCCATGAAACTTGATTCTGTCTTTTTGGGGGCATAGGTAAAAGTGGGGTGGGGGGAGGGTGATTCCTTGAGTTGTCTGTGCTTATTAGGAAGGAAAATTTAACACACTTGGATGTACAGTTTTATTCCTTTTTGAGTTTGATTTTCCAAAGGACCTTGTGATTCTGGGAGAACTTGGGCCGTACCAGTTATCTGCTTGTGATATCAGGGGCCTCTTTATACTGACATGGAGGAGTAGGTGGGGTCAGCAAAGGCAGGGACCTTGGCCAAAACAAACAGTGCCAGCTGGGGAGTGTTTTTCCAAACCTTGGAGACTCTTGGGCCTTCTGGCACATGCCAAGAAACTTACTTCAGTTCATGGGAGGAGGCTCAGCCTAGATCTCCTCGTGGGAAGTAGATGTAGACAGCAATAGCTAATGTGTAAGGTGAGGAGTAGGGGAGAGTGCTGACTGCTCCCATAATACCTGGTTAACCTCCGGGGCAACTCTTCTCTGTAAATATGATTATCCCCATTTTACAGATGAGGAAGTAGGCTCAGAGGCCCAAGGGGGTTGGTAAAGGAGCAGGGTGGGTTTGCAGTGAAGAAGGTCTGATAGAGAATTAACTTCTAACACATTCACTACTCTGAGTTACAGACAGGCACCATCTCAGCTTCTTTTCCCTCCATTCTACCCTAAGCAGTCACTTTCCCCAGTCTTGCTACCTTCCCTGGCATTCCTACACTTCTCAAGTGGTCTCATGATAGATTTCCCACTAACTATTCTCTGGCTGAGCCAGCTCTCTGACTTGGATGGTCTTTGATGGTCCTGCCTCTGCTTAAAATTCCCCCGTTCACATCCCTCCCTGTCCCTCTGACTTCCAGCCATACACCCTAGACTCCAGCAACAGAGAACCAATCACCATTTCTTTCACTCGACAAATAATTTGTTAAGCATCTACAATGTGCCAGATACTGCCCAGGCCCTGAATATGGGGAGCTGAGCAAGACACACATATTCCCCGCCTTCAGGAAACTCCCTGTCTAATCCCCTTTGGGCTCCCCATGCTTTCCTGCCTCAATTCATGTTATTTCTCTCACTGTGACAAAGCTGTTCATACACATACACTCATATATACGGGGTGCCAAAAAAATGTATACAAGTGGACACTTTGGTCAACATTGCCCAAGCAGTAGTTTGCCGTAATCAGAAGAGTCTGGACACTGATGGTAACCACTTTGAGCACCTCTTGTAATTGTAGAAGTCAAACGTGACTTGTATTCATCTTTTGTTATCGGTATACATTGAGTATTAACATTTTGATCATTTTTTTCCTTTCTTAAAATATGTATACATTTTCTTGGCACCCTCTGTGTATATGTGAATCCCATTTCATGACTTTCGGCAAATATTTAACCTCTCTTTAAGCCTCTGTTTCCCCACCTATAAATTGGAGATGATAATACTACTTCTCTCATAGGGCTTCTGTGAGACTTAAATGAGATAATGTGTGTAATTTAATAGCACAATGCCTGGGACATAGTATGTGCTAAGTAAATATTATGTTTCATTACTTTTATTATTGCCAATAATACCTTTCCATTTCTACTTGTCCAGAATTCTACTTGCCCTTCAAGGCTCAGTACAAAATGCCGACTTCTTCACAAAGTTTGATTGAATCTCCACAGGTAGAGTAGATTTTTTCCCCATTCTTAACTCCCAGTGGCAATTTCCCTAAAGCATATATTTTTTACTTTCTTTCTACCCTCACTTATGGTTACTTATGAGTATGTCTTATCCTCTATTTAGATTATGAGATGTTTCTTGAAAGCAGGGATTATACACCATTCTTCTTAGGATCCCTTGTAGAAATCATCAGCAGGGCTTTCTATACAGCAGGCCCTCTGTGTCTTTATGGGACAAAGAAATGAAAATGAATGAATGAATGCAGGATCATTTCTGATCATCTGATCACATCAATATTTTGGTAACTAGAGCAACAGTGTCAAGGGTCAAGTGCTAACTTACATACACACACACACACACACACACACAGTGGTCCCCCCTTAGCCAAGATACCCAGAGGTGCCAGAAACTAGATAGTACCGAACCCTATATATGCTATGTTTCTTTCCTATACTCACACATATCTATAATAAAGTTTAATTTATAAATTAGGCATAGTAAGAGATGAACAACAATAATAATAAAATAGAAAAAGTATAACAGTATACTATAATAAAACTTATGTGACTGTGGTCTCCCTCTCTCTCCTTTCTCTCTCTGACAACTGATCTGGTAACTGAGATGGCTACTAAGTGACTAACAGCTGAGTAGCATATACAGTGTGGATGTACTAGACAAAGGGATGATTCACGTTCCTGGTGGGACAATTCAAGATTTCATCATGCTACTCAGAATGGTACACAATTTAAAACTTATGGATTGTTTCTTTCTGGAATTTTCCATTTAATATTTCTGGACTGCAGTTGACTGCAGGTTAACTGAAATGGTGGAAAGTGAAACCACGGATGGGGGGGAAACGACTATATATATATATATATATATATATATATATATATATATATATATATGTATATATATATATAATGTATAATGTATTTAAAAAATGTATTTATTATATATAATAAATATATAGATTATAGATATACTTTTAAATGATAAAACATACAAGTAAAATGCGCTAACTTCAGCAAACAAAAAATAGTTACGTCTAGCAAAGCAAAACTCACACATAAGCCCACAAGCCAGAGGTAATCACTAGCAACATGTTGGTATATTTTCTTCTACTATTTTTTTCTATGTGTATTTTACATAATTGAGGCATTACAGATCAGCAGTTTTAGTTTTTGCTTTTGTCCCTCTCTTAACATTGTATTATTAGCATTGCCTCCACATCACTGCAAATCCCCTCCATGCAGTCAGTTGTATCACCTATTAAGTGCCTACGATACACCGTACTCACAGCAGCCCACCTTTTATTTGTATCACACTGCATTACCCAAAGGGCTTTCATGGAGACAGGACACATGTGATTGTCCCCAGTTGGCAGCTGAAGAACTGAGCCCCACAGAAGTTCAGTGACCTGCTCCTTTCTGTATGCCAGGGCAGCAGAAGCAAGATCAGAACCCAGGTCTTAGCCCTCCCATTCCAGGCCCCTACACCGTACCACAAGAGATACAAATAGCACACAAGGAAAATGCAAACACCCCATAATCAGAAAACTCAGGTAACTGTGTTTAAATATTCCAGGGTCAGGAAACATCCAAGTTCATAGAGACAGATGGAAATCAGCAGCGAAAATAAAGACAGAAGGCAATTTTCCCAGCAACGTGACCTTAACAGGCACAGAAGGGCTCTGACCTAGGGACTGGAGTGGAAACAGTAAAGGGCCAGACATGCTCTCTGACCCGGCAACAAACCGCCCCACACCAGCACATTGTTGTCTTCATAGACCACTTGCCTGTCCTTTACGTATGGCACAGGAAAAAAAAAAATCAAAGGTTTGGGGTCAAAGAGTTAGATGCAGGCTCAGGTTTGCCCACATTTTAGCTGTGTGATGTCAGGCAACTTACTTCACATGGTGACCTTCAGTGTCTCCATCTATAAAATGGTGAAAAGGGAAAATGCCTGATAAAATTCATTATGACTTTGAGGACATTAAATGAACCAATATTTGTGAAAGCGTTTTATAGTTCCAGCTCTGCCATCACCAGCTCTGTAACCTTGGGCAAATTCTTTTGCCTCTCTCTACCTCAGTTTTCTCATCTGTAAAATGGACATAACAGCATGTACCTCTTAGGGTTACTGTGAGGATTAAGTGAGCTAATATATGCAAAATGTTTAGAACAGTAACTGGCAAATATTCATTATTATAAAGGAGGTAGTGGTCATTGATTGGCATAGAGTCAAGAGAGACATTCTTCAAATCCCATGAAGAAAGCAGAGCAAGTGCTACCCTATTCTATAGATGAAGAAACTGAGGATGAGAAACAAGAAGTGTTTATTTGGAGTCATGCTGCTAGTTGGTGGCAGCACTAGGACTTCTAAAGATGCCAAATGCAATGCCTTCCCGCTCCAGATAATATTCTAGCTGTTGCAAGCTGTCAGCTCTCTAGGCGATTTCAGCCCACAGGCATGTTTTGTTTGGCCCACATAGTATTCTTTTAAATTGAATTTAACTCTGATTAGATGGCCCCAGCACACACTAGTATGTTTGTTACTCCCAGCCAACCACCCTCATTTAGATCCCTACACAGGCTGATGTCATATCATTCACTATAAACATGGTATAGTCAAGTTCCGGAAACTAAAGGGGAGGCGGAGCGGACCATAGGCCAGAGGAATAGGGAAGAGGTAGTCAGGGAAGCCTTCCTGGAGGTGGCTGTATTTGAATTAGGACTTAAATTTGAGGAGTGGGATTTGTCAAGATTATAAGAGAGAGTAGGGAGTAGGGCTATAGCATTTGGTGACCTTCAGGGATGTTTTTGAGTTTCCCTGCCAAAGCCCTGCCAGGCTTTTTCCTTGGTGGAGGAGAGGAAAGAAATCGGCTTCCGTTTATCTCAGATGAGGCCACGTGACTCAGGAGGTCCAGAGTTGACACACATTGTCAGTGTTTGTTGATTGAGTAATTGATCTGTGTCATTATTCCTGAGACTCAAAACTATGCAAGTCAGCTGGAGGGAGGTGAGATCACATGAGCTGAACTATGAACTATGGCCCCTGCCCTCATGATAACAATAGCGAGAATAATAATGAGAGCAGCAGGGGATATTTTTGCTTAGGGTGGCACTTTCCACAGAGTATTCCCCAGAATGTGGAGACAGACCACCAAGATGGGCTCTGTCATAATATCATTTTGGGGAAATGAAACAATCTGGGTTAAGCATGGTTAAATGAGTGTTTTGCTGTCGTATGTCTCAGGGCCCTTAAGGTTCATGGTGAATCTCTAAGAATGAGGTGGTGATTGCAGCCTTCCCCAAACTCATGTGACACAGCAAATCTGAGTCTGGTGTTCGGTGGAACCCCCTTTGAAAAATGCTGACTCAGGTCTGCCAAGGTGCCTCCCTTTCTGGTGGGGCAGTACCAGACAGTGGGATTTAGCAAGAGGTCCGCCTTTCAGTTCCGGCTCTGCTGCTACTTCCTATGGGACCTAGAAAAGTCCCTTTTCTTCTTTGGACTTCAGTTTTCCCATTAAAAAAAAATGTTTGGATGTTATGGAAGTTTCTTCCCATCCTAGCAGTCTTGATAGCAGTTTCTAACTATGGCGAAGAAGATGAGTGTTGGTCATAGGAATAAGGTGGGAAAAGGTTGTGCAAGCTGCTGAGGCTGCCTGACTGCCTGTCCCAGCAACAGTCACTGGATCAGAGAGATTTGCCAATTCCCACGGGGTCCTGCTGCACTTGAGTGTCTAGATCCGTGACATATGATAGGAAGAGGGAACTTAAAATTACATGAGTGGCCTGATTACCTAATGTGGGTAAAGTGCATAGAGATCACTAGATAAAAACAAGGAATAATCCAGTTCATTTTATGTAGGTAGCACTGCCTGGTGTGATTGGACTCCCAGGGAGCCCCTCAACTGGGAAAAGCAGGAAATGTTACAGCACGCCTGCCACTCACCTACAAAAACCCCTCCCATAACTTCATATTGCAACAAGAATAAATTCCAGACCTCTCATCTTGTGTGCTCGACTCCATCCACCTCCGACTTACCCTCTCTGCTTCTTTCCCCTGCCCTCTCTGTGTGCCAGCTCCTCAGAGTGGAGGAGCTCATCCTAGCCTGGGGCTCTAGGGCATAGAGTTCCCGCTGCCTAGAACATGCCCCCCAACACATGTACACACAAATACCAGACACTTCTCATCCTTCAAGTCTCAGCTTAAATGGCCCCTTCTCAGAGAGATCTCCCTTGACCAACTTGGCTGATGTATTCCATGTTCCTCGTAACACAGATAATAATCTCTGATTTTTTAATTTTATTTTATTGGTGAATATTGGGGAACAGTGTGTTTCTCCAGGGCCCATCAGCTCCAACTCGTCCTTTAATCTAGTTGTGGAGGGCGCAGCTCAGCTCCAAGTCCAGTCACCATTTTCAATCTTTAGTTGCAGGGGGCGCAGCCCACCATCCCATGCTGGGAATTCAACTGGCAACCTTGTTGTTGAGAGTGCGGGCTCTAACCACCTGAGCCATCCAGCCGCCCCTCTGGAAGCTCAGTGGCAGCTCGTTGTCTTCTTCAATCTAGTTGTGGAGGGCGCAGCTCACTGGCCCATGTGGGAATTGAACCAGCAACCCTGTTGTTCAGAGCTTGCGCTCTAGCCAACTGAGCCACCTGGCCGCTACCACAATCTCTGATTTCATGTGTTTACCTGCTTTTTACCCATTTCCTCCACTCATGTGTAAACTCCATGAAACTGGAGCTTGTGGCTATTTTGTTCACTCTTTAGTATCCCCAGTCCTAAGCATAATGCTTGGCATAGTAGGTACTTAATATTTTGTTGAATGAGTGCTGTGTGGCCTCTGGCAAGTGGCTCTCCCTTTCTGGGCCTCCATATCCTCATGTGTGAAATGAAGTGGTTGGAGGAGGTGCTGCTGAGAGGACTTGGAGCTCTGACTGTGATTCTAAACTAACATCTGGGCCTCAGGCCCAGGAGTGAGCCTGGCGTGTTGCATCTCCATAGCACTGCACACAGTACACTGATTTAATCAGGCAGCAGACACCCTGTAATTTAGTGTTCTGCTGTTCCTCCTCCCCAGTCCTTGGGCTGGGGACCATGTTGTCAGATTTCCAGGATGTTCCATGCACAACCACCTGTTCTCCCAGCTCACTGATCCCAGTGCCTGCAAGGAGAGGATGGTTGTCAGGCAGGGAGAGCTGGGAAAGGACGTCCAGTCTGGAAGCCCAAGGGCCAGCAGGACTTGTCACTATCCTGAAGTGAAAGACTGGAATCTTTGAGAGGTTTCATCACATCCTATAATCTCTGGTTAGAAGGGACCTTTCAGGACACCTGGCAAGCCTAACTGTCCTCTAAACATTGCTCAGCAGCGGTCCACTTGAAGTGTTGGGTAGGAGCTTCACTGCCTCTCAGCCGCTTACCTTGCTGATGAATAGCTTTGTTTAGAAAGTTCCCTGATCAGCAGCATGGTGAAACATGAGCCAGTGCCACAGAAGGCAAAGGACCTGGATTCTGAGCCAGGTGGCCTGGGCGGAATCCCACCTCTGTAACCTACTTGCTGTGTGAGCTTGGGGAAGCCATGAACCCACTCTGTGCCTCCATTTCCTCCTCTGTAAAAGAGGGAGAACCCTTGTGGGGCTGTTGGAAGAATTTCAAGTGTTAATACCTAGTGGGAAGGCAATAAACAACTGCGACTATTAGATGCCACTTGCGAGTGTTCTGCTTTTTTTTATTATTGATTGCGGATCTTCTTGGACTGTTCTATGGGTTGGTTCATTTGCAAAAGAGACAGTGATGGGGTCCAGCCCAAAAACACAGGGCTTGGAATTCAGAGGGTTGGGCTCACTGGTCACTGTGAGAATATTCACTTCCTCTTTCCCGACATCGGGATACTCACCTGAAAAAAGGAGAGCGCATAACCCGTGGCCTGCTTCCTACCATAGAACCGATATATGGATCCAATGAGAAATGGACAAGAAAGCCTTCAAAAGTGTAAAATACTATATAATTGTGAGGGATTTATCTTATTTTGTTGGAGACGTCCTTTCCTCTTTTAGCAAGGCACATTAGCTTCCAAACGGCAAAATAGCTAAACTCAACCTATTTGGCAAACAGTGTGTTTTTGGTACTTGTTGTGAATTTGAAGCTAATCCCTTCAGAAGCTTCTTTCATTAATGTACCAGAGCAAACAAATTTGAGAAGGGTTTATTTATACGCATTTAGTACATTCCTTCAGGATGCAGGGCTTGGTTTGGCTGATTTCTGCTATCTTTGCTTATTATTACAATTACTGGTTATTTGTTCAGTTTCTCTTCTTCAGGAATTTAACTGGAAGGATCCAGGGAGATGCAGTCACTTTACAAGTAGCAGCTGGACATAGTAGTGCGTCATACTATCAGGAAGTCTTGTGTGACCTTGTTCAATACTTGTCATGTAGACCTAAAGCTGGAGGAGGCCCCTAGAGTCAACTTTCTCATTGTGTAGATCAGAAACCGAGGCCCAGAGAGGCGGAGGTACTTGCCCAAAGTCACACAGCTGGTTAATGGCAGAGACCTGACTAGGTAACCAAGTCTCTGGACTCCATATTCTTTCTAAAAGTTCTATTGATTTCTCTAAATTAGTTGATTTTGTATCAAAATCTTGTAATTCATAGGGGTTTATATTAGTCAAAACTCATTGAGCTGTACACTGAAAATCTGTGCAGTACATTATTATTGCAAGTTTAGCTCAATTTTTTAAAATGATATAGTTGAGTCCTATTTCATGAGAGGGTCAGTGTCTAAGGTCAGCATTTAGGGCAAAAATAATGTATAATCTAAAGGGCTCTAGAAGAGCCCTTAGGAAGGTAGCATGTTGGAGCCAGCATAGCCTCTCCGACAGGGTTTCTGCGGGCATAAGAACAGCCTGCTGTTTCTTCAGATGTCATGCAGGGTCTCTGGTCCCGCTCCACACAAGAATGCAGGATATGGTGAGGCCAAAAAGGAACACCCACGGAGCCATAGATAGGGGAGTCATACTATTATAGTCTCACTGGCGGCTGGGTTGGAGACACAGGAAGCAGGAGCCACACAATCCACAATCTGCCGTCTGCTTCTCTGCCAACCTGCCAACCAACCAACCAACCAACCAACCCCCCAACGTAGTCCTGGCAGTTATATCAGTGGATAATGGCTAACCGGTAACAGCTGATGGCCAACGAGTCACAGCTGATCTGATGACCATCTATTACCCGAGCCAGCACCTTTCCATGTGAGGCCAAGAGCCTGGAAACTGCACTCCTAGCTCTGTGCCCACACCAGAGAATCCAGATTAGACGCTGGTTGGCATGTAGGGGTCAGACTGTGAGGAAAAGAATGTCTACAATTGCGTGATGCTACGTGGGGTGAGATACACATGGGTTAACGAAGACTGTTAAGGGAATGGCAGTGGCTATAGTATCGCACCACTGGCACGCACGCACTCATGCATGCACACGAGCGCACAGGGACCTCCCTGGGTATATTCCTGGAGCAGTTAACTGAGGGCCTGGAGCTGGAGACAACGGTCTGAGGTTTCCTGGGACCCAGCGTGTGAATGGAGTCAGGGGAATTTCAGGCTTTCTGAGGGGGAGGTCTGATGGGACGGGGGTGGAGCAGGGCTGGAAAGCTGGAACAGTTGACAACACCTCATTCAAGAGGAGAGGGCAGTCGTCCCAAATGCAGTAGAGGAACTGTAAAAATATCCACAGAAGGAATAATGATCCATAGTCAGAAATGTTACTGCAGCTTAAACAGGAAACCCTTCTTGTTCAGGACTGTCATAGACACAGTTCGCAAAAAGTGCAGCTATTGGGGTAGCTGCTGGATGGCTCAGTTGGTTAGAGCGTGAGATCTTGGCAGCAGGGTTGCTGGTTCGATTCCCGCATAGGCCAGTGAACTGCGCCCTCCACAACTGGATTGAGGGACAATGACTTGGAGCTGATGGGCCCTAGAGAAACACACTGTTCCCCAATATTCCCCAATTAAAAAAAAAGTGCAACTATTGATTAATGCAATGTAGTGTCAATTAGATGTATATTCCTAAGGTCTTTTATCTGTCTTTGTCTTTTTCTTTTCGTTATATCAGGTATATTGCCCTGTAAATTGTGGTAGTGGTACCAGGAATAAAAAATTAAGGAATTTTTAACTTTTTAAAAAAATAAATAAGTAAGAGGAGACGGTAGGGATGGGAAACCAGGGAAGGAGACAGACATTTGGAGGTGGCTTGGTTTTTGAGAAGGAGAAAGCAAGTACCAAGGGTTGACTTGCTGTAGCATCACAAAACTAATTATTGTCCTTTGATAAATAAACACCCTAAAATTTGGAGTGCTGGAGGTGGGAGATGCTAATTCCCATAGCAGACTATGCTTAATGAGATTAAATTTGATAAGATTCAGAACAGTGTGTTAGTGATTTATATATAAAAAGGAAGATTCCATCTTCCTGGTAACAGAAGGGTTTGTTCTTTTGAGGATTTTAAGCATTCCCTCTAGAATTGTGTTAAAACAATCCATATGTTCACTTCACACCCATTCGGATGGCTTCTATTGAATAAAAACAAAGAAAGAAAGAAAAAGAAAATAAAAAGTGTTGGTGAGGAAGTGGAGAAATTGGAACACTTATACACTGTTGGTAGAAACGTGAAATGGTACAACCACTATAGAAAACAGTATAGAGCTTTCTCAAAAAATTAAAAATAGGACTACCATATGATCCAGCACTCTCGCTTTTGGGTACATATCCAAAGGAATTGAAAGAAGGGCATTGAAGAGCTATTTGCACATAGCAGCATATTCATAGCAGCCTTACTCATAATAGCCAAGAAGTGGAAACAACCCAAATGTCCATCAATGGATGAATGGATAAAGAAATGTGGTATATACATACGATAGAATATTATTCAAACTTAAAAAGGAAGGAAATTCTGCCACATGCTACAACATGGATGAACCTTGAGGATATTATGCTTAGTGAAATAAGCCAGTCATAAAACAGCCGATACTGTATTATTCTACATTTATGAGGTATCTAAAGCAGTCAGATTCATAGAGACAGAAAGTAGAATGGTGGTTGCCGGGGGCTGGGGGGAGGGGAAAGGAGGAGCTGTTTAATGGGAATAGAATTTCAGATTTGCAAGATGAAATAGCTCTGGAGATCTATTTTACAGCAATGGGAATATACTTAACACTAATTAACTGTATACTTAAAAATGGTGAATTTTATGTTACGTGTCTTTCATTATAATTTTAAAAAGAACAAACAAATGAACAAAAAACTAATACATTTGCCTATCGATCTCGTTGACTCGCTGAAAAACAGCTAGTTACAAAACAGCCTGTTCAGTATGTTCCTATTTTTGTCAAATGTCCTTTTCTGTTCTAATAGATGTAAATTATTGTCATTAGGATATGCATCAAAAGATTAACAGTGGCTATCTCTGAGAACTGATTTTGTTCTTTTTGCCAATTTGTATTTTCTAACGTTTTTGTAAGGGAGCATTTTGTTATTTATTAAAACAACAACAAAACCTTTACCCCATTCCAGCCCCCATCTTGATAGCCACAAAATTAACAAAAGTTGAATTCATATTTTTGAGGTTTTATTTTACATATAATTAGAAATCACTGCTAATAGTTAATTTTAACATAATAATGACAGTAATATTTCCTATATAGGGCAAGCTTAACCTATGCCAGGCATTTGTACTTTTCATGAGTTATCTCATACAATAAACCCTTTGAAGTAGGTACTATGATAAAATCCATTCTGCAGATGAGAAAACAGAGTTTAAGTAGCTGGTGCATTTATAAACGTGAGAGCTATGTTCAAACCCACAGCAGTCTGATTCCAAAGCCTGTGTTACTGACAGCCCGGCTATTCGGCTATACCTGGATGATGTACTTACCTGTCATTCTGTTCGTGGCTCCCTTCATTAGCCATGAACATATAATTTATATGTTACTTAAACTGTTCAAACGGCACCCAAACCACTCTCTGATGGCCGAAGGATATTTGTTTCAAAGATAAGACAAAGGTCAATCTCCCTCTAAAATCTCAAGCCATGTAACATTCCATGTGGGTCCAGACAGCTCAAGAATGAGACAAGCCTGGGGAACTCGGGGCGGTCTGGGATTGTGGGCTATACCTGGGACATTCACCTTCTTCACCTGCATACTAACTGCACAGCACACTACAACCATCTAGGACACACACCCACCTCCCAGGACCGACGTCAGCCTGAGGGGAGCAGAATGGGCAGACAGGAAAGGCTGTCACATATGGCAATTGTAATAATATAATTTATCTCAAAAGAGTGATTATGATTATGTAATTAGCACTTTGTATTCAGACATTTTCATCTCTGAGGATCTCGAGAGTCTTACAGATTACTTAAATATAGATCGCATACGTTGCTGGAGACAAAGTCTATAGTTTTAGAAGATAATTAAAATTCCTCCCCTTTTGGAATTAAGAGAATTGCCTATGGGATGAATATTATGCCCACCAGACACATGAATAGATCTAAACCTGGGAAGTCTGAAGGTAGGGCTGGAAAGGACCTCGAAGAGCAATTTGTCCAGGAAAGACAAATAAGTATCTAATCAGCACAACACCAATTTTAAACCCCCTGCTCATAGCAGAAATTATTACTCAATTAGAGCACTCTTCCCCCCCAAGCCTGGACTTGTCCTCATTCGCAATAGAGCACTCTAGGCAGCCACCACCACCTCATCACAGTGGAACCCTATTTGCCATTCTGAAAATTAGCCCACTCTCATCCTTCCAATGTGACAGAGAGGGGACTGAAGTTCAGAGAGATCAATTAACTTGCTCTAAGTTATACAGCCAGCAACACAAAGCTGAGGTTTCCAAATTTTTGCTTTTCTCTTAATCTCTACCCCAACTGTTTGCTCTGTCAAAATATACTTGGTAGATTATATTTTGCACCAGATTCCTCTTTTTTTTTTTTTTTTTTGTAAGGAGGGCACAGCTCACAGTTGTCCCTGCGGAGATTGAACTGGCAACCTTGGTGCTATTAGCACCATGCTCCAACCAACTGAGCTAACCGACCACCCCGACTCCTCTTTCTTGAATGAGCTGTTTAGAACGCCTCTACCAACGATTTGCTGAGTGACAATGGGCCTATTGCGTAACCTCCTTCAGTGTCAGGTGTTTTCAAGTTGAAAATGGAGACAGTAATCTGGGTTCATATTCCTGCCTCTCTTATTGGCAAGTTGGAGTGCTCTTTTGAGAATTGTGAGCTGCACCTGAAATTTCTATGGCTATAGGGAAAGGATCAGACATTTGGAGAGCACCTTCCTCAGGTAAGATACTGTGCTCCTGCCGCAATGTGTTTTTGCTTCACAGAGTATAAAAATGAAGCAAGACATTGGCCGGCTATGGTGCTCTGGCTATGATAATGCCACCCTGAAGGAGGTGGCATTTGAGCGAGATTTTGGAGATCGACAGGATTAAATGTTTCTTTTAAGTATGAAAGTAATACATGGCCATTACACAATTATTGGGAAAGACAGAATGTCATGAGGAGAAGGTACTCCTATTTCCTTTACTCATAAACCATGTCAATGTTTTGTTTAATTTTTCTCTTCTAATATCTTTTTACTTCATGCATAGGTACCATGTTTCCTCGAAAATGAGACCTAGCCGGACCATCAGCTCTAATGCATCTTTTGGAGCAAAAATTAATATAAGACCCGGTCTTTTTTTTTTTTCTCCTTTCACATGGTGGTTGTTAATCTATGCATGTCATTTTTATATTTTGATTTTTAAAAAGTTTTAATATACTATGACAGTGCTCCATAACCCAGTAATTCTACTCCTAAGAACAACCAACAGAAATGCACACATACATATGTTCATCAAAAGGCATGTGCAAGCAACACTTTTTGCAACAGCCCAAAACTGGAAACAACCTGAATAGAATGAATAAATACATTGTGGTATATTCATACGAAAAAAATTGAAAACTATACTGTGATGAAAATCAACCACGGCTACACATAATAATGTGGATGAGTCTCACAGACATAGAGTTGAGCAAACGCAGCCAGACTCAAAAGAGAACATACTGTATGATACATTGATGTAAAGTGCAAAACCAGGCAACAAACACCAACCATGGCCTAAGACGTGAGAACAGTACATAGGCTTGGGGCCATGACTAGTAACTGAAAGGGAGCATGGGGGGATGCATCTGAGTGTAGGTGACACAGTACAACATGGTTTCAACAACACAGGTATTAACTGCGTGGGTTCACTTACACAATATCAATGTTTTTCAATAAATACAGTTGGCCCTTTGGCTCTGCAGGTTTCCGCATCTGTGCATTCAACCCACCGCAGATGGAAAACAGTATTTTCACATTCCCAACCATGGTTTCCCAACTGTGGTCCAAAAATACTGTTTTGATCCATGGTTGGTTGAATCTACACGTGCGAAGGGTTGACTATAGTCAAGTTTTGGGGGCGTCAAAAGTTATAGATGGTTTTCAACTATACAGAGGTCAGTGCCCCTAACCCCTGCGTTGTTCAAGGTCAACTGTACAAGCACCTGGTGAAAATGTATTAAGCTGTACATTTGTGAGTTGTATACTTTGCTATATATGTGCTATAGGTTAATAAAATATCAATTAAGTAGTTGCAGGAAAATGCATCCATCAGGCAGAGGGGACCAAGAATGTCACTTTGGGCAGAGGGAACAGCAAAACCAAAGTCTCAAGAGTGGGAAATGGAAAACAATCCATCCAGCTTGCTTGCAACTTTGGCATTACAATATTTTGTGTAAACTACCCCAAAACTTAAAGCTTAAAACCAACATCTACTTGCTCATGACTCAGTTGGCAATCTGGGCTGGCCTCAGCGAGCTCGTGCCACTAGTCTCATCTAAGGTCACTCAAGTGGTTGTAGTTATGGAGATTGACTGGGGCTGGATAGTCCAAGATGGCCTGTACTGTTTACACTTTTTGTCTGCTCTAGGAAAATGGATCTGGGCCCTTTAAATATCTGTTTCTTGTGCCAGCTGGCAGGATGCTCAGTTTTGTCAGTGAGGAAGCTGGAGAGACATTGAAGGAAGAAAGGGCTCACTAGGTTCCTGCAGTGTGTGTGGGTCCCCCGTGTCCTGCTCCTGCAGTGGACAGCTCTCCAGCATCAGGCTCCTGCAGGGCACAGCAGCAAGCAGCATCTGGCAGCCAGCAGGTTCCCCAGGCATCCCTCTCGAGTGATTTTGTAGCAAAGTGTCTCTGGTGAGAAGTTGCCCTATAAATGGATTTCCTGGCACCTGAGAGGGCGGGTTGCCAGCTACTTTCAGAGGACGATTTCTACCAAGGCCACTGGCCTAGTGTGGTAACACAGTGACTTCTCTGACATTTAACGGGTCACAGCCATGTCCTCTCCAATGAGATCTGGATCTCAGTCCTGGGGGAGGCTTTTCCTTGGGTGCTGTATGTCAGCCTGAGAGATAATGGCTGCTCTTCATATGCGTTATTCCTATATTCTTCGGCGTTCCCTTTACTCCTTATTAGTCAGTCCCCTGTTAAATCCAATCCAGTTATAATTAACAATTCTTTATATTAAACGTTTCTTGTTCAAAGTACTGCATGGTTTCTCATGCCTTATTTATCTATCTGGTGGTGGGTGCTGGCTATCGGCTGTGCCTTTCTCTCCATATGTCTCCAGCAAGATAGGCTCAGTTTTTTACATGCCAGCTGGATTCCATAAGGGTGAATGCTGAAAACGCAAGGCCTCTTGAGGTTAAGGCTTGGATGTCCCATAACATTACTTCAACTGATATCTATTAGTCAACGTAAGCCACAGGGCAAGCCCAGATTCAAAGAGAGGAAAAATAAACTCTATCTCTTGATTTGAGGAGTGGCAAAGTCACACTGCATGGGCATGGGGACAGGAATGGGAGGAACTATAGCAGCTATCATTGCAAATAATCTACCACAGACCCACTGCATCAGATATAGTAGAATAAATACTTTTTGAAAGTAGATTCCTTGACTCTACTCCAGAGCTGCTAAATCCAAGTATCTGGAGTAGGATCTGGGAATCTAAAATTTTAACACTTCTCCGTTTCCTACCCCAGCCCAGATGAATCATACTCATTAAAACTTGAGAACCATTAATCTATGTTCACATAATATTTATTCACATCTGTCACTTTCAAGATACCGTTCTATTGCCTTCTGGCTTTCATTATTTCTGTTGAGCACCTGTCAGTTTTATTATTGCTGCCTTAAGATTTTCCCCTTATCTTAGTTTTCAGCAGTTATACCACTGTCGGCCTAGCAGTTTTCTCTTTACTTATCCTGCTTAGGGTTTAAAGTGATTCTTAAATCTGTGGCTTAATGTCTTTCATAAGCTTTGGCAAAGTGCTGACCAGCATCAAATGTTGCTTCTGGTATTGCTTCATTTCTCTACTCTCTCCTCTCTTCTTCCTTCTCCCCACTCTTCCTGGCCTTACTTTTTCATCATCTTCTTCTCCTTTTCCTCCTCCTTCTCCTCTCTCTCTCTTCAATTATACATATTTAGACATATGACACCATGCTCCATGTGACTCTTCTGTATTATATGTGCTGAAGTCTGGGTACTTCCTACTGACTTGCCTTTCAGTTCACTAATTTATCTTTAGCTGTGCTAATACACTATACTGTTATATCCATCTATTGAGTTCTTAATTTCAGGATTAGAATTTTCATTTGATTCACCTTGATATATTTTAGTTCTCTGCTCAGATTCTCTATTTGGTCATATAATTTCTTGAATATATTAATCACATATGTTTTAAAATCCATGTCTTATAAAATCAATACCTGGATCTTCTGTGAGCCTATTTCTATTGTCTATTTTTTCTCTTGGTTTTCAGCCATTTGGTCTTGTCTACTGAGATGTCCGGGTAAATTTTGATTGAATGACAGATATTGTGTATGAAAAAAATTGTAGAAAAATTTGAAGCCTGGAATGGTATTACCTTTCTTCAGAGAGATTTTTCCTGTTGCTTTAGGCAGGCATTTAAACCTAGGTCCTAAAGGAATTCAATTGCTTAGATGACAGTCTTCAATTTTGTTGGAGTTGGTCTATTTCTAATTCACTGTTACTCTTAGGGTATAGTTCTTTTGGGGTTTCATTTGAAAGCCTGAGTTTTATTAGGGACACTCCTGTCGACCCTGAAATCCGATTTTTATACACCAGTTTTATAACACCTCCAGATGCTCTGCTCAGTTTCTTAGCTATCTCTGGAGAAATAGCATATGCCTTGAAAGGCAGAACGGCAGTCGAATATGGGGCTTACCTCTCTGCATTTCCCTTAGCTCTGGAATTTTGTCCCCTCAGGTCCTTATTGCTTTGGTAGTTCTCTAATGTTTTGAAACGCACACACACACACATTTATTCTGTTCAGCATTCAGCTCTTATAACAATTCTCAGTGGGAGGGTGGTCTTCAACAAGCTAGTCCATAATTATTGGGGGGAAAAACCCAAAAAAACCTTGCTCACTTAATATTTATATTATATTTTTCAGCAGGCCGGGACCATACCTTAGTCCTCTCTGTAGTACTAGGGCTTCCCTTGCTTTAAGTTCTTAATAGACATCATTTGAATAAATGGATAACAGTTTGTAAATTGCTTTCACTTTCATAATTTTAAAGTATGGGCAGAGAAGGAATTACCTTTCTATAGTCCTAGATATTGGACCCACAGAAGACTTGCCCAAAGATTCCCTACATTGGCCGACCTGGGCTTGCATCCAGAGCCCGGAACAGTCGTTTTCCCCACTCTGCCAGATTGCAGTATCACGTGGGCTTGGGTGTTAAGTCACCCAAGTTTACCTGAGTGACTTGGGATCACCTGAGTTTAAATCCCAGATCTGCCACTTACCAACTATATGGCCTTGGACAAGTTACATGAACTCTCAGAGTTTTAGATTCCTCATCTGGTAAAGTGAAGATGATAATAATAGGAGCTAGTCAAGACAGTGCTGCTGTAAAGATTAAAGTGAGCCAATGTGTATAAAGTACTTGGCAGAGCCACTGGATCTGTAAATAGGAGCTATTATTTAAGGGAGGATCAGCCTAGTGAACAAGGTGCCTTATTTCTATGAATTCAGAAGTAGTACAGCCACCAATGATGTCATCACCTTTCCCTCCCAGAGGGCGCCTGGAGGATCGTGTTTCTCTTCATGCAAAATACCCACCCCAAATCCTGCTGATAATCTCACACCTGTGAAGGCAAAGGTGGGGGAGGGTAGTCCTTACTTTTAAGGGTCTTCAGGACCCTACTGTCTGCTTCCCTCCTGCTGAAAGCCTCCCTAGAGCCTGGTAGTCTGGAGCAGATGGAGAATCAGCAGCCTTGATGTCAGGAAAGCAGGGCTGAAAGACCCCAAATCTTTCTCTCCCGCTCGTCCCCAAACAAGTTCATATGGCAGAGTAATTAAGAGAACAAAATCCAGAGAAAGACAGACGTGGCTTCAAATCCTAGCTCCCCCACTTCGTAGTTGTGGAGTCTTGGTCAAATCCCTTAATTTCTCTGACTCAGTTTCCCCATCTGTATAATGGAGTTGATAACAGTACATACTTACAGAACTGTTGGAAAGATTACATGAGGCATGATAAATGATACCTCTTACTTTTCCTCATGTTATTTCCCCCCCTAGAATATACAATTCAGAAGGAAATAGTACAGCTAAAATTAGAACCCGTGTCATCAAACACTCCGTCTCTCCACCTCTGTCCACACCACCCCTAAAATTACTTGTGCTTTGGAGTTAAGGCAGTGCTTCCCAACGTTTCCCATCATAGTACAATACACGTATAGCATTTGATACACGCTGGGCTAAACTAATAAGGTTATTTGAAGCCCGAAGGTCACTGTCCCATCAGAGCTGGGCGCTCTGGCTTCCCCAGGCCCCACCTGGACACTTGAGACCTGAGGGCTCTATACCTCAGCACACTTGTACTGTCACTGTCCCCCAGCTGGGGACCTTTGCGTTAAGGTGTTGACAAGCCCTGGTAAGAGCCATCATTGTGTTGCCCAGAGTGACACATTAACTTATTGTTGGTAAATCAGTATTAGAACAGTAATTCAGTCTCCTGGTGGGAGTCCAGAGGCCAGAGCCCAGAACATGGAAATTGGGAAGAAAATCAGATGTCGGCTCCAGGCTCTGACTCACAGTCGTGTGACCTTGGGCAAGTCATTCCCCTTTTCTGGGCTTTACTTTTCTGTCTGAAGCAGAAAGGAATTTGACTAAAAGAAAGGTCCACATGGTCCCTTCCAGCTCTGATATTCTAAGAATCAGGGATTCTATGAATTCCTCATTACTCAGCTGTATTCTGTTCTTCGTGACCTGGTTCCTGTCTCTGGTTCAGATAAATGTACCAAATGGTAGGCTCTCCCCAACCATGCCGGTCCTCCCAGCTCTTTCCATTCCTGACTGGTCTCTGAAAGTAGCCTCTGTCTGGCCCAGACAGAGGGCAGAGTCACACCTGCCCCCATCAACAGAATCCCTCTGAGTCCTCTGCCTGTCCAGCTCCCCACAGCCCACCCTGTCAGCCTATGGGAGAGAAGCACTCCTAGTTTCCCACAGCTCCCAGGGCTTGCACTATTGTCTGGGCTCATGGAGAAGGCAGGCGGGACTCTAGAAATAGGACTGTAGCAACCTCCCTGCAGGAGGAGGGCGGGAGGCTGGAGGCAGATCCCCAGGAGGCTGGGTTGCCAGGCTCCGGAGGCTGGACCTGGCCTTGTAGGCAGTGAGGAGACACAACGGGCCTTGAAGCAGAAGGAGGACATGGTCAGAATTTACGGTCAGCCAGTGTTTGGGCTCCATGGAATTGGACTGGAGCAGAGAAAGAGAGATTGGGGCTGTTAAAGAAGCACAGGCCAGAGACATGACATGGCAGTAGGGAGAGCAAAGAGGGAACATTTAGGAGGTCAACTGGCAGACTGGGTGACTGACTGGCTGTTCAACTACAAATCTGACTACATCATCGTGCTCGGTGACTGGGATTATACTGTCACAAGAGAAGGGGACTGTGTGGTTTGTTGGTATGGGGAGAAACAGTCTCAGGCTGAGACAAATACATTAAAACCTCTTCAAGGGTTCTTTATACTTCTTACAACGCTCTCTTATTTGGACCTTTCAACGCCCATGTATTATTGTCTCTGTTTAGCTGATGAGAGACTCCTCGAGATAGTGGCAGAACTAAGACCTCGAATTCAGGTCTCCTGACTCTTGGCCCCGGGCTTGCCACAGAAGCCTGCTTCCCTGAATGGTTGGCAGACAGTGGGAGCAGGAAGTTCGCTTCCCACAGCCTCCCCAGCCTCCACAACCCCAGCCCTGCCACCAAATGGCAGCGCGCCTCCAGTACCCGTCACTGCTCTCTGTCTTGGCTTTGCTTTCTGTCCTATGAAGGGGGGAGGGGGGGGAGAAGAGGGCCATGTGAAGGTTTCTGACATTCTGACACAAATGAGTGATTCCTTTTGTTCAAAGGAATCTTATGTGAACCACAAAAATGAACTTAAGTAGAAAAGAATCTGCTCAGGCTGAGGGAGAGGGGTAGACACAGAGGTATGTGTTTGGACAGTTGTCTCACTTGCCTCTACCGTGTGGCAGCCTTCATGACACTTCCAGAATCCCTGGGGTCCCATGGGACACAGTTTGCAAACCCCTGGACTAGTGGACTCCTGCTTGAACACCCTAGAGTGAGGGACTCTCAGCCTGCAACCACAGATAGAATTAAGAAATTGGGTGGAAAACAATCGCATCTTTATTTTCACTAACGCTAACGCAAATTAAATAGTGTGTTCCATTACAAATGTAGGCAATAAACACAATAATATTGACAGTTCTTGTGACTCTGTCACTAAGAGAAGTCACAGATATTTTCATAGCAATATTACAGTAGTTGTAGATCTCTCAAAATATAATTTATGCTCCTCATTACTTTAAAATTACAAGTTATTATACTGTGTTTCGCTGAAAAGAAGACCTAGCCGGACAATCAGCTCTAATGAGTCTTTTGGGGCAAAAATTAATATAAGACCTGGTCTTATTTTACTATAATATAAGACCAGGTCTTAGGTAATATAATATAATATAATATAACATAATATAATATATTATAATACCGGGTCTTATATTAATTTTTGCTCCAAAAGATCCATTAGAGCTGATTGTCTGGCTAGGTCTTATTTTCAGGGAAACGGTGTCTGCTGACAGATTTCTTTTGTACTGTATTGAAAAGGAAGTACATATTAGTTTATCACAAACATGTTTCAATATCTTGATAACTGCATTTCAGTGTGATTGGTTCATTAGAGTCCTATGTGTTTTATTTCATGCACTTAAAAACATCCTCAGAAGGGGTCCATAGGCTTCACCACACAGCCAGGGGAGTCCACGGCAGCAGTAAGGTTAAGAACCCTGTCCTAGGACTTCCCTTCCAGAACAGAAAGGGCTGGGGAGTTTGTTGAATCTGCCAAAAGAAGGTATGTAGGGCCTAGGATCCCTGGGGGCCCCATGCTCTGATGTGCACTCTCTGAGTCCGAGGAAAATGAGACAGGAAACTGGGACAGGAGCAAAGGGACTCTAAGAAGTGGAGCAGAAGCCAACAGGCCAGGCTGGCAGGGCTCAGTCTAGTGGTACAGAACTGAATTCCTTAGCCCCAGCCCCAGCCAGACTTCTTGGTGCACCCAGAACTCTTGGGTCCTAGTCTTACTTCTGTCATCTCTCTTCCCATTCTCAGTTTCCTTCTCTGAGCTAATATAGTGGAAGCAACAGTAGCTTTAAGATCAGGAAAGACCCTGCTTCTGGATCTGATTCTGCCTTGCCTTGCTGAGTGACTGGGTAAGTCGCCTCCCTTTCCCAGGCCAGTTTTCATTTCTGTACAGTGTTTGGCATGTGTACACCCCTTGCCATGCCTTCAGTAGACACTGATGATAGCTCTCAGCATATGATCACTCCACACCCCCCTGTAGCTTCAGAAGCCTTTTCAACACTCTACCAACTGAGTGGAATTGGCAAGTGAAATGAAACTGATTTTCTGTTACTGAACTAGAGGATCTACACCTAAAACATCACCCACATTTCCATCTCTCCAATTCCAGGGCTTTAAAGATCTAATCTCAGAAATCCAAGTAAGATACTAGGTAGATGTGAAGACCTACAAAGCATGGCTATTTCTGTTCTGTGTACGTGTGTGTGTGTGTGTGTGTGTGTGTGTGTGTGTGTGTGTGTGTAACAGAGAAAAGAGAGAACGTTCTCAGGTAGCCCACAGATTTTCTCTCGTGTACCCTACAGCAAAAACGGGGCCAGATAGGACCCTCAGATGCCGAAATCTCAATCAGCCTCCTGGAAGAGATGAGCAGAGGCCTGAGCAAGTCAGACTCTTTGACCAAAGTGTTGGAAATGCGCATCACACCAGACCCGCCCTGTCCCCAAGTGTCTCATGTCACAAGGACATCAGACAGGCAATGCAGTGGAATGATGGTGACAATGAGGGAATAACACTGGCCAGCTCCTGGTGTCATTCACACAGACTCTGATCTCACACAGCCAGGTGGCCAAGATACTGATGTGATGGACACTGGTGGCTTCTTCCCTACGCAGCACAGAAAGCCACTTAGGAAGTTATTTCAGAGTGGGCATGAGCTACAGGTAAAGCCCAGAAAGGTGCCGTGCTTTACCTAATGGTACAGCCAGTTCAAGCCAGGTCAAACCAGTTCAAACCCAGGTCTCCACAGGCCTGCAGGGCCAGACTGGTATAAACCACAAAGTGGGCTAGGGGAAAATAGTAGGGAGTGGTGGAGACTGTGGCAGACTAGAGGTCACATGTCTTGTTCAAAGGCAGCAGCCGATCATCAGCTCAAGTTGAGTGTTGACATACGAGAAGGTGGACCTGTAGTGTCACATCTTCCTTCTGATTTTAAAAGAGAAGTCAGAATCTAGATTTTTATACTAAAAAGCCCCATTTTCAAATGTTGGCATCTAAATTTTTTAAATGTTCAAACAAAACACTGTGTAGGCCAAACAACACACATCTGGGGATTTTAGTATTTGGCCTGAATTTCAATGTCTGGTGGGATGGGTAAGAGTCCAGGCTCTAGATTTAGACATACAAAGATCTGAATCCCAGTTCTGCCACTTGTTAGTGGAGCGATCTTACTCAAGATCTATAGCTTCTCTAAGCCTCAGTGTTCCCATCTATAAAATGGGAATACCATGATGATCTACTGTGAGGATTCAATGAGGTAATGAATTTAAAACACCTCGCACAATTGTTAGCCCCTATAGGTGTTCAATAAATGTAGTTCCTCCACCAAAATGCCTCTAAGCTTCATGGTGATTGGACAAACCATCAGCGCCCATGCACCCTAGTCCATCCACCTCAAACTTATTTATTTCCCAAGGTTTGAGTGCTCCGTGATGACAGAACTCTAACTCAGACACCCGAGGCCCTCAAACATGCTCTCACACAGCCTGCACACACACCCTTGGGAGGCTTTTGAGATGCCAAGGCTGGTTACCAAGGAAAGATGTTTGGGCGGCTTCCCTGGGGGGCAACTGCAACCTTCCAGGGCTGGTTAGAAGGAGAGGCCTGCCCCAGAGCACCGGGCGGGCTAACACGGCCTCTTGGGGGCCTTCACAGCCTTAGAAGTTTTCAACTTTAATTTTGCTCGTGCTGTGCACACACACGTACCATCTGCCCAAAGCCCTGGGAAAGAGGGGCTGCCTTTCCTGTTCCTGGAAAATGTCTGTTCTAGCTCTAGTCCCCTCTCATTCTCCTGTAGCCCTGCTGGGTGGGGAGGGGACTCACTGTCACAGTCCTGGGCAACACCCCTGAGATTTATGTGCTCAGCAGGGAGCTGCAGGAGAGGGGAGAACAGGGCGAGGGAACTCAAATAACTGAATGAAGTGGGCTCCGTACCTTGGCAGGTCCCTGGAAGCAAATGGCAGCAACAGCCTCATGCACTTGAGGGGCTGCACTGGTTACACAGCACTGGTTACACAGTGTCTCCCTGGAGCCTCCTGCGACCCTAAATGGTGGCAGGGGTGTGAGCGGCCCCATTTTATAGATGGGGAAACTGACCCAAGTGTCTTGCTCTGAATCTGTGTCTCCACCCCACTCAAGTCTCCAAGGATCAGGAACCATCCAGGTCTGGGAATCTATAGTGCAACATGTATGTGGGTTCTGAGTTCCTATCCTAAGCCGAACCCCAGCTTAACAACAACAACATCAAGGGTTACCACTTGGCCAGCACTTTTGACATTCCCCCCACCCCACTGTAGAATGTAGAAGACACTGGGGCACAGAAAAGTGACTGACACCCAAGGTCATCAGTAGGTCTTACAGCCTGTATTTAAACCCAATATCGTCCGACTCCAAAGTGCACGGTTGAAGCACGTCATACTTCCCCCTGCGTTAGGGCAGCATTCCAGGCCTGGGTTTCAGTTCCAGGAGTCATCAGAAAATATTGTTACTCAGTGAGCTGTTTCCCCTTGCTCTTTGTGTATATGAGTCTACATTTCAAAGTCCCAATAAATGGTATTTTTAAAAAGTAAAACACTTACACAACAAGCAGCCATGATGCCATCACAATTGGAACAATTCTTTATCATGGAGGTCGCATTTCATAAAACAATTATTCTGTCGACTCAAAATGCATGTTTGTGGGTGTTTTTAAGCTTTGAATGTGGGATTATCTTAAAATCTGTAGAATCTAAGCTTCCATGAAATACACTATTTTATTTAGCCATAAGAATAATTTTGGTAGGTAAGCATTGCTAAGATTACCATCCCCGTTTTACAGCTGGGAAAACTGAGGTTCAGAGAAGTTCAACAACTTGCCTGAGGTCACAGAGCTAGTCAGTGTAAATTAGCTCTGTCTCCTGGTTTCCCAGCACAAGCTGTGAGGCCTCTGTATGTTCCTGGCCTCCAGGTCCTGCGCTCACACCAACCTGTTCCCATCAGCCCGTGGCCAACCCCGAGCAGAGGCCTGAGGAAGGTCACCGATCCTCCCTCCAGGCTCCCCAGCCTCAGCCAGAGTGGGCAGGAACCCAGTGCGGAGACTCCTGGGCACCGTCCAGCTCCATACAAAAAGTTTTCAGGCCAAAAGCTCCCACTTTCCAGAGCACATCCCATGTGTGAGGCAACATTGTGAGACCAAAGCTGGGCTTGGGGTGTGAAGGCAGCGAGCTAGATTTAGGGGGGTACCCACTTAGGGTCCCCATTCTCTGGAAATTATCCACAAGTGCTCTATTTCTCATATTTCAAAATGCCAAATGACAATCAAATATTGACTTTAGATAAGATCTCACAGACAGATGAAAACACCACATTTCTTTGCTTTTGGTTAAGTTTACATCAGCTCAGTGCTATCACCACAATTTATTTCTGCCGACCAGAAACCACTGATTGGTTAGCATGTGACCTCAATTAACATACGGGGAGGGGGAAGGAGGCAAAAGAAAAAGGGGGGGGGACATACAAGGGGAAAAACCAATTAATGATTTACTACGTAACATGTACAGCTTGGCAGGCCAAAATCTTTCAAAATAAGGGGGTGTGACAGGAAAATAATAAAAGGGAAAGCTGACGTGGAAGTTTGAGCTCCTTCTTTTTCCAGATAGGGAACATGAAGATCAGAGAGCCAGAGTGACTTTCTCAAGGTCACACAGCAGGGCTTGAACCAGCACCCATGGTTTCTGCCCCTCAGGAGAGGCATCTGCCCACCACACCCTGCTGTGCGGAGGTTCAAGAAGCCAGAGCATCAAGACTCACCAGGGTTGCTGAAGGGGATCAGGACAGGGAATGGCTTCCTGGTACCTGTGGGCTCCTTCTTGGCGGGCAGCTGCCAAGGCCACGCTGTCTTTCCTCCCTGGGTGTCTGCCAGGGCAGCTAGGCCTGGAGCCTCCTGGAAAGCTGTCTCTGGACAAGGTGAAGGAGGCCTCTCTGAAGAAAACACCCTGTAAGACCTGCGGTGAGCAGACCCTGGGGTCACGGTGTGGCCATGGAGGGCTTAGTTATTAAGCTTGCACAGCTGCCTCCTGGCACCCACCAGGGAGCTCTCCGGGTCACACGGCTGGTTTTCTTGCCAGATGCTGGGTGCCTTTAAGAGAATGATCACAGTTCATTGGCTGAGCCAAGCTCCCCCTACCTCTCTACCTGAGCAGGTGAGAGCAGCTAGGCTAGGGGCAGGCTGAGGACTCGGGTGAATAAACAAACCATGGTAGTCAGCTGGCTCTCCCCTCCTCCACGCCCTGGTCCTCTGGCTTACTTGCTCACCCCTACCCCCACCCCCAGGGAAGACCTGGGGGTAAAGAAAAGGCAAACCATTCTGCAAAGCGCCTAGTGCTGTTTAGTTCACAAAGCTTCATTATCTCAGAGTAACCCTAGACCAGAGTTATTAGTATGTCTTCTCTTTTGGATGGAGAAACTGTCCTTGCAGGGGTAAAACAACGTGCCCAGTTCCTACAGCTCTAGGAAGAAAGGTGGACAGAGTAGAATGGTATGAAGATTGGAACCCGAGTCTCCTGCTTTTGACTTCCCATACCGTGTTACTGGACCATACCACTTTCCTCTCTGTGAAGCCTTTGGCAGTCATTCAGTCTCAGTTTCCACATCTGTAAAGTGGTGCAATCATGCTTGTAATGTGAGCCTACACTCATGGTATTGAGTGTGTCTTGCTGGACTTAGAGCTAAAAAGGACTTTGGAAATTATCTAGTCCATCCATTCATTGAGCAGGCATTGTTATTCAGTGACTATTATGTGCCAGGCCTGTACTGGGTCCTAGGGATACAACAGCGAACAAGAAAGTTAAAGACCCTACTCTTACTGGGTTTGCATTCTGGAGACAGGGGAGATAGCCATAAACAAGGAAACAGATAAGATAGTTAATAGTACTATGAAAAAATGAAATAGGCTGATATGATAACATAATGGGGAGGGTGTCTATTTTAGATTATGTGGTCAGGGAGGCTGTCTCTGAGGAGATGATACTGAAGCTGAGAATTGAATCATGACAAGTAATTAAATCATGACAAGAAACCAGTCATTGGAAGAACTGGAGCAAGAGTGTTTCAGGTCTTAGGAACTGCAAGTGCAGAGGCCCTGAGGCAGAAAGAAAGCTACTGAGGCTACAGTATAGTCCATTCCCTGCACCCCTTTTTTAATAGATAAGGAAGTAATTCAGAGAGATGACTTAACTCACACAAGATCCTCTCTTGCAAATTTCTCCTTCCTTTCCTTATCCTCATATAACATTAGGGAGGGAAACTCGAAGCCAGGAGCTCACCAGCATACTTGGTTACCAACCCAACAATCATTCCACGAGCCTACACTGCCATAACCTCATACTTCTTCACTCTATAGACAAGCGTAAACTCCCAGAGGGTAAGGACTATGATTTTAAGCGTTTATCATGCTGAAGAACAAAATCCTGACCAACAAAATAGAGTATTAAAAATCCAGCAGTGGGGCAGCCGTTGGCTCAGTTGGTTAGAGCACAGCGCGCATAACATCCAGGTCGCTGGTTCGATTCCCACATGGGCCAGTGAGCTGTGCCCTCCACAACTAGATTGAAAACAACGACTTGACTTGGAGCTGATGGGTACTGGAAAAACACACTGTTCCCCAATATTCCCCAATAAAAATTAAAAAAAGAAAAAAAAACTCCAGCAGTAACGCATGTGCCGTACAGTCACATGAAGTCAGCACAGACCCGTCTTGCTAAGTTCCTTTCCACTTTCATTTTCAGAAGTTTTTACTCTGATTTTTTAAAAGGGCAGCCTGTTTTCAGTCATCAGATTGTTAGAGGCAACATTGGGAACATTATTCTGAAACTGTTGGATAGGTAGGTTGGGATAAAGCAGATGAGTTATTATGTTGGTAGTGCTGGGTATGAGAGAACGGAGGTACAGATGAAAGACGAGGGGACTTAAGTAAAAACCTTATAACTCTGGATTTGAATAGGAAGTTTCAGAATGAATTTTTTTATGTAGCTGACCTGAAAACAAACAAACAAACCATATTTGCTACCTCTGCCTACTGATCAAAATAATGATCAACATTTTAGCGAGTACCTTTAATGCCCACACTGTGGTATCTAAATACTACTTTCCACTTAAAGGAACCAGGGTTCCTTGAAAAAATAAATAGCTGAATCTGGATTTAGGGCAGAAACTGTACAGCATGTACTTAGACTATCTTTCAACGCCTCAAACCAAGGAAGCCAGAGCTGTGGCAAAAGGACTCAGCACAGAACCCAAAGAGACCCATTGGCCAAAGTCAGGACAATTTGAGAATCAGTAAAGAAAATAACGAACGAGTTGAAAAACACCAAATATATTTAAACGCATGAGTTCAAAATGATATTTTAAAAGTAAACAACAAAACCTCAGTGATCGTCTTTGGATGATGTTAGGAAATCAACTCATTATTTTGAAAACTGGTAAGTAAAAGGAAACAATTGAGCATTTATTCTGTCTTTCCTGTAAAAACTGTGCCTCTGGCAACCAGTGGACTAGAGGAAGCTGCTCTTCACCACATAAGCATTCCAACAGATGAAATGAAATGGGAATGAAGAAGGATTAACTCAAAATATTGCCATTTTGCAACTCCTTTTGAATTGGCCGATCAAACAGACATTACAAAAAGAGAAACTGGACAAAATGGGCCTCTTGCTGGAATTAAACACCACCTCCTATGAAGAAATCATGTCCCCCAAATCAAGCAGGAATCTGATCGTGCCTTCAGAGCAGTGATGGACAAACTTTTGCACTAATGACCAGGTAATAAATATTTTAAACTTTGCAGTCTCTGTTGCGACTATTCAACTCTGATGTTGTAGCACAAACAGCAGCCATACACAATAGCTAAACAAACAGGCATGGCTGTGTTCCAATGAAATCCTATTTACAAAAAAGAGTGGGGGCTAGATTTGGCCCATGGACCATAGTTTGCCAACCTCTGTTCTTGATCTCACTACCAGTTCACAGGAAATACAAGAACTAAGGAACGTATGAAATAACACCACGGGGATGAAATAAGCAAAAGTCAAACTGGGGAAAGTCTAACAGGAAAACCAATCTGATTTCTCTAGCAAATGAATGTCAAGATATTAAAAAAGGGGGAGTAGATTAAAAGACACCTAAGAAATACTGACCAATCACAATATACGGACCTTTTCGAATTCTAATTCAAACAAATATAAAAAGAAAAATAAATTATAGGGTAATTAGAGAAATGTGACCACTGACTCAAATATTTGATAATGTTAAGGAATTATTGTTGACATTTGGAGGTGTTTGATGATGTATTATGGTTATGTTTAAAAAGGAGAGCCCTTATGTTTTAGAAATATATGCTAAAATATTTATAGACAAAATGCTGTGATATCTGGGATTTGGTTAAAAAATAATGGGTGGTGGAAAATAAAGGGAACAAAATTGGAAAGTAGTTGGTAATTGTTGAAGGTGGATGATAGGTTCATTATACTATTCTGTCTACTATTGTATAAATACTTGAAAATCTCCACCATGAAAGGTTAAAATATCAGTCAATTAACAAAATTTTAAAAATAGCACAAACTCAAATTTTGGAAAGGATACGAGGAAAGGGTAGCTCTCTCAGCTGGTAGGAATGTAAATTCCTATGACTTTAGAGAGCAACTTGTGTACATCCCATAATCCAAAAATTCCACATCTGGATATACACTCAAGAGAAACTTGAGTCCATTAAGAGACACATAGAATAATTTTTTTCAGTCGGAAAAATTGAAAACAACCAAAATGGATAAATTATAATATATTTGAACTTTGGACCATAAGAGGTGGGGGGAGGCTTTGAAATGCAGAGATTTGGAAATAGTAACTACATCTGGAGCTTGGAGCTGGGGCCCCATTGGGATAGATTGAGCTCAACAGATGTTGACCTGGTGTGCACTCTGAGCCAGGCCCTCCACTAAGTGCTGGGGATACAGAGGTGATGTCTTTCAAGGGGTTCAAAGTAGATATCAGAGCTGAGGGGGCCTAACACATCATCTAGCCCAAGCTGCCCATTTTACAGATGTAGAAGATGAGGCCTGGAGAAGGTAAACGACTTGCCAAGGGTACACAGTTGGTTCGTGGAGGAATTGAACTAGGAGTTGAGCCAAGTTTCTGATGCTCAGAGAACCAGATCTTGGAGCCACACAGTTTTAAGTTGAATGCTGGCTCTGTAACTCACTAGCTGTGACCTTGGCCAAGTTTTTTAATGTCTCTTTTCTCAGAAGGATAATAATACCTATTTCATAAATTGACGTGAGGATTAAATGCAATGATCTATAGCAAGCCCTTGACCCAGTGACTGAAAAGGAATAAGACCTCAGTGGATAGGCTATTCACTCATTATTATTAATATAAAGTGAGGCCTCAGCAAAAGGACAAAATGCTACATTCTACGTTGCTCTCAAAACAGTTAATCCCACACTTGTTAGAGCCAGGATGGCCAAGGCTCTGTACCAAGATGAAGGCTTGTCCCAGGCCAGTTAGCTGCTGTCTACTCCAGGTCCTCCCAATGCAGGCGTGTGTCAGGGCCTCCTCACCACCCTCCCACTGTGCTGTCTCTGCCCTCTGGGGCCTTGCTAAGACATGACAGATAGCACGCTCTGTAATTGGTGTGGATCCCGCTCCATCACCCTGAGCTTCAGCTCCCTGTAAAATAAGAATAGAGTTAGACCCTACCTCGGGGTTGTTGTTGTAAGGATTAAATGATCTAATGTTGAGCATGCAGTAAGCCCTCAGTACCGTGTTTCCCCGCAAATAAGACCTAGTCGGACAATCAGCTCTAATGCGTCTTTTGGAGCAAAAATTAATATAAGACCCGGTCTTATTTTACTGTAAGACCGGGTCTTTATAATAGAATAGAATAGAATAGAATAGAATAGAATAGAATAGAATAGAATAGAATACAATACAATACAATACAATACAATACAATACAATACAATACAATACATAACATATAATATAATACCGGGTCTTATATTAATTTTTGCTCCAGAAGATGCATCTAGAGCTGATGGTCCGGCTAGGTCTTATTTTCGGGGAAACAGGGTATCCAGAAGCAATGATGCTGACAATGCCTGGTACCTGTCCCAAGGTGTCAGGCTCTGGAGATACAGAAAAGGGTCAACCACACTCCCCACCCCCAAAGTGCTTTGTTCCAGTAGGGGAATACAGTCAGAGGCCATTCCTTCCTTCCCATTTCACCCTGTGGTATCACATTCCAGGCCCAAATCAGGACCCATGGGCCAAATGATGCTGGTTGCTTTATTCTGCAGGGAGGCAGGCTGGCTCTAAGAGGAACGGAACCAAACCTCCTGTGTCTGAAACCACCCACATGTTCCCCTCTGCTGGACAGAACCCCATTCCTGGCTCTGCAGAATTGCCAAATGTCCATGGCTCCTAAAGCCACAGTCTCACATGCGCTGAATAACAAAGCCACCCGGAAGCTCCCTGTGGTGAGCTGGGCACCACACTCTGGCCTGCACCCCGGGGGCCAGGGAACCAAAAGCATCACAAAAGGCCTGCCCTCAAAGCTGAGATCCCGCCCCCAGTGCACTGGAGCCATGGGGCCCAGGGAGTGTCAACACCCACTTCCCTCCCTTTCCTGATGCCCTCTTCTCCCCATGAGACCATTTTTACAGAGCCTAACAAAACATTCTCAGTAGGCCTAGTGACCATATGTTCCAGTTTTCCGAACCCTAGAAAGCAAAAGCTGTTGAGGGTCAGAAAAAGACATGGTAAGACCAATATGAGGCAATGAAACCAGTGAAATACATTTGCTTCACCTGTGGAGGTAGTAAACTTGTTCTTTCAAGCAGCTGTCAAAGCTGTGAAGTGTAGCTGCTCGCGGGCTGCAGGCTGGAGCGACAGCTGGTCAGATGGTTGATCCGTTGTGAGCGGTAAGCTCCTTGTGGGCAGGGGTTGTGCCTTGTTTCCCACTCTGCCCAGCACTCAGCACCAAACACAGCAACGAGCATCAGGTGGTCACTCAGCAAATGTCTGTCAAATGAAGGAAGTCGCTCAGTTAGACAGTAAGCCAAAGGATTTAGATGCTTCTATTACACATGCTCATAACAGCTTGAACGTCTCCTTCTCGGTACTTATCATATTTATGATCAAATAATTGCACACGTAATTATTTGTTTAATGTGTGCCTCCCTGACAAGATTTTCATCTCCCTAAGGGCAGGGGCTGCTTCTGGTGTTGTTCACTAGTTGTACCCCCAGTGCTTAGAATGGGATTTGGCTTATAGCTGGCACTCAATAACTGTTTTTTGAATGAATAAATGAGCATAGATGGCAAAGATGGCCATGGTCAGTGGACCAACCCACCTGCCAAAGATTCTTTACTTCAAGATGTCGACAGTGTTATTGGAAAGTGTGGGGACATGACCATCCCTGAACAAATCGTTATGGCCAGGAGGTGCAAGGTTCTGATTGGCAGAGGTGAGTCACATGCCCACCTCTAGGTTTATGGACTGGAATCAGCTTCATAGATGTCGAGGGAAGATTCCCTAAGCAACATAAGGTTGCTGTTCCCAGAGAAGGGAGAATGTTGCTGGGTCAGCAAAACAAATCTCCACTGTGGATTGCAAAACTCTACACATCAGGTGACAAGGGCAATGTCACAGTGAGACCAAACAAATCAATTCTGTCAGACAAATAAAATGACAGGATCTGGAGGGAATCCCAGAGGGCAATGGGGCATTATTCAACTGTCTGCTAACACACCTGTTGTATAGGGCCCAGATTAGGGTGAGGCAAGTGAGGCACTAAGTTAAAAGGGAGGCACACACCCCCCACACACACACACACACAAACTTACTAACCTAGATGAATAATACTTGGATGCAATATTTTAAAAATCAAAATTAATACAAAAAATCTATGATGAACAAAATAGCAAAGCTTTAAATAAAAGCAGGGTAATAGTGCTGTAGACAGTCATATTGGAGCTTAGGGTAACAGGAAAACTTGGAACCACTTATCCCACTTTTCTTTCAAATTTTGGTATTTTGTTCATCATGAATTTTTTGGCATTAACTTTAATTTTTAAAATAGTGCATTAAAATATTATTTTTCTTGATTACTGAACTTTTTGACACCACTCTAAATTTTATTGCTGAGGCAGATGCCTCATTCCCCTTGCCCTGGTCCAGGCCCTGCTATTTTATGTGGGGTTTGCTGGAGGCAAAGAGGGAAGGAAAATCACCCTGAAATGAATGGATGTATCCAAAACTGGCATCCCCTAGTGGGAAGGGCCCTGGGCTGGAAGAGCCGGCCTAGAATCAACCCCGGTGTGTTGCCATCAGTGTGCTGTCACTCTGTTAGCCTAGGAAAACATTTTCTCCTCTAGTCTTCAGTTTTTCCACTTGCATATGAGGGACAGGGCACAACTAGCAGTTTTCAAGTAATAGAACTTAATCTCCAGATGTAGAAAACAAATTGAAAATGGAGCTGTTGAAGGGGGCATGCACTTGGGTAGATCCATTGGCACCTCTGTTACTCCACCAACTCAACAGTCCCCTCTATGTGTTCCATGGAGCCCTAAGGAGGTCCAGGGGACACGGTAGGAAAACCATTAAATTCAACGATCCTTAAGCAAACCCATTTTTCTGCCTGAGATAATGTATACATTTCAGTTCCTCCTGTCTAACCTTCATTTAGGACAGTATTTCTCAGATAGCCAATAGTTACCTGTATCAGGGACACTGCAGCTGCTTTATTTAAAATGCAGTTTCCATGGCCCTACCATCGGCCTACTGAATCTGAATCTCCAGGGACCAGGACAGGATTCAGCATTTTGAACAAGCACCTTCCCTACCAGTTGATGGACATACATGGAAGCGTTTGGGTCCTCCCCAATTATTTCCACAGAACCTCATGAGTTATTTTATTCTGGAACTTTCATGAGAACTGGTCCTTCTGAATGACCAGGACAAGGAGAAAAAACACACAGGAATAGTCAGATAAGCCCAGATAAATGAATCAAGGTTTGCCAAGCGGAAACAGATCACAGCAAGATCTCAGGGACCCTTTCCCAGACAGAACATACTGGTGGCCCCTTGCTCTGCAATCCCAGTTTGTATCCAGAAGAAATCATCGGTGCATTTCTCTTTTTTTCTGGAGCAGCACTGGTAACCTCAAGGATTATTTATTGAATTATCAGGTGTCTTATTAGTATATTAATGGTTATCTGGGAACTAAGAGTGAGCATAAGCATGCCCATGAAACTGTCAAGAGAATTCATTTTAGACTTTGAAAATAAGGTAGCTTCTTGTCAATTGCAAGGGAAATGGCCATTCATTCATTCATTCATTCATTTCCCACTCAACCAGTTTAGCAGATTCATTGATGCATAAGATATTTCCTCTGCTTTTCCCCCCCCGCTTTATTGAGATATAATTCACACACCATAAATTCACCCATTTAAAATGTAAATTCAATTGTTTTTGGTATATTAAGAGTGTGCAAACCTTCACCACGATCAATTTTAGAATATTTTTATCACCCCAAAAGAATCCATACACTCTTTAGCTAGCACATCCAATCTTCCATCTCCTCAGCCCCGAATAACCACGAATCTATTTTGTCTCTATGGACTTGCCTATTCTGGACATTTCATTTAAATGGAATCATAGAACATGTGGTCTTTGGAGACTGATTTCTTTCATTTAACATGTTTTCGAGGCTTACCCATATTATAGCATGTATCAGTACAGTAGTCCCCTCTTATAGGCAGGGAATATATTCTAAGACCCCTAGTGGATGCCTGAAACTGCAGTGGTACTGAACCCTATGTATAGTTGACCCTTGAACAATGAGGGGATTAGAGGTGCCAACCACTTGTGCAGTCACAAATCCAAGAATAATTTACGTTGGCCCTCTGCATATTTGGATTTCTAACTGCAGATTGAAAATACAGTTGTCCCTTGAACACTGATAAGTGGATCCATGCAGTTCAAACCCGTGTTGTCCAAGGGTTTGTTTTGTCCTACACATACATACCTATAATAAAGTTTAATTCCTAAATTAGACACAGTGAGAGATTAATAACTACTAATAAATCAGGACAATTATAATACTATACTGTAATAAAAGCTATGTGAATGTGGTGTCTCTCAAAAGTCTCATTGTACTGTATTTACCCTTCTTTTGTGATGATGTAAGATGACACAACACCTACGTGATGAGATGAAGTGAGGTGAATGATGCTGGCATTCTGAGGTAGCCTTAGGCTACTGGAAGGGTGACCTGAACACAAGCACTGCAATACCGAGATAATCAATCTGATAATCGAGATGGCTACAAAGTGACTAACAGGCGGAAAGCATCTGCAGCATGGAGAAGTTGGACAAAGGAATGGTTCACATCTAGGGCGGGATGTCCCCAGAATTTGTCATGTTACTCAGAATGGCATGCAATTTAAAACTTCTGAATTGTTTCTGGAATTTTTCATTTTACATTTTTGGACCACGGTTGACCCCAGGTAACTTAAACCATGGAAAGCAAACCCACAGATAAGGAGGATTATGTACTTCATTCCTTTTTATGGCTGGATAATATTCCATTGTGTGGATATACCACATTTTATTTATCCATTTATCAAATTGATGGACATTTGGGTTGTTTCCACGTTTTGGCTACTCTGAATAATGGTAAGATAGTGACAATTCTATCAACATTTGTGTATAAGTTTTGGGCGAACATGCCTTCTTCCCTCTGCTTTTTAAGGGCTCCTAGCCTAGCAGACGTAGGTGCTAAAACAGAAACCTACGTAATTACCTGTGCTGATAGGATGGTGCAAGAGAAGGACGGGCAACATAGTGTAATGGTTAGAACCACTGATTCTGCCATTACTAACTGAATGATCTTGAGGGCAAGTTTCTTCACCTTTCTGTGTATCAGTTTTCTCATGTATAAAAGGGGATGTAAAAAGCCTGGTACATAGTAAGTGCTTGATGAAAGTTTGCCATTATCATTTTCATTCTGGAGATTCCTATGAGTATTTTCCTTACCTTCTCAGACTGCTGTGGGGATTACATGAGATGATGCATGTCTAAATATATGCCTCTATGTGTCAGACAGGAAGCCTGGTACATAGTAAGTGCTTGATGAAAGTTTGCCATTATCATTTTCATTCTGGAGATTCCTATGAGTACGTTTACTAATGAACCATGCACTACAGCAATAGTAACATTCATTCCACCAATATTTATTGAGTGTTTATTATGAACTTGGCACTGTGAGAGAAGTATAGTTGATCCAGACCTAGATCACACTTCCAGGAGTTTGTAACCTGTAATCTGAATGGCAAGACCTACTGGCATACATCACCTCCATATATTGTGATTTGCCCTTTAATGAAGTTAAGGAACAAATGGGAACCCTGGAGAATGAACTTTAAAAAAAAAAAAAAAGAACTTTTTGTTTTTTAAATAAACATGTTGAAACATAGAGAAAAGTAGAAAATTGAATACCTACATATTGATCACATAGATTCAACAACTGCCAACATTTTACCACATTTACTTCATCTCAATATATGTTAAATTAGTCGGTAAAACATTTTAAAGTTAATTACAGATATTAACTTTAACACTTCAGCCTTAAACGCATCAGCATGCATTTCTAAAAATTAAGGAATCTCCTCCAAACCATAATATGCTTACCACATCTCACAAAATTAGTAATTTCCTTATATCCCAGTTCATAGTCAGATTTCCCCCATTGTCTAAAAACATGGTCTTTATAGCTTGAAAAAAAATGAACCAAGAAACAGTCAAGAATCACATCTTATATTTAGGTTGTTAAACTCTTTGGTATCTTTAAATCTAGAACCTCCTCCCTGTTGTTTTTACATTTGTTTCCATGACATTGACTTTGAAGAGACCATGTCGGTTGTCTCATAAACTGTCTCACATTCTGGATTTATCTGATGGCTTCTGTTACTTAATGTGTTCCTCTAGCCTCTGAAATTCCTGTAACCTGAAGCTAGCTCTAACCACCTGATTCGATTCAAACTCAACAGTTTGGGCAGAAACCAAAATAGGTGAAGCCATGTGGTCTACCGCATCCTATCGGGAGGCACATAATGCTTGGTGGTGGTCCCTGGGTTAAGGTGGCGGCAGGCAGACAGAAGAGGAAGGCACTGGGAAGGATGGAAAAGTCTTCAGGCCGTGGCATTTGAATAAGGCTTTAAAGGGTGTATAGGAGCCTACGGGGTGAAGAAAAGGGAAGGGTTTTCCAAGTACACCTGAAGGCAGTGTTGGGAAAGAGAGCTACGAGCTTCAGGAAGTGGGAGGTGGTAGCCAAATGTGGTTGAGAATTGTGATAATAACAGGCTCATAGAACTTATATGTTCCAGGAACTATGCTAAGTGACTCATTTAATTCCTCACACTGTCCTATGGAATGGGTGCTTCCGCCTCCATTTTTCAGGGTGTGGAAATCAAGGTTTAGTGATATGTGGTAACTCGCCTAAGGCCATATAGCTGGAAACAGGGAGACTTCAGGATTTAAATCTGGGTGTCTGGCTCCTGAACCTCTGCTTTGAAAATCACGCAGTTCTACATTAAGGTGACAGGGCACATGAGTTAGAAAGGCAGGTTGAGGGTAGGTGGAAGCAGGCCTTCTCAGCCATTCTAAGGAGTTTGGATGTGATTCCAGTGGCAGGAGAGGCGAGCATGGGTGTGCCTGAGAACACTCATTGGCTACCCTAGGAAGGATGAGTGGAGAGCTGCGGGGGTGACCCACTAGGCGGAACAGCCACCCCTTCCGGCAACCTGCGCCCCAGGTAAGAGAGATCAAGGGAGGAATTCAAGTGCCTCCCCAACCCTTTCACAGACCCTCTCTCTGTGGACATGAGGTGGGGGGACGGGCTGGTTTCCCCACTGGACACCCCCAACCCTTCCAGAGCTCGAAGCTGGGTGCTGAGTAGCACCCATGGACCCCAGTGCACTGCAGACAATTCCAGTTTCCACATCATCCAGAAGGCATCCCGTGGGCAAAATCGTGATGCGTTGTGAGATGCAAAGACCTGGTGAAAGGACAAGCTTTAACCTTCTGAGGCCCAGAGAGGGGAAGTGACCGGCCCAAGATCCTACAGGAAGATAGGAGCAGAGGCAGGCCTGGAATCCAGTCGTGCCTCTTGATTCCAAGTCCACTGTTGTTTTAGGGCGGAGTTTATCTCAGACTCAAAGAGGAATCAAGATACAACTGCTGAGGACTGGCTGCCAGGATGCCCAATACTCTGGGAATCCTACCTTTTTTATTCCTATTTGCCCACTTCAGGAATACTCTCTGAAGGACCCTCAGCAGCTGAGGAAGCTGTGGCTCCAGGAACCTTCCCCAGTTCGCTGTTGTCTCTCAGCCCATCACCCCATAGGGCCAGTGCGCCCCCAAGCACAACCAGTCCCGGGGAGGGTAAGCCCATTGGCTGGGAACTCAGAGTGTACAAAGCCTGGTCCCTGCGGCTCATGCTTCAGCCCAGGCACAGAGGGGGTGTGGATGGAGTGCGGAACTGCTCTGGGGCCAGGCTGCCTGGGTTCCAGTCTCTACTCTGGTACTCACCAGCTGTGCAACCTCTCTATGCTTCTGTTTCATTTCTAAATTGGTGAAAATAACAGTGCTTCATATGGTTGGGTGTGAGGTTTAAATAACATAAGGCGTATTCAAGGGCATAGTAAGGTACTTACCACACAACAAAGGCTGGCTATTACTGTTCACCTGGGAGTCAGTAGGCTTGGGTGCCTACCACTAACTTACCTATGAATTGGACAAACCGTCCAGATCCTGCACAAAACCTGCCTCTTCCACAAAGACCACCCAGATTGACTGCACTCAGTTTACAGCCTACCTCAATTCCCAGAATTTAAAGCACAGTTGGCATTATCTAAACTAACTGCAATTGGGGTAGGGGAGAGAAGCCTGTGTACCCCTCCCCACGTTAACCTTGACTCAGAAACCTGGGGTTTGTAGTCCAGCCCTCAGCTAGCTGCTGACTACTTGCTTTTGGGTAAATCCCTTCATCTTTGTGACTTAGTTTGCTTGGTAAAATGAGGGTGATAATCCATCTTTTACGTGTTTCACAAAATGAAGAAAGTCAGATCCCTGACTACACTGAGAATGGAAGGAAACATACAAGCAAAATGTTTTTGCAAAGCATGTTTAATAACCTGGAAAGATTATGCCAATATACAGTGTTTATTTTTCTATTCTGAATTTATTTAAAAATGTTATGAAAATATGCATTAATATATCCTCATGGTAAAAGATTCACAATGTAATGTTAATCAAAAAAGGCAATCAATTGTATGTGAAATGTGACACCAACTTTGTTTTTGAAAAGTATAAATACACCGACGAAGAATAAAGATAAGGAAATCTACCAACATGTTAAGTGTTGCCTCTGAGTGGTAGGATTACTGGTGATTATTATCTTCATCTTTGTTTCTATATTTTCCATTTTTTTTCTAATGAGGGTATAGTACGTTAATAAACACAAGTACATTACAATTCTTTCTAAAGAAAAATACCGTGTTTGAAAATATTCAAGGCTCAGCAAAAGCAAGTTAGATGTCACCTATGTGTGAGTAATTAAAAATGTTCTTAGTTAAAATTTTGCATTTACAAGCACCATCCCCCAACCATGGGCCAGTCAATGAGTTTTTGCTCTTGGTAAGCCTAATGCAGAGCTCCCCACGCCTCTCTCGCTTCCAGAACATCAGCAGCCTCTTTGGCCGGAAGCTCTTCCTTTTGAAGTCAGGCCTGGCCGAGCCAGCGGAGCCATGGGCAGTGCCCTGTGGAACTGGAGAAAACCCTTGAAGTCCTTACAGAATTACCAGCTTGCTTAGTTAGCTGAGGAGGCCTGTTATCCACCAGTCTAAAAACAAGGCATGACATTTGTGCTCCCTGGCATTGGGTGACCATGCCTCTCCAGTCCATTCTTTATACTCCATGAGAACCTTCGCGTCCCCCACAGCTTTCCTAGACCTAGAAGCTCAAAAACCTTCAAGGGCTCCTCATTTCCTTCGGGTGGTATTGGCCAACTTCTTCGTCTGGCATTTAAGGGCCAGTAGGATCTGAACCAACTTTCCTGACAACTCCCATGTGTCAATCAAACTGTTTGCTAGCCGCCGGGAAGGGACAGTAATGAGAGAAGAGAGCTGGGCGGAAGAATGCAACGGAGAAAGATGGAGACTGCGACAAAATGGAGCAAGCACAGACTTTCTAAAGGGACTGTCATGTGTAGATGCCACTGCAGTGCATACCTGAAGCTGAAGCTGAATAATTCTAAATATGAACTGTAATTTAATATATATATATAGTCACAGGATGTGGAGTACAGCATAGGGAATAGAGTCAATGGAACTGTAACAGCTGTATACGATGTCAGAGGGGTAGTAGATTGGGGGAAGGGGTCATCACATTGTGAGGGATGTAAATGTCTATTACATTGTTTCGTACACCTGAAACTAATAAAAACATAAAATAAAATAAAATAATAAATAAAATAAAGGCACCGTCACTTCTCAGTGCCAGTCAATTGTTGCCTGGTGGGATCTTCCAAGTTTTTCAAGAGAATCAGAAAATCTGGACCTTTATGTGAAATCTCCCGATTTTTAAATATTGGCAGCTAATTCCCCAAACGTATTTGGCTGACAATTTGTGACTTGTCACAGGAACACACTTAACTTTTCTCCCTCTGTACCTCTGCTTTTGCTGCTCCCACTGCCAAGAACACCCTCTTTCTCATCTGGGTCTAATGAACTCCACCTTTTCTGTTAGGCCCAGCCCAAATACCACCTATTCCATGAGCATCCCTGGATGGCTTCAGCTGGAAGTGACATCTCCCTCCTTGGGCAGCACCAATCACTTAGTTCTGTGCCTGTCTATCTCATGCCATAGTTTTTCCAATGAGTTCTACCTGTCCTGGTAGACCATAAGCTCCTGAAATATGCAGCAAATATTTATGGAGCACCTGCTTTGTTGCAGAACCAGGTTAGGCAGTGCGGATATAGCCTAGAACAGGATGGATAGTCTGCCTTGATGGAATATAGAGCCTAGTGCAGGGGAAAGATTTTAAATAAATCACTCCCAAGATACCTAATTCCAATTGTGATGAGTTTCATGGCATTAAGAAAGTTTATAAAAGGAGCTTAATCCAGGCAGGAGGAGTAAGCAGCTCACGGAGGCAGCTTGGGGAAGCATTAGCTCTAGAGTGGCCACATAAACTTACACAGTTTGTACACTGCACAAAGGTAACCAGCTGGGAGGGCAGGTGAGAGCTGAAATCTAGTCCCTGCTTGCTTGCCCAAGCTGAAAGATACTGCGTAGACTAGTGGAGCAGCGTTTAGTTCTTCCATTCCCCTCCCCACCAAAAGCGGCTCTAAATAAACTTAGAATCTAAGTAAAATCAGTGACCTCCCTATAAGTATGCAACCTCGAGAGATGTCCCCTGCTCTCCCTTTCTACCAGAATATACCTAAATCCTAACTGTGGAGACTTTGGGGGTTAAGGAAGGCATCTCTGAGATATTGAGCTGAGACTGAACGGTAAGCAGGAGCCAAGCAGGTAGGAGTATGAGGAAGAGCCTGTACAAGGCCGCTGAGGAGAGAAAGTACCATGGCTGAAAGAATTAAAACGTGTCCAGTGTGGGGAAGCATGGACAGAGACAGGGAGAGGGGTAAGGGGTGGGCTGGGTAGTGACCACGCCATGCATGGCCTGGAAGGCCACATGAAGGGGTTCGATTCTTATCCTGAAACTTGTTACACTTCTCCCTCCCTCACCGTCTTGCTTATGGGTGTCACTACCCATGGGCACAAAAGAAACTACCTTCCCAGAGCACCTACTATGAGCAACACTCTGTGCTGGGCCCACATGTCCAGTTTACTCTTCTTCCCTACCCTCCTAAGGAAGTAATCTTTGATTCCAATTGAACAGATGAGAAAACTGAGACACAGAGAGAAAAAGCAGCCAGCCCAAGGGGACGTGGCTTTGAAGGGGCAGCTGGGATTCCAGATCTTTGAGATTCTGAGCCCCTCTACTTAGTTGCCAAGTAGCAATGACCTTCATGAACAAACAGAAGGCCTGAGGAGTCCAGAGCCTTGCTACTCAACGTGGGGTCTGGGGGCTTCCAGTTTTGACATCACCTGGAAGCTTGTCAGAAATGTAGAATCTTGGGTTCCGCACCAGTCCTACCGAATCAAAATCTGCATTTTACAAGAATCACGTACACATTACAGGCTGAGAAGCCCTATAGTAGAGAATAGTCCAAGCAACAATCGGCTTTGCAGCCCTTATACAACAGTCTAGTGTCTCAAAGGCCAGGCAGGTCTCCAGTGACTTGAAGACAACTTAAAACCAAATTCGCCAGAATTGTTAACTGTTCCATCCATCCACCTGCCCCAGTTTTGTCTTCTATTGTGACTGTGAGAAGCTACCATCAAGTCAAGAGAGGGGCTGGTGTACACTCTGCTTCTGCTCAATTTCTTACTATGGATCTGCCCTCATCCAGGAATAAATCTAAAGCTGTTTGACCCTTCTGGTTAATTACTGATCCAAAACATCTTTCATTTGGGGCCCACTCTGACTGTTAGATCATTTTCTGCGACCCACCTTTCACAAGAGAATTCCCTTTCTTAGTCTGCATACCAAGAGAGACAGAATGGCTTGGTAGAAAAGATTGATGGGTGAGGAAAAGCTGGGTTCTCCTGCAGTATTAAGGCACACGTTGTGTGACTTTTCCCCACCTCCATTTCCCCATTTCCATCTGAGAAATGGGTAGAATTGACTAGGTTAAGATCACTAGATTGGGAGCTTGGCAGGTAACATGAAGGAAGTTCAGTGGCCTAGGTGAATAGGAGGGAGTAGAGGGGACCGCGGCAAACTAGAGAATGCCAAGCTCCGACTACAAAGGTAGCCCCACTCAGCACGGGGCTATTGTTGTCATGGGAAATGTGGGCCCAGTGTTGGCATATATTCTAATTTTAAAAGAAATGGGAATCTGATTTCCCCCCTACGAAATATCGTATGGTGTTTAAATACTGGCATCTGGTTAAAACTTCTAACAACAAACACCACTCCGTGGGCCAAACACAGATCAGGTGCAGCCCAGATCTGCCCGTGGGACGTCCGTTTGCGATCCTGGCCTGGATGCCACCGTGGTGTTATGTATGAGTGTGTGATTCATCCTACGTAGAGCTCTTTTAGAATGCTGCAAAGCGGCTGCTTTAGGGGCGGCGGGATCCCTCCCCACCGCAGTCCTGGCCCGCATCCGCGTCCCCTCCTAGGCCTCTCCGGGAGAGGGCCGTGCGCGGGACCTCAGCCCGATTCGCGGCGGCGGTGACCCGTCGCACGGCGTCGCTTTCTTCACACCCTCCCTACCTGCTCGCCTGCTCTCCCGGCGGCTCCGCAGCGATGACTCAGCCCTCCCGCGACTCAGGGCGCAGAGGGAGGGGCGGGGCGAGGAGGGGGCGGGGTGGGTGGGGAGGGGCCAACGTGATGGGGAGGGCAAGGAGGAGGAAGGGGGAAAGAGGGTCAAGGGAGGGAGGAGGAAAAGTGGGAGGGAAGGAAGGGAGGAGGGGAGGAGCTCCTGGGGTGGCCGAAGCCCCAGCCCCCGCCTCCTTCGGTGGCCGGCTGCCGTAAGGCTGGGCGGGGTTTGGGGGCCTGGGGAGAGCGGAGGGCTGGGGTGTGAGGGGGGAGGCGGCGAAGCGGGTCGGAGAATAGCAGAGGGGGTGGGGCTGGGGCGGAGAAGAGAGGGTCGTGTGCCATTCCGCATTCATCCCCCGTCGCCCAGGGCCCTTGTGGACACTTGGTTCCTAGCCACACCCACAGGCCAACGCTGCCAGTGCTGGGGAACACACCTTTAGACCGGGATCTTGAGTGATCACCTCCCGGTGGAGGCCTTGGGAACAGGGCAGTTAGAAAGGGACAGATGATTGAGACGGCGCCCTGCTTGCTTCCTGGGGGCTTGCAGGAGAGAGAGAAAACCCACAGTGAGTATCCACAAGTTGAAATGTAAAGGGAGAGATGAACGGCTGGCGCCTTTTGCAGAGCTACACAAGCAGCTATGACACAAGGTCGAATGTGGAAGGTGCCCCAAGGAAGTTTCCTTAGCAATTTTTTTGTAGTACAAATGAACTGATAAACGAATGAAATGTGCTATGGGCAGTACGTGTGTCTATGAGGGGACAGGTCTTTTTTTTTTCCCATGTCCTTTGAGTATCTGTTTGGGATGATATATAGGAGTACGTGTGTCTTGAACTATATATATATATATATATATATATGTATGTATGTATTTGCAAATACACACACACACACACACACACACACAGAGTGCCAAAAAATGCATACACATTTTAAGGTAAAAACTATTAAAATTGTAACATTCAATATATACCGGATAACAAAAGATGAATCCAAGTCACGTGTATACATTTTTTTGGCGCCCCCTGTATGAGCAATTCGTGAATTGCGCAGCATCCCATCTACCAAGTAGAGAGGAGCCCTGTGAAAACTGTACAATATAGAAACGTTTTTATAGGCAGAAACTGAGTGGGACCAGAACGTTGTTGGCAAAAGAAAATGGAATGTTTCAGGCAAGGTTACCTTCCCTTAGGGTTTTGGTTGTGTGAATTTGTGTGTGCGCACTTGTGAGTCTGTGACCAGGGCTGGAGTGTGTCTTGAGGTTGCATGTGTGTGTATAACTGAGAACGTATGTTTTTCAGAGTCACATATGTATATGACTGTATGTGTCTAGCTGTATCTCTGTAGCCATCCTACTGATTCAGTCTGTGATAAGGGCCACCTGATTCTTAAGGGATGGGCTGGTGAAGGCGCTTCTTGGAGGACGAGAGCCTTGGGCATGGGACTGTGGAGGTAGGATAAAGCCCAGTGTGTGCTGGCCCAGTAGCTCTTCAGGGCAGGGGAAGGCGGGGCGAACAATGAAGGCTGAAGCAAAACCCTGCAAGGCCTTAAAGGTCAGAAACTGTCATCTTGGCTTCCTGTGCCCTCTCAAGTGCTTGTTTGGTTTCTGTCTTGGCCCAACTCACCGTCTACCTTGTCAGTGCTCCTCGGCAGAATGCACATCCTTGGTAATTAACAATAGCAGCTTTTGGAGCACTTCCTGTGTGCCTTCCAAGGAAAAGCACTTAACCAGCATTGTTCCCCTCTAGGAGGCAGAAACATAGTCCGTGTATCCCCAATTTACAGAGGGGGAAAGTGAGGAGGTGAAGTACCTGTTCCTGGTTACCTGGCTGGCAAGGGCACTGCTAGGCCCAGGTCTCGCAACCTTGGCACTTTTGACATTTGGGGCCGGAGAATTCATTTGTGGGGGCTCTCCTATACACTGTAGGACATTCAGCAGAGTCCTGGGCCTCTACCCACTGGATGCCAGTAGCACCTCCTTCCCTAGTTGTCACAAGCAAAACGTCTCTAGACATTTCCAAATGTCCCCTGGAGATAAAATCGCCCCTGACTGAGAACCGCTGGGCCAGACTCCCCTGCCTCCCTGGCTACATGTTTTCTGAGGGGCTGTACTATCTCCACCCTGTCCAGGGGCTTCAGCTGTCCTTCTACAACAGTGGTCCTCACTTCCATGCAGGTAGCTCCTGGTCTCTGCCACAGTCAAACAGCAGGGTTACCCGCTGGGCCTTCTTGCCCAGCAGCTCAACCTCTCTGAGCCTCAGCCAAATAAAGCACAGGACTCAGCACCTCCTAGATAGCTTTACAGCTCTTCCTATTATCATTTGAGTCACAGGAGTTCCCTGGGGTCACAGCCAGGAGGAAGAGGGCCCTGAGCCAGCTGACCTCCTTCGGCCCGGATCTATGGACACTGCTGGTTCTGTGAATTTGCTTTCCTACCTCAGTGAAAAGAATACAATGCTACAGTGCTGGGCCAAAGCTGGTCCCATTTGACGCTATTATATCTTACGCTGTTTCATCTTTGCAAGTAAAACAGCCGGACTTTCCCCACCAGCAGAACCTGATTGTGATGAGCAAGTACTGCGTTGTAGCCAGAGCATGTGCTTAGGAAGGGCAAGGCGGAGCCAGCCTCAGGGCTCTCCGCACACCCAGCTGGCGCAGGGCGTCCATGCTGCTGTGGGGCCTGGGCAGCAGGTGGAGGAGAGTGCAGCTC